>NC_062222.1:140604724-140975125 GCF_902686445.1 Sciurus carolinensis
CTGGACAGGTCTCCTGTCTATATTTAGTGGTGAATCTGAGAGGCACTGCCCCCGGTCCAGGTCACTCCTGTCTACATTTGGTCCTGTCCCTGAGTGGCACTGCCCCCTGGCCCAGGTCTCTCCTGTCTACATTTGGTGTTGTCCCTAGAGGAACTTTCCACCTGGTCCACATCTCTCCTGTCTTCCTTTGGTGGTGAACCTGAGAGTCGCTGTCCCCTGGTCCAGGTCTCTCCTGTCTACATTTGGTGCTGAACCTGAGAGGAACTGCCCCCTGGCCCAGGAATCTCCCCTCCACAGGTGGTGTTGAACCTGAGAGGCACTGCCCCCTGTCTCATGTCTCTTCCGTCTACATTTGGTGCTGTTCCTGAGAGGCACTGCCCCCTGGTCCAGTTCTCTCCCTTCTACATTTGGTGCTGAACCTGAGAGGCACTGCCCCTGGACCAGGTCTCTCCTGTCTACATTTGTGGTGAACCTGAGAGGCACTGCCCCCTGGCCCAGGTCTCTCCTGTCTACATTTGGTGCTGAACCTGAGAGGCACTGCCCCCTGGCCCAGGTCTCTCCTGTCTACTTTTGTGCTGAACCTGAGAGGCACTGCCCCCTGGTCCAGGTCTCTCCTGTCTACATTTGGTGCTGAACCTGAGAGGAACTGCCCCCTGGCCCAGGTCTCTTCCTGTCTACATTTGGTGCTGAACCTGAGAGGCACTGCCCCCTGGTCCAGGTCTCTTCCGTCTCCATTTGGTGCTGAACCTGAGAGGCACTGCCCCCTGGCCCAGGTCACTGCCTGTCTACATTTGGTGCTGATCCCTGCGAGGCACTGCCCCTGGCCCAGGTCTCTCCCTTCTACATTTGGTGCTGAACCTGAGAGGCACTGCCCCCTGGCCCAGGTCTCTCCTGTCTACATTTGGTGCTGAACCTGAGAGGTACTGCCCCCTGGCCAGGTCTCTCCTGTCTACATTTGGTGCTGAACCTGAGAGGAACTGCCCCCGGTCCAGGTCTCTCCTGTCTCCATTTGGTGCTGAACCTGAGAGGAACTGCCCCCTGGCCCAGGTCTCTCCCGTGCACATTTGGTTCTGAACCTGAGAGGCACTGCCCCCTGGTCCAGGTCTCTTTCGTCTCCATTTGGTGCTGAACCTGAGAGGCACTGCCCCTGGCCCAGGTCTCTACTTTCTACATTTGGTGCTGAACCTGAGAGGAACTGCCCCTTGGCCCAGGTCTCTCCTGTCTATATTTGGTGTTGTCCCTGAGAGGAGCTGTCCACCTGGTCCAGGTCTCTCCTGTCTTCCTTTGGTGCTGATCCTGAGAGGAACTTCCCTCTGGTCCAGGTCTCTCCCGTCTACATTTGGTGCTGAAGGTGATAGGAATTGCCCCCTGGTCCAGGTCTCTCCCGTCTACATTTGGTGCTGAAGGTGATAGGAACTGCCCCCTGGCTCAGGTCTCTCCTGTCTACATTTGGTGGTGAACCTGAGAGGCACTGCCCCCTGGCCCAGGTCTCTCTTGTCTACATGTGGTGCTGAACCTGAGAGGCACTGCCCCCTGGCCCAGGTCTCTCCTGTCTACATTTGGTGCTCTCCCTGAGAGGCACTGCCCCCTGGTCCAGGTCTCTCCTGTCTACATTTGGTGTTGAACCTGAGAGGCACTGCCCTTGGCCCAGGTCTCTCCTGTCTACATTTGGTGCTGAACCTGAGAGGCACTGCCCCCTGGTCCAGGTCTCTCCCGTCTACATTTGGTGCTGAACCTGAGAGGCTCTGCCCCCTGGTCCAGGTCTCTCTCATCCACATTTGTTGCTGAAGCTGAGAGGCACTGCCCCCAGGTCCAGGTCTCTCCGTCTACATTTGGTGCTGAACCTGAGAGGAACTGCCCCCTGGCCCAGGTATCTCCCCTCCACAGGTGGTGTTGAACCTGAGAGGCACTGCCCCCTGGCCCAGGTCTCTCCCGTCTACATTTGGTGCTGAACCTGAGAGGCTCTGCCCCCTGGTCCAGGTCTCTCCCGTCCACATTTGGTGCTGAACCTTAGAGGCACTGCCCCCTGGACCAGGTCTCTCCTGTCTATATTTAGTGGTGAATCTGAGAGGCACTGCCCCCGGTCCAGGTCACTCCTGTCTACATTTGGTCCTGTCCCTGAGTGGCACTGCCCCCTGGCCCAGGTCTCTCCTGTCTACATTTGGTGTTGTCCCTAGAGGAACTGTCCACCTGGTTCCACATTCTCTCTGTCTCCTTTGGTGGTGAACCTGAGAGTCGCTGTCCCCTGGTCCACGTCTCTCCTGTCTACATTTGGTGCTGAACCTGAGAGGCACTGCCCCCTGGCTCATGTCTCTTCCGTCTACATTTGGTGCTGTTCCTGAGAGGCACTGCCCCCTGGTCCAGTTCTCTCCCTTCTACATTTGGTGGTGAAAATTAGAAGCACTGCCCCTGGACCAGGTCTCTCCTGTCTACATTTGTGGTGAACCTGAGAGGCACTGCCCCCTGGCCCAGGTCTCTCCTGTCTACATTTGGTGGTGAACCTGAGAAGCACAGCCCCCTGGCCCAGGCCTCTCCTGTCTACTTTTGTGCGAACCTGAGAGGCACTGCCCCCTGGGCCAGGTCCTTCCTGTCTACATTTGGTGCTGAACCTGAGAGGAACTGCCCCCTGGTCCAGGTCTCTCCTGTCTACATTTGGTGCTGAACCTGAGAGGAACTGCCCCCTGGCCCAGGTCTCTTCCGTGCACATTTGGTGCTAAACCTGAGAGGCACTGCCCCCTGGTCCAGGTCTCTTTCGTCTCCATTTGGTGCTGAACCTGAGAGGCACTGCCCCCTGGCCCAGGTCACTGCTGTCTACATTTGGTCCTGTCCCTGCGAGGCACTGTCCCTTTGGCCCAGGTCTCTCCCTTCTACATTTGGTGCTGAACCTGAGAGGCACTGCCCCTGTCCCAGGTCTCTCCTGTCTACTTTTGGTGCTGAACCTGAGAGGTACTGCCCCCTGGCCAGGTCTCTCCTGTCTATATTTGGTGCTGAACCTGAGAGGAACTGCCCCCTGGTCCAGGTCTCTCCTGTCTACATTTGGTGCTGAACCTGAGAGGAACTGCCCCCTGGCCCAGGTCTCTCCCGTGCACATTTGGTGCTGAACCTGAGAGGCACTGCCCCCTGGTCTAGGTCTCTGTCGTCTCCATTTGGTGCTGAACCTGAGAGGCACTGCCCCCTGGCCCAGGTCACTGCTGTCTACATTTGTTCCTGTCCCTGCGAGGCACTGTCCCGTGGCACAGGTCTCTCCTTTCTACATTTGGTGCTGAACCTGAGAGGAACTGCCCCTTGGCCCAGGTCTCTCCTGTCTATATTTGGTGTTGTCCCTGAGAGGAGCTGTCCACCTGGTCCAGGTCTCTCCTGTGTTCCTTTGGTGCTGATCCTGAGAGGAACTTCCCTCTGGTCCAGGTCTCTCCCGTCTACATTTGGTGCTGAAGGTGATAGGAATTGCCCCCTGGTCCAGGTCTCTCCCGTCTACATTTGGTGCTGAACGTGAGAGGCACTGCCTACCCGGTCCAGGTCTCTCCCGTGTACATTTGGTGCTGAACCTGAGAGGCACTGCCCCCTGGCCCAGGTCTCTCCTGTCTACATTTGGTGTTGTCCCTGAGAGGCACTGCCCCCTGGCCCAGGTCTCTCCAGTCCACATTTGGTGCTGAACCTGAGAGGCTCTGCCCCCTGACCAAGGTCTCACCTGTCTACATTTGGTGCTGTCCCTGAGAGGCACTGCCCCCTCGCCCAGGTCTCTCCCGTCTACATTTGGTGCTGAACCTGAGAGGCACTGCCCCCTGGTTCAGGTCTCTCCCGTCTACATTTGGTGCTGAACCTGAGAGGCTCTGCCCCCTGGCCCAGGTCTCTCCAGTCTACATTTGGTGCTGAACCTGAGAGGCTCTGCCCCCTGACCAGGTCTCACCCGTCTACATTTGGTGCTGTCCCTGAGAGGCACTGCCCCCTGGCCCAGGTCTCTCCCGTCTACATTTGGTGCTGAACCTGAGAGGCACTGCCCCCTGGTGCAGTTCTCTCCTGTCTACATTTGGTGCTGAACCTGAGAGGCACTGCCCCCTGGCCCAGGTCTCTCCCGTCTACATTTGGTGCTGAACCTGAGAGGCACTGCCCCCTGGCCCAGGTATCTCCCATCCACATTTGGTGCTGAACCTGAGAGGCACTGCCCCCTGGACCAGGTCTCTCCCGTCTACATTTGGTGCTGAACCTGAGAGGCACTGCCCCCTGGACCAGGTCTCTCCTGTCTACATTTGGTGCTGTCCCTGAGAGGCACTGCCCCCTGGCCCAGGTCTCTCCTGTCTACATTTGGTGTTGTCCCTAGAGGAACTGTCCACCTGGTCCACATCTCTCCTGTCTTCCTTTGGTGCTGATCCTGAGAGTCGCTGTCCCCTGGTCCAGGTCTCTCCTGTCTACATTTGGTGCTGAACCTGAGAGGAACTGCCCCCTGGCCCAGGTATCTCCCCTCCACAGGTGGTGTTGAACCTGAGAGGCACTGCCCCCTGGCCCAGGTCTCTCCCGTCTACATTTGGTGCTGAACCTGAGAGGCTCTGCCCCCTGGTCCAGGTCTCTCCCGTCCACATTTGGTGCTGAACCTTAGAGGCACTGCCCCCTGGACCAGGTCTCTCCTGTCTATATTTAGTGGTGAATCTGTGAGGCACTGCCCCCGGTCCAGGTCACTCCTGTCTACATTTGGTCCTGTCCCTGAGTGGCACTGCCCCCTGGCCCAGGTCTCTCCTGTCTACATTTGGTGTTGTCCCTAGAGGAACTGTCCACCTGGTCCACATCTCTCCTGTCTTCCTTTGGTGGTGAACCTGAGAGTCGCTGTCCCCTGGTCCACGTCTCTCCTGTCTACATTTGGTGCTGAACCTGAGATGAACTGCCCCCTGGCCCAGGTATCTCCCCTCCACAGGTGGTGTTGAACCTGAGAGGCACTGCCCCCTGGCTCATGTCTCTTCCGTCTACATTTGGTGCTGTTCCTGAGAGGCACTGCCCCCTGGTCCAGTTCTCTCCCTTCTACATTTGGTGGTGAACCTTAGAAGCACTGCCCCTGGACCAGGTCTCTCCTGTCTACATTTTGTGGTGAACCTGAGAGGCACTGCCCCCTGGCCCAGGTCTCTCCTGTCTACATTTGGTGGTGAACCTGAGAAGCACTGCCCCCTGGCCCAGGTCTCTCCTGTCTACTTTTTGTGCTGAACCTGAGAGGCACTGCCCCCTGGCCCAGGTCTGTCCTGTCTACATTTGGTGCTGAACCTGAGAGGAACTGCCCCCTGGTCCAGGTCTCTCCTGTCTACATTTGGTGCTGAACCTGAGAGGAACTGCCCCCTGGCCCAGGTCTCTTCCGTGCACATTTGGTGCTAAACCTGAGAGGCACTGCCCCCTGGTCCAGGTCTCTTTCGTCTCCATTTGGTGCTGAACCTGAGAGGCACTGCCCCCTGGCCCAGGTCACTGCTGTCTACATTTGGTCCTGTCCCTGTGAGGCACTGTCCTGTGGCCCAGGTCTCTCCCTTCTACATTTGGTGCTGAACCTGAGAGGCACTGCCCCTGGCCCAGGTCTCTCCTGTCTACTTTTGGTGCTGAACCTGAGAGGTACTGCCCCCTGGTCCAGGTCTCTCCTGTCTACATTTGGTGCTGAACCTGAGAGGCACTGCCCCCTGGTCCAGGTCTCTCCTGTCCTACATTTGGTGCTGAACCTGAGAGGAACTGCCCACCTGGCCCAGGTCTCTCCCGTGCACATTTGGTGCTGAACCTGAGAGGCACTGCCCCCTGTTCCAGGTCTCTGTCGTCTCCATTTGGTGCTGAACCTGAGATGCACTGCCCCCTGGCCCAGGTCACTGCTGTCTACATTTGTTCCTGTCCCTGCGAGGCACTGTCCCGTGGCACAGGTCTCTCCTTTCTACATTTGGTGCTGAACCTGAGAAGCACTGCCCCCTGGCCCAGGTCTCTCCAGTCCACATTTGGTGCTGAACCTGAGAGGCTCTGCCCCCTGACCAAGGTCTCACCTGTCTACGTTTGGTGCTGTCCCTGAGAGGCACTGCCCCCTGGCCCAGGTCTCTCCCGTCTACATTTGGTGCTCTCCCTGAGAGGCACTGCCCCCTGGTTCAGGTCTCTGTCATCTCCATTTGGTGCTGAACCTGAGAGGCTCTGCCCCCTGGCCCAGGTCTCTCCAGTCTACATTTGGTGCTGAACCTGAGAGGAACTGCCCCCTGGCCCAGGTCTCTCCCGTCTACATTTGGTGCTGTCCCTGAGAGGCACTGCCCCCTGGCCCAGGTCTCTCCCGTCTACATTTGGTGCTGAACCTGAGAGGCACTGCCCCCTGGCCCAGGTCTCTCCTGTCTACATTTGGTGCTGAACCTGAGAGGAATTGCCCCCTGGCCCAGGTCTCTTCCGTGCACATTTGGTGCTAAACCTGAGAGGCACTGCCCCCTGGTCCAGGTCTCTTTCGTCTCCATTTGGTGCTGAACCTGAGAGGTACTGCCCCGTGGCCAGGTCTCTCCAGTCTACATTTGGTGCTGAACCTGAGAGGAACTGCCCCCTGGTCCAGGTCTCTCCTGTCTACAT
The DNA here is from genome assembly GCF_902686445.1 of Sciurus carolinensis. NCBI lineage: Eukaryota > Metazoa > Chordata > Mammalia > Rodentia > Sciuridae > Sciurus > Sciurus carolinensis. The sequence goes on from NC_062222.1 coordinate 140,611,280, forward strand.
TTGGTGCTGAACCTGAGAGGCACTGCCCCCTGGTCCAGGTCTCTGTCGTCTCCATTTGGTGCTGAACCTGAGAGGCACTGCCCCCTGGCCCAGGTCACTGCTGTCTACATTTGTTCCTGTCCCTGCGAGGCACTGTCCCCGTGGCACAGGTCTCTCCTTTCTACATTTGGTGCTGAACCTGAGAGGAACTGCCCCCTTGGCCCAGGTCTCTCCTGTCTATATTGGTGTTGTCCCTGAGAGGAGCTGTCCACCTGGTCCAGGTCTCTCCTGTCTACATTTGGTGCTGAAGGTGATAGGAATTGCCCCCTGGTCCAGGTCTCTCCTGTCTACATTTGGTGCTGATCCTGAGAGGCACTGCCCCCTGGTCCAGGTCTCTCCCGTCTACATTTGGTGCTGAACCTGAGAGGAACTGCCCCCTGGCCAGGTCTCTCCTGTCTACATTTGGTGGTGAACCTGAGAGGCACTGCCCCCTGGCCCAGGTCTCTCCTGTCTACATTTGGTGCTGTCCCTGAGAGGCACTGCCCCCTAGCCAGGTCTCTCCTGTCTACATTTGGTGCTGAACCTGAGAGGCACTGCCCCCTGGCCCAGGTCTCTCCTGTCTACATTTGGTGCTGAACCTGAGAGGCACTGCCCCCTGGTCCAGGTCTCTCCTGTCTACATTTGGTGCTGAACCTGAGAGGCACTGCCCTTGGCCCAGGTCTCTCCTGTCTACATTTGGTGCTGAACCTGAGAGGCACTGCCTCTGGCCGAGGTCTCTCCCTGTCTACATTTGGTGCTGAACCTGAGAGGCACTGCCCCTGGCCGAGGTCTCTCCTGTCTACATTTGGTGCTGAACCTGAGAGGCACTGCCCCCTGGTCCAGGTCTCTCCCTTCTATATTTGGTGCTGAACCTGAGAGGCACTGCCCACCTGGTCCAGGTCTCTCCCGTCTACATTTGGTGCTGAAGCTGAGAGGCACTGCCCCCTGGCCCAGGTCTCTCCTGTCTACATTTGGTGCTGTACCTGAGAGGCACTGCCCCCTAGCCCAGGTCTCTCTCGTCTACATGTGGTGCTGAACCTGAGAGCAACTGCCCCCAGGTCCAGGTCTCTCCGTCTACATTTGGTGCTGAACCTGAGAGGAACTGCCCCCTGGCCCAGGTATCTCCCCTCCACAGGTGGTGTTGAACCTGAGAGGCACTGCCCCCTGGCCCAGGTCTCTCCCGTCTACATTTGGTGCTGAACCTGAGAGGCTCTGCCCCCTGGTCCAGGTCTCTCCCGTCCACATTTGGTGCTGAACCTTAGAGGCACTGCCCCCTGGACCAGGTCTCTCCTGTCTATATTTAGTGGTGAATCTGAGAGGCACTGCCCCCGGTCCAGGTCACTCCTGTCTACATTTGGTCCTGTCCCTGAGTGGCACTGCCCCCTGGCCCAGGTCTCTCCTGTCTACATTTGGTGTTGTCCCTAGAGGAACTGTCCACCTGGTCCACATCTCTCCTGTCTTCCTTTGGTGGTGAACCTGAGAGTCGCTGTCCCCTGGTCCACGTCTCTCCTGTCTACATTTGGTGCTGAACCTGAGAGGAACTGCCCCCTGGCCCAGGTATCTCCCCTCCACAGGTGGTGTTGAACCTGAGAGGCACTGCCCCCTGGCTCATGTCTCTTCCGTCTACATTTGGTGCTGTTCCTGAGAGGCACTGCCCCCTGGTCCAGTTCTCTCCCTTCTACATTTGGTGGTGAACCTTAGAAGCACTGCCCCTGGACCAGGTCTCTCCTGTCTACATTTTGTGGTGAACCTGAGAGGCACTGCCCCCTGGCCCAGGTCTCTCCTGTCTACATTTGGTGGTGAACCTGAGAAGCACTGCCCCCTGGCCCAGGTCTCTCCTGTCTACTTTTTGTGCTGAACCTGAGAGGCACTGCCCCCTGGCCCAGGTCTGTCCTGTCTACATTTGGTGCTGAACCTGAGAGGAACTGCCCCCTGGTCCAGGTCTCTCCTGTCTACATTTGGTGCTGAACCTGAGAGGAACTGCCCCCTGGCCCAGGTCTCTTCCGTGCACATTTGGTGCTAAACCTGAGAGGCACTGCCCCCTGGTCCAGGTCTCTTTCGTCTCCATTTGGTGCTGAACCTGAGAGGCACTGCCCCCTGGCCCAGGTCACTGCTGTCTACATTTGGTCCTGTCCCTGTGAGGCACTGTCCTGTGGCCCAGGTCTCTCCCTTCTACATTTGGTGCTGAACCTGAGAGGCACTGCCCCTGGCCCAGGTCTCTCCTGTCTACTTTTGGTGCTGAAGCTGAGAGGTACTGCCCCCTGGCAGGTCTCTCCTGTCTATATTTGGTGCTGAACCTGAGAGGAACTGCCCCCTGGTCCAGGTCTCTCCTGTCTACATTTGGTGCTGAACCTGAGAGGAACTGCCCCCTGGCCCAGGTCTCTCCCGTGCACATTTGGTGCTGAACCTGAGAGGCACTGCCCCCTGTTCCAGGTCTCTGTCGTCTCCATTTGGTGCTGAACCTGAGATGCACTGCCCCCTGGCCCAGGTCACTGCTGTCTACATTTGTTCCTGTCCCTGCGAGGCACTGTCCCGTGGCACAGGTCTCTCCTTTCTACATTTGGTGCTGAACCTGAGAAGCACTGCCCCCTGGCCCAGGTCTCTCCAGTCCACATTTGGTGCTGAACCTGAGAGGCTCTGCCCCCTGACCAAGGTCTCACCTGTCTACGTTTGGTGCTGTCCCTGAGAGGCACTGCCCCCTGGCCCAGGTCTCTCCCGTCTACATTTGGTGCTCTCCCTGAGAGGCACTGCCCCCTGGTTCAGGTCTCTGTCATCTCCATTTGGTGCTGAACCTGAGAGGCTCTGCCCCCTGGCCCAGGTCTCTCCAGTCTACATTTGGTGCTGAACCTGAGAGGAACTGCCCCCTGGCCCAGGTCTCTCCCGTCTACATTTGGTGCTGTCCCTGAGAGGCACTGCCCCCTGGCCCAGGTCTCTCCCGTCTACATTTGGTGCTGAACCTGAGAGGCACTGCCCCCTGGCCCAGGTCTCTCCTGTCTACATTTGGTGCTGAACCTGAGAGGAACTGCCCCCTGGCCCAGGTCTCTTCCGTGCACATTTGGTGCTAAACCTGAGAGGCACTGCCCCCTGGTCCAGGTCTCTTTCGTCTCCATTTGGTGCTGAACCTGAGAGGTACTGCCCCGTGGCCAGGTCTCTCCAGTCTACATTTGGTGCTGAACCTGAGAGGAACTGCCCCCTGGTCCAGGTCTCTCCTGTCTACATTTGGTGCTGAACCTGAGAGGCACTGCCCCCTGGTCCAGGTCTCTGTCGTCTCCATTTGGTGCTGAACCTGAGAGGCACTGCCCCCTGGCCCAGGTCACTGCTGTCTACATTTGTTCCTGTCCCTGCGAGGCACTGTCCCGTGGCACAGGTCTCTCCTTTCTACATTTGGTGCTGAACCTGAGAGGAACTGCCCCTTGGCCCAGGTCGCTCCTGTCTATATTTGGTGTTGTCCCTGAGAGGAGCTGTCCACCTGGTCCAGGTCTCTCCTGTCTACATTTGGTGCTGAAGGTGATAGGAATTGCCCCCTGGTCCAGGTCTCTCCCGTCTACATTTGGTGCTGAAGGTGATAGGAATTGCCCCCTGGTCCAGGTCTCTCCCGTCTACATTTGGTGCTGAAGGTGATAGGAACTGCCCCCTGGCTCAGGTCTCTCCTGTCTACATTTGGTGGTGAACCTGAGAGGCACTGCCCCCTGGCCCAGGTCTCTCCTGTGTACATTTGGTGCTGTCCCTGAGAGGCACTGCCCCCTAGCCCAGGTCTCTCTAGTCTACATGTGGTGCTGAACCTGAGAGGCACTGCCCCCTGGCCCAGGTCTCTCCTGTCTACATTTGGTGCTCTCCCTGAGAGGCACTGCCCCCTGGTCCAGGTCTCTCCTGTCTACATTTGGTGTTGAACCTGAGAGGCACTGCCCTTGGCCCAGGTCTCTCCTGTCTACATTTGGTGCTGAACCTGAGAGGCACTGCTCCTGGCCGAGGTCTCTCCTGTCTACATTTGGTGCTGAACCTGAGAGGCACTGCACCTGGCCGAGGTCACTCCTGTGTACATTTGGTGCTGAACCTGAGAGGCACTGCCCCCTGGTCCAGGTCTCTCCCTTCTATATTTGGTGCTGAACCTGAGAGGCACTGCCCACCTGGTCCAGGTCTCTCCCGTCTACATTTGGTGCTGAAGCTGAGAGGCACTGCCCCCTGGCCCAGGTCTCTCCTGTCTACATTTGGTGCTGTACCTGAGAGGCACTGCCCCTAGCCCAGGTCTCTCTCGTCTACATGTGGTGCTGAACCTGAGAGCAACTGCCCCCAGGTCCAGGTCTCTCCGTCTACATTTGGTGCTGAAGCTGAGAGGCACTGCCCCCTGGCCCAGGTCTCTCCTGTCTACATTTGGTGCTGAACCTGAGAGGCACTCCCCACCTGCTACCGGTCTCTCCTGTCTACATTTGGTGCTGAACCTGAGAGGCACTGCCCACCCGGTCCAGGTCTCCCCCGTCTACATTTGGTGTTGAACCTGAGAGGCACTGCCCCTGGCCGAGGTCCCTCCCGTCTACATTTGGTGTTGAACCTGAGAGGCACTGCCACTGGCCCAGGTCTCTCCTGTCTACATTTGGTGGTGAACCTGAGAGGCACTGCCCCTGGCCCAGGTCTCTCCTGTCTACATTTGGTGCTGAACCTGAGAGGAACTGCCCCTTGGCCCAGGTCTCTCCTGTCTATATTTGGTGTTGTCCCTGAGAGGAGCTGTCCACCTGGTCCAGGTCTCTCCTGTCTTCGTTTGGTGCTGATCCTGAGAGGAACTTCCCCCTGGTCCAGGTCTCTCCCGTCTACATTTGGTGCTGAAGGTGATAGGAATTGCCCCCTGGTCCAGGTCTCTCCCGTCTACATTTGGTGCTGAAGGTGATAGGAACTGCCCCCTGGCCTAGGTCTCTCCTGTCTACATTTGGTGGTGAACCTGAGAGGCACTGCCCCCTGGCCCAGGTCTCTCCTGTCTACATTTGGTGCTGAACCTGAGAGGCACTGCCCCCTGGCCCAGGTCTCTCCTGTCTACATTTGGTGCTGAACCTGAGAGGCACTCCCCACCTGCTACCGGTCTCTCCTGTCTACATTTGGTGCTGAACCTGAGAGGCAATGCCCACCCGGTCAAGGTCTCCCCCGTCTGTCTACATTTGGTGCTGAACCTGAGAGGCTCTGCCCCCTGGTCCAGGTCTCTCCCGTCTACATTTGGTGTTGTCCCTGAGAGGCACTGCCCCCTAGCCCAGGTCTCTCTCGTCTACATGTGGTGCTGAACCTGAAAGGCACTGCCCCCTGGCCCAGGTCTCTCCTGTCTACATTTGGTGCTGTCCCTGAGAGGCACTGCCCCCTAGCCCAGGTCTCTCTCGTCTACATGTGGTGCTGAACCTGAAAGGCACTGCCCCCTGGCCCAGGTCTCTCCTGTCTACATTTGGTGCTGTCCCTGAGAGGCACTGCCCCCTAGCCCAGGTCTCTCTCGTCTACATGTGGTGCTGAACCTGAGAGCAACTGCCCCCAGGTCCAGGTCTCTCCCGTCTACATTTGGTGCTGAAGCTGAGAGGCACTGCCCCCTGGCCCAGGTCTCTCCTGTCTACATTTGGTGCTGAACCTGAGAGGCACTCCCCACCTGCTACCGGTCTCTCCTGTCTACATTTGGTGCTGAACCTGAGAGGCACTGCCCACCCGGTCCAGGTCTCCCCCGTCTACATTTGGTGTTGAACCTGAGAGGCACTGCCCCTGGCCGAGGTCCCTCCCGTCTACATTTGGTGTTGAACCTGAGAGGCACTCCCCCTGGCCCAGGTCTCTCCTGTCTACATGTGGTGTTGAACCTGAGAGGCACTGCCCCTGGCCGAGGTCCCTCCCGTCTACATTTGGTGTTGAACCTGAGAGGCACTCCCCCTGGCCCAGGTCTCTCCTGTCTACATTTGGTGGTGAACCTGAGAGGCACTGCCCCTGGCCCAGGTCTCTCCTGTCTACATTTGGTGCTGAACCTGAGAGGCACTGCCCCCTGGTCCAGGTCTCTCCTGTCTACATTTGGTGCTGAACCTGAGAGGAACTGCCCCCTGGCCAGGTCTCTCTTGTCTACATTTGGTGCTGAACCTGGAGGCACTGCCCCCTGGCCGAGGTCTCTCCTGTCTACATTTGGTCCTGTCCCTGAGAGGCACTGCCTCCTGGCCCAGGTCTCTCCTGTCTACATTTGGTGTTGAACCTGAGAGGCACTGCCCCTGGCCGAGGTCCCTCCCGTCTACATTTGGTGTTGAACCTGAGAGGCACTCCCCCTGGCCCAGGTCTCTCCTGTCTACATTTGGTGGTGAACCTGAGAGGCACTGCCCCTGGTCGAGGTCTCTCCTGTCTACATTTGGTGCTGTCCCTGAGAGGCACTGCCCCTGGCCCAGGTCTCTCCTGTCTACATTTTGTGCTGAACCTGAGAGGCACTGCTCCAGGCCCAGGTCTCTCCTGTCTACATTTGGTCCTGAACCTGAGAGACACTGCCCCTGGCCAAGGTCTCCCCTGTCTACATTTGGTGCTGAACCTGAGAGGCACTGTTCCAGGTCTCTCCTGTCTACATTTGGTGCTGTCCCTGAGAGGCACTGCCCCCTGGCCCAGGTCTCTCTCGTCTACATTTGGTGCTGAACCTGAGAGGCACTGCCCCCTGGTCCAGGTCTCTCCTGTCTAATTTGGTCCTGTCCCTGAGAGGCACTGTCCCCTGCTCCATGTCTCTCCTGTCTACATTTGGTCCTGTCCCTGAGAGGCACTGCCCCCTGGCCCAGGTCTCTCCTGTCTACATTTGGTGCTGAACCTGAGAGGCACTGCCCCCTGGCCCAGGTCTCTCCTGTCTACATTTGGTGCTGAACCTGAGAGGCACTGCCCCCCTGGGTCATGGTTTCGCCTTCTCACTGTAAGGGTGTCCTCCTGTGTGACTGGCCATCTTGGTTTTCTACTGGTCAGTCCTTCTCCCCTGGATGCTGTTCCATCGCTGCTCTGCTGTCCAGACCCTGTGGCCCACCTGGTCTTCCCCCACCAGCTCCACTTTTCCATGGCTGGGCCTGCTGGTGTTTCTGGCTTGTGTGACACTTTTCCTGGGTCACCCAGGGCTGCCTGCAGCCAGGAAGAGCTGAGGTTTGGATGCCTCTGGACACAAGGTCCCTTGATGGCGCCCTCTCCTGCGCCTTCCATCAGGTGTGTGGCCTTCCTCATGCATACATGAGTCATATCTGTGTCCTTCATTTTCTTTTTTAGTGACAATATGATATTTTATGTTAATTTTCAAATTCTAATTGCTCACTGGTTGGAGGTGCATTTTAAGTTTCTTTTTAAAATTATCATACTCAAGATTTAAGTAGTTCTGATTATTTTTCGAGATGGGTCCTGTTGCCCAGTCTGGCCTGGAACTGCTGGGCTCCATGGGTCCCCACCTCAGCCTCCCGAGCACACTGCGCCCGGCTTCAGGTCTAGGGACTCGGACATATATACCGGCAATAATCAGGGGTGACATGCTGAATGCTCTCCCCCGAGATAGGAAAAAAGGCAAAGGCCTCCTCCCTCCACTCCGGGTCAGCCCAGTAAGACAGCAGTCTCTCTGAGAGCTGATGCTGAGTTCAGCAGGTTCACAGGACAACACACCAGACCCTCTGACAGAACCGGTGCAGTGGCTCATGCCTGTGATCCCAGCAATGTGCGACGCTGAGGCAAGAGGACTGCAAGTTTGAGGCCAGCCTCCAACTTAGTGAGGCCCAAAATGAAAAATAAGAAGGACTGGGGATATAACTCAATGGTAGAGCACCCTGGAGTTCAATCCCCAGTACCCAAAACAAAGAAAACAACATAGTTATTAGTACATATAAGCAATAAAGAATGTGAACAATGAAATTTAAAAACCAATAGGCTCGCCAGGTGGGGTGGTGCATGCTGTAATCCCAGTGGCTCAGGAGGCTGAGGTAGGAGGATTGTGAGTTCAAAGCCGGTATCAGCAAAAGTGTGGCCCTAAGCAACTCAGTGAGATGCTGTCTCTAAATAAAATACAAAATAGGGCTGGGGATGTGGCTCAGTGGTCAAGTGACGTAGGTCCAATCCCCCATACCAAAAACAAGAACAACAGAAACCCCCAAATCCAACAGGTGTCCTGAAGAGGTGGGAGGGGAACGAGAACCAGGCATAAATAAACGAGATGTGTATGAGACCCTCATGCCAGGAGCTTCAGACTGCTGACAGAAACCAAAGCGGCCTGTGTGGGAAGATGCCTCGACCCAGGACTGGAAGACTCGGGTCCCCGTGTGGTCCCAGATCGACCTGTGAACGGCACAGCTCCAGAACTCCAGCAGGACTTTCTGTAACAGACAAGACGACTCGAGTTCACGTCAGGAGCAGGCAGAAAGGAGCAGAGCAGTTCTTCACGGAGAGCCCGCCCAGCAGGCGTGAGTCTCCAGGCTCCACCCTGCACACACACAAGCCCACACACACAGGAGGAGAGCCAGAGCTGGACCGGCTCAGTGTTGACAGGGCTCCAGGCAGTGGTCTCGCAGAGGGCCTCTGGTGGAGGTCAGAGCAGAGCAAGAAAAGGCCCCGCATGGCCGCCTGATACAGCGGCAAAAAGCAACCTGTGCAAGAGGCACCCACAGACCTGACCCGACCTTGATCTTGACCTCACTTCTTACACAATCGGCTGAATGCAACACACAAAACGTGAAGCAGAAAACCAGAACACGTGGAAGAAAACAAAAATATCTTTGGGACTTGGCGTTTGGCAAATAGTTTTAGATATGACACCAAAAGCATAATCATAAAATAATCCAAAAGAGAAAATATTCAGGAATTTGACCTCATCAAGGTTAAAAAAAATTGATTTACCAGAGAGAAAGAAGAAAAAAGGCAAGCTGAAGAGCTGGCACTCAGGTGTGAATCACGTGGCCGAGCCGGGCTCAGGGTGCGGCCAGCCCGGCCCAGAGGACGTGGGACGGCTCACGGGGCACAGGGAGCCACACGCAGGCCAGTCCCGCTGTGTTCCACCAGGAGAGCGCCACCTCGCCTTCCTCTAGGAGAGGCAGCTGGACGCAGGCGCCCAGGGGCGGCTGCACTTGGGGGGCCTCTGCTCTCACAGGACGTCTGGCTGGGGCGGGGCTCGCAGAGGCCCCCAGCATGCCCAGGCACTGCCCCTGGACACAGGCCGCACTGCGCTGCAGCCTCAGAGCGGCACCACTGACCTCAGGGGCAGGTGGGCGGCAACCAGCAGCAGGTCCTGAGGCTGTCCCGCTCTCTCCCTCGCTCCAGAGCTGGGGCAACAGCAGCCGCACGGGTTTCTGCGAGATCTTCACACCTACAAGAAGGGGCGAGCAACTCGCCAAAGGTAAGAAAAGCAAGGGTCAAGTCGCTTCCCGAGACCACGCTCGCCCCAGCTCCCGACCTCCGGCCACGGCGCAATCCTCATCCGTCTCCCCAGGCCGTGCGGCTGTTTTTCTCAGGTTTGCAACACCGTGTTTCTGGGTGAACTTTTGAATATGAAGGTAGAACATGTGCCTGTCAGTCACCCTCCTGCGGGGGCTGGCACACCTCCAGCACCCCGTTGGCACAGCTGGCTCCAAGCCGAAAGCCTCAGCAAACCTGCAGCCCTCACCAGGCCACCAAGATGAGGGTCTGTGCCAGGGCAGCGTGGAGCATGAAGACAGCCTGGGAGGACTGTGCGTGCACACGTGTGCGGCAGGCGTGTGCCTGGTGCAGGGTCTCGCCCAGCGCACAGCGGACGGCAGCGGCCACACGACAGGCACCCTGGGCACCAGGGGTGGTCTCCAGGCCCACCCACGCTGCCAGCCCAGGGCCGGCCTGTCTCTGGGGGCCTGTACTGCCTGGGACAAGGCCAAGGCCAGGCGGATGGCCCTCGGCCCGCGGAGAGCCGGCGAGTCTGCGTTCTCAGCTCAGGTGCAGTCTCCTCTGACGGTTCCAGGCCTCCGCTGGCCGGCCTGCTGGCCCTTCTCCAGCAGGCCAAGGATCTCATGCTCACAAACACCTGGCGTAATAAACTTCCAGCCCGGGAGAGGCAGGTAGGTTTTCTTCTGCTTTTATTACAAGCATATAATATCGACTGGCAAACACTGAGTACAAGCTTCGCCGCCGGGAAGTCGAGCATCAGGAGCATTCCCCAGAGTTCAGACAGCGCCACGGAGGCACAGAGCACACCAACGAAAGCATGAGCATGAGACCCGCAGGCAACAGCCAGCACGCGGGCTGCACCGTCACCTGCACACACCAGGGATGCTGGGCTGCCGCGCCTGTGGCCCCACATCCCCACCGGCAGCTCAGCTTAACTACTGCGCCAAGCTGACGCGTGTCTGAAGTCAGGCACCGTGGGCGCCTCAGCCGGTCCTCCCAGGCCAACACCTGGCGGGGACCTGGCGTGCCAAGGCTGTGGTGTCGTGTGAATGACAGTCTCTAACCTGCTGATCGCCATTCGTCTCCTTGTGTATTTCAAGATCACGGCAGAGACACACTTGTGTTGCACGTTGAGGTCGCATGGTGTGGGGAGCTGATGGGGTCCCTGAGGAAACGGGAGCTTGGCTACCTGACTAACTGCTTCTCATGTTCCGGGCACGCTGGCTGCTTGCGGATGACGTGGAAGCCACCGCTGGCAGGTCGACACCTGCTGTCCTGTGAGTTTTTAGAAACCAAAGCAGACCCCAGGGCCACCAGCAGGCCTTGGCGTGGCCCAGCCCAGGCCAGCTTGGCCGCTGGCACTGCTGGGCCCTGAACACCACCTCAGGCTTCCATGAGTCCCAGCGACAGCGCCCACCTGAAAGCAGCGAGAGGCCGCGGCTGCCGCGGGCTGTGGACACCCCTCTGGGCAGCAGAGCCCACCTGCCACCATCTGAGCTAATGGATGCAGGCTGGGGCCTCCAGCTCGTCAGCCTGCGAAACCCTGCGCAACGCAGCGAAGGCTCCTGGAGGCAGAAGCCTCAAAACACCTCAGGTTTGTTCCATATGCTGCAAATAAAAGCTGGACCACCGAAGCCGAAGGAGTGGATGGGAAATAAGATAGAAGGCTTAACGTAGAATAAATAATTTTATAAAGTCTTTTTTTTACCCCCCATTTTAAATTCAATATCCTATATTCTGAGTTTTCCATCCTCGTGAGCAGGGCGCCTCGCGGGACCACGTGTGAAGGCGACCCAGCGAGCCACCTGACAGCACACTGTATGAAATCCGCCCCAGAGGCTCCAGCCGCCAAGGAGGCCTGCTGGGCCGTCTGACTGATCTGGCGTCAGGCTGGGAACACAGTGGCCTGAGTCAGGCAGGCGCCTGGACACCTGCGGTTGAGGCAGGTTCGTCTGCTGCAGGCTCTGGACTAGGTAAGGCTACGTGTCAGACCAAGGGCAAAGGGCACTGGGCCGTCCTGCAAAGAAGACAGCCACGCGATGGATCTTAGAAAAATAGGTATTTCTGCTGCTGAGGTTTGGTCAGGCTGCTGGGGCAGCACTCTCGACTCAGCACCATAGCACCACACGGGACTCCACGGCAGCGGCAGGCCACACGCACATGGGGCCGCACAGGGTGTTCCACCTCAGTCCCAGTCTGGAGGCTCAGGTGCTTAGCCTTGTTTTAGTCTCACCACAGGACTAAGCCTAAACCCTAACGTCACCTGCAACGGCGGCGTGTGCAGCGTGGCTCTGCAGGAGGCTTCAGAGTATGTGTTTTGAGGTAGACAGGTAATACTTGCTCAGAGACCCTCGCAGAGCGACCTGGGGACCACCTGGGTGAACAGCAAGCCTAGGACACTAACCCGCGGGTCCTGAGGAGGTGGGTCTGCTTCACGGGCTCGCAGCCCCCGACCAGCGACTCCAGTGCTTCCTCGCCCCTCACTCTAGGCCTCACGGCTGCTGCTTAGGTGAAGCCGGAAGCAGAAGAGAACAAGCAGAACTGGATGCCAACAAGCCCAGCACAGCTTTCAAGGCCTCCAAGGAAACCCCAGGCCTTGGTGAGGCCTCCTGGCAACACGGCCTTGGACGGATTCCTGTGTACCACCAGCCAGAGCTGGTGGGCACTGCTGGGCAGGGACCCTGAGGCTAGGGTCATGCTTGCCTCACAAGGGCTGAGGGAGGGGACCCAAGCTCACCAGAAACACCAGGACTCCTGTGCTGGGGCTCCAGGACCACCGGGCTGCCGCGGGCAGTGCCTGAGCGCCAGGTGCCCCTCTGCTGGGGGTGGGGGCACACCAGTCCGTGTGGGCAGACCCCAATGAAACAGCAATGCCACCCCTGGGGAGCTGAGGGCTGGCACAGAGCACCCTACCCGCGACTGGGAGATGTGTGCCTGGTGCAGCTGCTGCCCGCTGGGCCTGGTCTGCCTGCCCTGCCCCAGCACCTTCCTGGAAGGAGGGCAGCAAAGCACAGAGGCCTCCATCCACGGGAGGGAGAGCCGGGGCTGGCGGTCTCACCTGGAGGCACCTGGCGCTGGCACGCCAGCTGCGCACCGATCAGACGAGCCCCTGACCACCACGCCCTCCTTAGCACAGAAACGGGGAGGACAATGCAGGAAACTAAATGGCAGCACCAGACAATCCACGCCCTTTTTAATAAATGCGATTTTAAAACAAGAGTGGTCTTCGAGCCAGCGCTGAGTGGACTGAGCGGCCCCGGTCCACCCCGCTGGTGCACCAGAGCCATGGTGTGGAGCCGGCGACATGGGCTCAGCCTGCCCGCAGCGTGGACGTGTGCTGTGCTGGGCTGCCAGGGCGGGTGGGCACCCGCGCTCACTCAGTACCAGGCAAGCCTCTTTTGGTATGCTTTAAATTAGATCTTTATATCTCTTCTAAGTCTTCAGGAAGCTAAAGGCAACATAAATATTTACCATGAAAAGACTTTTTCAATAACTTAGGAAGGACTCAATAAAAGTACGATATGTTTGAGGCTTATTAAGAAACCAATCCGTGAACTAAACTGAAACGAACTCAGATTCTCGAGACCTGGAAAGCGAGCGAGGTCCGTGGGACGGTGACCTGGAGCCAGTGCTGCAGCTGCTGCCCAGGGCCGGTGGTGGGTGAGCGTGTGCTGCCGCACAGAACTGCAAGTGTTCCATCCTCTGTAACGGTGCTGGTAGTGTCTGGTGGGCGGTGGGTTCTCTTGTACAAAAGTTATAAATACTCTATTCAGAAGTCTGTCCACCCGGCACCCACAGGCGAGTCCCGCTGCGTGGGTGCTGTGCACAGCCACGTGGCCCTGGGGTGCAGGGCCAGTCTGCAGAGCCAGGCTCACAGCAAGTCCATCTTGGGTCTGTAGTGTAGCAGGAGGGGCGCCTTCTGCAAGACAAAGACACGGGTCAGCAGGTCGCCAGGGCCAGCGGACACACCGCCTCCTGGGAAGGCAGGAGCCGAGCCCCAGGCTGGCTGGAAGACCCTGACTCTCCGGGTCCAGGGCCACGTGGCGCTGCAGGCTGCCGGGAGACAGAGCTCAGGTCCCACACCTGGGCGAGGCTGCCAGCTCCTCTACCAGCTGCCCCGCCATCCACGCGGCTCTGGTCTCCGCTGCTCTGGGTCTCGCTCCTTGGCCGGGTGAGCCCTGCCTGGGGGGCCTGACGCCATTCAGCCCCACCACTCCTTCCCCTTCTGCCCAGGATGGGGTTCCACTGCAGTCTCCTGCTTCAGGAAGCCACTGAAGGTTCACAGGTTTGCTGACCACAGTGGTCACTGACTCCTGCCCCTAACCAGAAGGGGGAGGCTGAAGACCCCCATCTGAGGGGCCCAGCCAGGGCGAGAGCCCAGGAAGAGGAGAGCTACGTGGCAGGTCCTCAGGGCAGCGAGTGCCATGGAGTCGCACAGGCCTGGGGCTCACCTTGAACCTCCATCGTGTGACCACCACGAACTTGAGGGTGTGGTCCTTGCCCAGGATCTCCTCGTTGCACAAGATGTCCAGCTGGTGGGAGAGGGGCTTATATGAGAGATTTGCTGGCTGATGGCCAAGGCCCTGCTGACCCACGTGGAGACCTGTGCCGTCGCCAGCAGGAGAGAACACACTCCCCAGAGTCTATGGCGCCCCTGGGCACCGTGGGAGGGCCTGGCTCCTTGCCCACTCGCTCCTGCCCCATCAGAACAGAAATCCAAGGACGCAAAGGCGAGGTATCAACCGCTCCTGCAGGGCAGACCTACCCACAGGAGCCTGGGGCTCAGCCACAGGGAACCCTGTCGACAAGGCCTGGCAGCCATTCCAGCCCCAAAGTCACATGCGCTATACGTCCTGCCCAGGCTCACAGCTTCTTGGATGAACCCTGGAGGGCTCACACTGTCCCCTTCTCCTGGGGCCACTGTCCCCAGCTTGTGGGCCAGGAGCCACACTACCCATATTCTGAGGGGCAGGACATGGGCCCGCTCCTGAACTGCCAGCCCCAAGGACCTCGAGGGTCAGAAATGGTTTGTTCAGCAGTGGGGATGGCACCAAGGTACCTGGATGGTGCAGGTGGGAGGGCACCTGGTGGGCCCAGTGGACACGGCACACTGGGAACGGCCTCATCTGCCACACTCTGCCAGCCAGCTGCTTCACAAACAAGTCCTGCCTGTCTGTCCCCTCCCCGCTGTCCTGTCCTGCACTGCAGGCTTCTTTTAGAGCCTTTTTAGGTTCCAATCACACTGACTGGCAGGAGAGCGCCCACCCAGCCTGCCCGGCCCGATACCCCATGTCCACACCCAGGTGCCCTTGTTGGGTGCATGAACCTGCACCTACACCGCCTGCTGTCTGTGAAACCAGCCAGCTGCTGTCCAGCCTCCCCACCACCAAGGCCGCACGGGCTGCTCCTGGTGCAGGGTGGCTCGCGGCTTGAGTACCGTCCCTGTGGTTTCTACTGCACCTCCCTGACTGCGAGCACTGGTGACCCCAGTGGGCACTCCAACTGCTCTGCGTCCATCAGCCCCACGCAACGTCCCCTGGGGTGGGCGTCCTGCGCCTCTCATCCTCCACACGCAGGCCCCTCTGTCCTGCTCAGTGTTTGTGAAGGTGGCAGTGTCCTGTAGCAGGCGGCAGGGTCCCCCCAGCTCTGGGACCGAAGCAGAGGCCTCACAGCCTCCTGCTGCTCCCGAGGACAGCCCCCTGTGCCAGGGAGAGTGGCCACCCCAGGCCTCCCCGTGCACTCATGCCGCTTCTAACGAGTTCTGCCTCCCCTGCCCAGGATCTGAAGCCCCCCACCCCTTCCAGGCAGCCACCAGTGGGCCACACAGCCCTGCCCTGTCTCCTCTGCCTGCTTCCCACCACCAGCCACGTCTGGACCTGGTTTTCCCGGGGTCCCAGGTGGCCGGCATGTACAGCATGTCCCGTGGGGCTGCTCAGGGTCAGGACTGGGACCCTCCCTGGCCTCACTGAGACCGGGCTCTGGGGCCCTGTGGCACAGATCTGCAGCCAGACTGGACCTGGGCACACAGGGCTGTGTGACCACAGAGGCCCTCGGGCCTCTTAGAGGGTCCTGGGAGCCATGCCCAGGCTCCCAGGCTTCCAGCCTCATTACCACCATACCCTCCTGGACAGCATCCCCAACCAGCCATGAAGGACGGGAGACCAAGGAGCAGGGCGGGTCTCCAACCTACGCTGAGAACCCAGCCCTGCTGCCCAGTCTCTGCTGCATTGCCTGTGGACTACCTGGTAGGGCGCGAGAAACCAGCAAGAATTTTTGTTTTTGATTAAAATTTCTGAAGTCGTGGGAAAACAAAACTCTCTTTAAAACTGAGAACGACGCCTTATCGCTCTGCTTGCAGATCAGCAGTTACCTCGTTGAAGGAGGAAAGGTTGAGCTTTTTGGCGATGAACTTCTTCAGATGTAGGACTGTGGCCTGGGCTGAGCAGCGGATCCACTTCCGTTTCAGGCCCCGCAGTTTGCTGCTGTTGCATTCCAAGCAGATGCTCACCTGGGGAGAGGGGAGGTCAGCGGTTGGTCGGCTGGTCAGCTGGTCAGCAGGTCGCTGCTCTGCAGGCCTCCACTGGTGGCCCTGCCCCATACCTAGGAGCTGGGCCTTTGATCAGAAGCTGCTTTGCCTCAGCACCGCAGGTGCACCTCAGGCCTCAGACACTCTCTCCAAGCCTGCCTGTGTCAGCGAGCCTCTGCAGCCAGCCCGCCCGGTCCTGTCCTGTCCTGTCCTGTCCTGTCCTCTGGCACATGGCACTCAGGAGCCCTGTCCCTCTGGGAGCCACGGCTACCCCGTCCTGTCCTGTCCTGTCCTGTCCTGTCCCGTCCTGTCCTCTGGCACATGGCACTCAGGAGCCCTGTCCCTCTGGGAGCCACGCCTACCCTGTCCTGTCCCGTCCTGTCCTCTGGCACATGGCACTCGGGAGCCCTGTCCCTCTGGGAGCCACACCTACCCTGTCCTGTCCCGTCCTGTCCTGTCCTCTGGCACATGGCACTCAGGAGCCCTGTCCCTCTGGGAGCCACGGCTACCCCGTCCTGTCCTGTCCTGTCCTGTCCTGTCCCGTCCTGTCCTCTGGCACATGGCACTCGGGAGCCCTGTCCCTCTGGGAGCCACGGCTACCCCGTCCTGTCCTGTCCTGTCCTGTCCTGTCCCGTCCTGTCCTCTGGCACATGGCACTCGGGAGCCCTGTCCCTCTGGGAGCCACGCCTACCCTGTCCTGTCCCGTCCTGTCTCGTCCTGTCCTCTGGCACATGGCACTCGGGAGCCCTGTCCCTCTGGGAGCCACGGCTACCCCGTCCTGTCCCGTCCTGTCCTGTCCTGTCCTCTGGCACATGGCACTCGGGAGCCCTGTCCCTCTGGGAGCCACGCCTACCCCATCCTGTCCCGTTTGTCCTGTCCTGTCCTCTGGCACGTGGCACTCAGGAGCCCTGTCCCTCTGGGAGCCACGCCTACCCTGTCCCGTCCCGTCCTGTCCTCTGGCACATGGCACTCGGGAGCCCTGTCCCTCTGGGAGCCACACCTACCCTGTCCTGTCCCGTCCTGTCCTCTGGCACATGGCACTCGGGAGCCCTGTCCCTCTGGGAGCCACGGCTACCCCGTCCTGTCCCGTCCTGTCCTGTCCTGTCCTCTGGCACATGGCACTCGGGAGCCCTGTCCCTCTGGGAGCCACGCCTACCCTGTCCTGTGCCGTCCTGTCTCGTCTTGTCCTCTGGCACATGGCACTCGGGAGCCCTGTCCCTCTGGGAGCCACGCTTACCCTGTCCTGTCCCGTCCCGTCCCGTCCTGTCCTCTGGCACATGGCACTCAGGAGCCCTGTCCCTCTGGGAGCCACGGCTACCCCATCCTGTCCTGTCCTGTCCTCTGGCACATGGCACTCGGGAGCCCTGTCCCTCTGGGAGCCACGCCTACCCCATCCTATCCCGTCCTGTCCTGTCCTGTCCTCTGGCACATGGCACTCAGGAGCCCTGTCCCTCTGGGAGCCACGCCTACCCTGTCCTGTGCCGTCCTGTCTCGTCCTGTCCTCTGGCACATGGCACTCGGGAGCCCTGTCCCTCTGGGAGCCACACCTACCCTGTCCTGTCCCATCCTGTCCTCTGGCACATGGCACTCGGGAGCCCTGTCCCTCTGGGAGCCACGCCTACCCCGTCCTGTCCCGTTTGTCCTGTCCTGTCCTCTGGCACATGGCACTCAGGAGCCCTGTCCCTCTGGGAGTCACGCCTACCCCATCCTGTCCCGTTTGTCCTGTCCTGTCCTCTGGCACATGGCACTCAGGAGCCCTGTCCCTCTGGGAGCCACGCCTACCCCATCCTGTCCTGTCCTGTCCTCTGGCACATGGCACTCAGAAGCCCTGTCCCTCTGGGAGCCACGGCTACCCCGTCCTGTCCTGTCCCGTCCTGTCCTCTGGCACATGGCACTCAGGAGCCCTGTCCCTCTGGGAGCCATGGCTACCCTGTCCTGTCCCGTCCTGTCCTGTCCGGTCCTGTCCTGTCCTGTTCTCTGTCCTAGGGCACTCGGGAGCCCTGTCCCTCTGGAGTCACACCTACCCCATCCTGTCCTCTGGCACATGGGCATTCTGAGGGAGCCTTGGCAGAACCCTGGTAGGGTGGCTGGAGCCTCCAGAGAGGCTGGAGGGACGTTGCAGGGGTGTGGCCTCAAGCACTGGGCAGACATGGAGGCCAGGTGGCCTTGGAGGACGGCGTTCCACTGGAGTGGTGGTGTGGCTGTGCAGTGCTCTGGAGGAGCAGCAGCCCCCAGGGGTCAGCGTGGGGGCCGTAGCATCCTAATGCCGGGCACCCACAAGGCAAAGACAACCCGCCCTGTCCCAGGACTGCTGAGGAAGCCCACCATCCACAGGAGGTGGGGACCAAGCACCTGGAACTGACCTCGGCCCCTTAAAATCCAGCTAATAGAATCTATGACACATATATGTCTAACGTGGCAAGAGGTGCAACAGGGAGGTGAAAAGTGAGATGCAGGCGTAACGTCAACGAGCAAACTCTGAAGCGAGAACAGGGGTGGCCACGGCCAGTCTCAGTGTGGACAGGTTGACCTCCGAGAGCTCTCTGGAGGAAGCCCATCACAAGCAGCACGGAGAGTAGTGAAGGAAGCCGAGCACAAGAGAGGCGAGCCAGGTGGACAGCTACATCCAGCTAGTGTGCAGCAGCTGAGGGCTGGGGACGCCGGAGAGGAGTCCCGAATGGTGAGGCACAGTGGACCTCAAGTCAGGGAGAAACAGAACCAAGCAGATAAGTAACAGAGAGTGCTGGGGTGGTGGCACCCCATAATCCCAGTGACTCAGGAGGCTGAGGCAGAAGGATCACAAGTTCCAGCCTCAGTAACTTAGTGAAACCCTGACTTGAAATAAAAAGTGCTTTAAATAGGGCTGAGGGTGAGTCAGGTAGAGCACTGTGGGTTTAAT
Source organism: Sciurus carolinensis (assembly GCF_902686445.1). NCBI lineage: Eukaryota > Metazoa > Chordata > Mammalia > Rodentia > Sciuridae > Sciurus > Sciurus carolinensis. The sequence continues at coordinate 140,630,077 of NC_062222.1, forward strand.
CCCAGTACAAAAACAAGACAAGACAAAACAAAACGAGAATGACAACGCTAGCAGCAAGCAACTGAAAAACAGCCCAGGAAGGGAGATGGAGGAGGAGAGGCCCGTATGGGCAGCCGACAGCTGCAGGGCGACGCTAACCCTGGACCTTCAGGACGCAGACATTCACTTGAGCAATCTGTGGCCACTAGGCGAGCAGAAGCAGAACTGACAACCTGCAAGCAAGCAGCAGATTAAGGAACTTAACGATTCTCTGCCACCAACAGCACCTCGTGCCAGAAAAGGGGAAGTGGAGAGAAACAGGGAATGCAGAGTCGCAGAGACCCACTCACACTCACCAGTGGTCACAGGGAAGGAAGTGCCAGTTAAAGAAAACTTGCAATTTGATTTTAAAATCCCCATCAGTAGCAGCTATGGAAAGCATCGCACTTTAGATATTTAACACTCACTCCCCACTAAGGTCAACCAAAACAAAGCTGCCTAGCCAGACTCAGGGGCACACAGGCTTCAGAGGTAGAGGGGGCCATCTGAGCTCGCGTGCACCAGCAGCTGAGCCACCGCGACAGACTGGGAGCACGCCACGCGGGCGCCTGCCTGGGCACCCTCCCTGGTGTGGGCTCTGCTGTGCCTGGCTGCCTGCTCCAGCCAGCACACTGGTGAGGAAGCCGGCCTTGTGCCAGCCTGAGTTCAGTTCTGCTCAAGACAGAGGGCAGACCTGGCCCACCGAGGGGCCAGCATCAGAAGCCCCCTCCCCACAAGGCGCTGCTGCCCAGACTGTGAGGCGCGTGGGGTGCTAAGGCCACCAGGCAGAGGGTGTGCTTGGCTGCAGGATGAGTGCAGCGAGGCCCCGATCGGCAAGGCCTTGGGTCTCAAACAGCGTCCCCTAGCCCTCCCAGCGTGCCCAGCCGAGGCAGTGGCCAAGCTCAGAAGTGGTACCCAGTCATCAAGCCAGGCCGTCCCTTCTGCTCACATCCACAAAGTCCACCTGAGCCTGCAAACAGAAACCTGCGCAAACTCCCCAGGCCTCCTGCACGGCTCCGCCCGAGGCTCGCTGACCACGGAGCACTCTTCATCAGAACTCTGCCTTTTCCCAGCAGAAATGTGCAGACAGGCTGGGGTTGTGGCTTGGTGGTAGAGCGCTTTCCTTGCATGTGTGAGGCACTGGGTTCAATTCTCAGCACCGTGTACAGATAAATAAATAAAGGTTCATCAACAACTAATGAAAATATTTAAAAAGAAAATCTACAGACACTCGATTCCCTCTGATAAAGGTTCCCCAAGGGCTTGCTCAGGGAACCTGGCAGCTGGTTCCCAAAGCTAAGCGAACAGCAAAGGGCCAGTTACTCAAGACGATCTTTTCTTTCTTTTCTTTTTCCTCCCTCTTTGGTACTAGGCATTGAACCCAGAGGCACTTAACCACTGAGCCACATTCCAAATCTTATTTTTATTTAGAGACAGGGTTTTGCTAAGTTGCTTAGGGCCTTGCTAAGGCTGGCCTGGAACTTGCGATCCTTCTGTCTCAGCCTCCTGAGTTGCTGGGATGATGGGTGCACCATCTCACCCAGTGCTTAAGACAATCTTGAAGACCGTCCCACCACATCACAGCTCAGCTCATTATGTAAACAGTTACACAGTGAGGCGCGGTGGGTTACGTGGGGCTTGTTGGGCAGAACAGACCTGTGTGTGGAGGTCGTAGATCTCCTGGTGGAGAGCCCCATGACAACTGGTGATGAATACACTGGCTGACTCACGATGGCCAACTCCATCTCCTCCCACAAAGCCAGCTGTGGGGGTCTACAGCCTGACCACAAAAAGCAAACTTTGCATTGAAGAAAGCCTTTTTAACATACGGTGCTGGGAAAACTGGTTATCCACATGAGGAGATGAGACCCTTATTTCTTATCCTGCACAAAAATCAACTCAAAATGGATCAAAGACCTCAGAGTTAGACCAGAAACGATGCAACTCCTAGAAGAAAACAGTGTCAATCCTCCAGTTTTTAGGTACAGGTTAGGAAATAAACCCCTACAGGTTAGGAAATAAAGCCAAGAGTTAATAAATGGGACAGCATCAAATTAAAAAGCACCTGCAAAGCAAAGGAAACAATTAGGGATGTGAAGAGAGAACCCACTGAATGGGAGAAAATTTTTGCTAGTTACTCTTCTGACACAGGATCAATATCCAGAACACATAAAGAGCTCAAAAAAGTTACCACCAAAAAGATGAATAACCCAATCAATAACAAGTGGGCAAATGAACCAAACAGACACTTCTCAAAAGAAGAAATACAAACAGCCAACAAACCCATGAAAAATGTTCAACACCGTTAGCAATTAGGGAAATGCAAATCAAAACTACACTGAGATTTCCTATCACACCAGTCAGAGTGGCAGTCATCAAGAATACAAACAATGCTGGAGAGGGTGTGGGGGAAAAGGGACACTTTTACACTGTTGGTGGGACTGTAAGTTAGTGCCACCGCTGTGGAAGTCAGTGTGGAGTTTCCTCAGGAGACTTGTCACGCAACCACCGCATGACCCAGCCCTTCCACTCCTCGGTACGTACCCTGAAGAATCAGTCACCTTACTGCAGTGATGCCTGCACACCCATGTTTACAGCAGCACAATTCACGGTTGCCAAACTATGGAACCAGCCTAGGAGTCCCTCAGCAGACGAGTGGATGAAGAAAATGTGGTGTGTATATGCGGAGGAGTTTTATAAAGAAAAATGAGATTATGGCATATGCAGGAAAACGAACGGAACTAGAGACCATCATGTTACGTGAAACAGCCAAACTCAGAAGGCTAAGGGTTGTGCGTTCTCTCTCACATGCCGAAGATAGAGAGGAAAAAGGTAAACAAAGTGGAGGAGATCTCAAGAACTTCAAGGGGAGATCAGTGAGGAGAGGGACCAAGAGGTGGGAGGCGGGAGGCAGGGGGAAAACGCTGGGGAGTGATATTGGCCAAATGGTACTGTTACAGTGTGTGTTGTGTGCATGTACACATATGCAACAACAAATCCCGTCAATATGTACAATGGTGCACCAATAAGAAACGTGGGAAAAGAGCAAAACTTTAAAATATATCTATAAGAAAATGTAGGCAAATGTACTTATGTGGAAGAGGTTCTTAAGATACGAAGAAAATAGCAATAAGCTAAAGTTGTGTCAAATTATAAAATCCTGAGTGAGGATGGGCCAGCAAGAGAGCAGACAGCACAGGACGTAGGGCACCCCCAGGGCGGGTCCCCCAGGACACGGGCACCCGCAGCACCCCCAGGGCGGGTCCCCACAGCACGACAGGCCACAAGACGCACAGCACGGTGGGCAAGAGCACACATGGGCACGGGGCCAGTGAGGGCGCCACTGCTGGGCATCGAGCAGAGGGCGGCGGGCTCTGAAGTGCTTGTCTGGCTGTGCGGTGCCCAGAGCTCCTTCAGACACCAGGAGCAGCCACAGGGGAAGAGCCGGATCAGGACTGTGTGGGTGGGGACTGCAGGTGGGGTGGCAGGCTGGGGGCTCTGGGCAGGTCCCTGATGCTGCCTTTCCAGGGGCCCCAGCCCTCCACACTGCTGTCCTGCCAACGGAGCCCCCTGTGCCCGTCTGCCCAGAGGCACAGCCTCACCTCAGGCCCGTCAAGGAGTCGCCCAGCCCAGGACGGAGCCTCTGGAACCACGAGCCCAAATAAAATGCTCTGCCCCCAAGTTATTTTGGGCACCTGAATCGCAGTGACTAGGCAGAAATAAAACCCGCGTTGTCCAGCACGGGTGCGCAGCAGTCAGGACCGGCGAGGCCTGGGCCAGGAACCCAGGGTGTGCGGCCCCTACGTGCAGAGCTGCGGCAGCACCCAGCAAACACCAGCAGGCCAACAGTGGACACCGAAGCCAAGTGGAGGACACCAGGCAGGCCCGGCCACCCACAGCACCCCACGTCCAGATGCACGACGACGCGGTCCAGGTGCAGTGCTGCAGCCCCCCAGGCCAGGGGACCCTGTGAGCCTCCCTCAGATGGTGCCTCCACTGACTCAGGACCAGACACCAGCATGGACTGCACCACACCACGGTGACCTGTGCTCTGGGGTCCAGGCTAGGGTCAGAGCTGCCTTCATCACGTCCCAGGCACCTGCAGACCTGCCCCTGCTTCCGTAGGGCCCTGAGTGTCACCAGAGTGCAGACGGGGAGAGGAGACATCAGAGTCCCAGGCTCTGGCCGAGGCACGGTTCACTGCCCTGCGCTCCGCTGAGGCGTGCCAGCCCCACCTCTGCCCAGGCCCCGAGCTGAGTCTCAGCGTGTCTCCTGGGGGCAGCTGGGCACTGCCCGAGAGCACCCGTCCCAGGGACGTCGAGCGAGCCCTCTTTGGCTGTGGACAGCTCCCTGCACCTACGTGTTCCCACACGTGAGCTCATCACCCAGAGCAAAGTCCCTTCTGAGCGTCTCCAGGTGGCCGTGTGAGGCGCGAGGGGACTGCCGCGGGACCGCGGGGCCGGTGTCCGTTGCTCTCACACCTCCTGGTCTCTCCCCAGCATGGCCAGGGCCTGCGGACCCACCGAGCAGCAGCCCGGGACAGTCCCTGGCCCTTGTTTTATGAGATGATGGCGCTGCTTGGCCACAAAGCCAGAGACTGCCGGCGTCTGCAGAGGAAGTGCGCGTGAGGGAGCGCCGTCGGCAGGGCCGGGAGCTCGGGCCAGCTCCCTGGTCCCCGGTCACGTTACAGCCCTGCCCGTGGGTGCCCTTGCAGTGCGCCTGGCCAACCGGCCGGCAGGAGGCACCTGAGGGGACGCGCACAGACGCCCGCGGGGCCCACCTGCTCGTCGCTCCGGTGGTAGTCATCATCCTCCTCCTGCTTCTCCTCCGCCGTGGCCTTGTGTGCGCTGTCGTCTGCTTTGGTCTCACCTGTCGCACACACGGAAAACGTGGAGTTGGGGTCCCCCTGCCCTGAAACCCAGAGGCCGCCCCGAGCCCGGGCGCTGGGAACCCGGGAGTGCTAACTGGATGAGGAAGCCCAGGCAGGCTGGGCCGCAGGCTGCCCCAGGCGGGCGTGTCTGAGCGCTGGGCGCGGCGAGCAGTGCAGCGGCAGCACCGGCCCGGCACCTGGGGCTCACACAGCACTGCCTGGGCCAGAGCCCGCCCAGAGCCCGCCCAGAGCCCACGCAGGCTTAGGGCCACGCCGCCGCCTCTCCAGCCTGGTGACTCCTGAGAACCGGCAGCTGGCTCTCCGTGTGGTGGTGGCCAGGTCCTCCCACTGTCTGTGCGTCAGGGTGGTCCAGAGACTTCGCAGGAACTTGTGTGGTCAGCCAGGAAAACACCAGGCCGTGAAGATCTGAGCCACTTACAGTGTGCACAGACCGTAAGGTTCCACTTCACTCCAAAACCACACGTTAGCTGGCATTTTACGGTAGGACGAGCCAAGTCCAAACCTTAGGAAGCCCACCTTCAACTTCTTCCTTAGGCCCTCCGCCCTCCGACCGTGACCTTCAGGCACGTTCTGGTACCTCTGGCGCTCTGACCCACACGCAGTGGCTGCCCCACGGGTGCCCTGGGCACGCGCGGGCGGGGGAGTCACTCACCATTGCGGGGATCCAAGTGCTGTCTTGTGGAGCACGCCTCCCCCTTGATGTCGCCTGGCACCTCCAGGCCCAGCTTGTGGTAGAATTCCCTCTGCTTCCTCATTTCCGCTATTAAAAGTTAACAGACAGCCCTCAGTCTTCAGCGGGAAGGGGTTAAACAAGACCGCTCAGATGCTGCACGAGGAAGCGCTGCCAAGAGAGCAGCAGGTGGAGCCAGCGCTGCCCTGCCCATGGGGTGGCAGGCAGGAACCAGGGCAAGGCCCGCCACGCGGGACTCTGGGGGCCGGAGGTTCCTGAGCACCGTGGCCCCGACCCCTCAGCTGCCCACGACATCACGGAGTGCCAGTGGAGGCGACTTTGGTGACCCTCGGGTGTCACCACCTGTGCACTGACAGCTCAGCAATTCAGACGTGCTGTCCGGTGCCCCGTCGCCAGCGCCCCGCAGGCAGTGGGGGGGCTCTCACGGGCTGAGGGTGGGCTGTGCCAGGAGAGGGACCAGGGCAGCCTGGCCTGGAGCCTCCTGGGTGCTGGCAGCATCCACCCGGCACTGGGCCAAGAGTGTCCCCTGGTGTCAGTGTCCAACAGAACAGGGCAAGAATTGGAGGAAACCCTCCCCAGAGAGGAATTCCCCCCGAAGACAGGCAGAAAGCCCCCGTCCACACCTCTGCCTGACCTGCCAGGCCGCTGGCTGACAGGAGAGTCAGCACGCAGCTCCTGCTCTGGGACCAATGGCCCTCTTCTGGCCGGCCGGCCAGGCTGGCACCTGCATTCCTGGGAACCATCAGTTCCCTGCTACTTCCTGACTCGCAAATGCTCATCAGTCATGTGACTAACGCTCAGACCCCAGGAAGAGCAAGGTCGCCACTCAGGACACACAGGGAGCCAGGAACGTTCACGCATCTCTGTGAAAACTGCTCTGTGCCGCTGACCCAGAGGCGCTTCACTGGGTTTCTCATCTGCACGGATGGCGAGCCCCAAGAGCGCCTGGGCAAAGTCCTGGCTGTGTCCAGCCTACGCGGCTGTTCTGAAAATACCCAAGGAAGCAGACCCACGGCTGAGCGCTGCAGGAGCCGTGGGCACTGCCAAGGAGAGGGACCTGGCCAGGGCCAGCCCAGAAAGAGGTGTCCCCTCACTGTACTCGCTGCCCTGGACAGAGGTGCGGCACCCCCTGCGCAACGTGACAGCCTGGCAAGACCAGGGGACATGGGACATGGGCATGTGGGTTGGATGTCCTGGCTTACGCTGCCTCTTTACCTCTCACCCGTGAGAGTGCACAAGGAGGAAAGTAAGGCCCCACGGCCAGGTCTACACAGAAGTGTTAGATGGGGATCGTGTTGGCACTGTGTGCCCAAAGTACTTTGAAATTTAACAATGACACAGAAACCCTACCATTGGTCACCCATTCCCAAAGAACCAGGCGACTGAGAAGATCCAACTCCAGCTACCTGCGCACGTCCTGTTGGTAATGCTGGGCCATCAGAGCCGCCGCGTGCCGCAGGTCCACGGGCACCAGCACCTACGCCTTGGCAGTCGCTCCGGCAGAAGCCGGAGCACCGGGCCCACGACCGGCGCAGTCACAGCAAGGCAACCCCACACACGTGCCGCGCTGGGCCCCGCAGCCGTCCACCAGGACTCACAGCCGTCTGATGGCGACACGCACCACCAACGGGCCAGACGCCAGCTGGGCGACGCCCGTTAAGGAAGCAGCAGTGTCGAGGCCCTGGCCACGCCCAGGAAAGCCACTGCCACCTGGGCTGCCTGCCAAGCCAGGGCTGGGAGGCTGAGCCTGCAGACCAAGTGCACCAGCCGCCTGACACACGGCCACCTGCAGTGCCGCCCAGGGCCAGAGCTCTCCCTGGGAAGGGCAGAGGCGCGGGGTGGGGCGGGCAGACCGGGCTCTGCACAGCCCAGGTTTCTACTGATGAAACCCAAACACAGTGACCGCCACCAAGGGCAGTTTTCTAAGGTGAGAGTGGAACTCCTCTGGGGGGACACCGTTCACCTGGAGTCTGGCCCGACGCCCGCGGCCACCATGCTCATCTGCCACGAGGCCTGTGTCGGGCCTGGGCCGGAGCCTCCGCGCCCGCAGCGGGGCAGGGTGGAAAGCTGCTCCTGTGCTGGCCTCCACTCTGCTGAGGCTGGGGCGGGGAAGCTCCCTCTGGACTTGCGTCCAGGCCCCACGAGTCTGGACAACGAGGGTCCAGCTTCTCTGTGCGTGACAATTGGTCTCCACAGCGGCACTCTGGGGAGGTGGTGAATGAAGAGGCGGGGCCTTGCGGGGGACCCTCCAAGGGCCCCGGGTGAGCAGCATCTCTGGTCACACTCCGCCAGGCTGTGCCACTGCCCCACAGGCCGGAGGCGATGGGATCAGTCACGACAGGGACCTTCAAAACCAGGAGCCAAACCAGCGCTTTCTCTCTGCCGGCCGACTGGGCTCCAGGGGCGCACGGCTCTGCCTTGTGGCGCCAGCCGGGCAGAAGGAAGCCGCGGGCCTCCCGCCAAGCCACTCAGAGTGTGGTGGCTCTGAGCAGAGGTGACCTTGGCCCTCAGGTCAAAGCCAGCCCAGAGACCCAGGTGGCTCAGCCAAGTCACGGACCCTGTGGTGGCAAGAGCGGCAGGCGGGCTCACCTCCCACGGAGTCAGAGCAAGGCGGCCCGGGCCAGGAGCCTAGGCGGCTGCGGGGACAGCATCGGGCCACCAGCCGTGCAGGTCACCCACAGACATCGCCTAGGCACTGGGGACCCTGGCTGGCACCCGGGGCCACTCACCATTCACACCCACCGATCGCCACTCACCGTTCACACTCATGGTTCACAATACACACTCCTCAAACGTTCACACTCCTCACACCACACTCCTCACACGTCACACTCCTCACACTTCACACTCCTCACACCTTCACACTTATTCCTCACACCTTCACACTTATTCCTCACACCTTCACACTCCTCACACCTTCACTTATTCCTCACACCTTCACACTCCTCACACCTTCACACTTATTCCTCACACCTTCACACTCCTCACACTTCACTCCTCACACCGTCACACTCCTCACACTTCACACTCCTCACACCTTCACACTTATTCCTCACACCGTCACACTCCTCACACTTCACACTCCTCACACCTTCACACTTATTCCTCACACCTTCACACTCCTCACACCTTCACACTTATTCCTCGCACCTTCACACTCAAACGTTCACACTCCTCACACCTTCACACTTATTCCTCGCACCTTCACACTCCTAGAACGTTCACACTCCTCACACTTCACACTCCTCACACTTCACACTCCTCACACCTTCACACTTATTCCTCGCACCTTCACACTCCTAGAACGTTCACACTCCTCACACTTCACACTCCTCACACTTCACACTCCTCACACCTTCACACTTATTCCTCACACCTTCACTTATTCCTCACACCTTCACACCCCTCACTCCTTCACACTCCTCACACCTTCACTTATTCCTCACACCTTCACTTATTCCTCACACCTTCACACCCCTCACTCCTTCACACTCCACACCTTCACACTCACTCCTCACACAACTTCACACTCCTCACACCTTCACACTCCTCGTATGTTCATGTCTACTCCTCACACTCACTCCTCACATCTTCATGTTCATTCCTTACACCTTGACACTCACTCACTCCTCACACCCTTCACACTCACTCCTCACACTCCAATGGCCCTGCCTCTGAACAAATGCCTTGTGAGTGGTGCCACCTTGCCAAGGGAAGGCACCTGGAGCCAGTTCTTCCTCTCATTTTGGATGGTGCTGCTGCCGCCATCCCCAGCCGTCCCCAGCGTGCAGACCCGGAGGAGATCTCTCCAGCTGTGACTTGCATGGCAAATGCAGCTCCAGCCAGCAGACAGCCCGTCAGCCTCACTCAGCCTCACACTGTGCCCACTTCCATGAGCTGGTCTGCTCTACGAGCCCTCAGGAAGGGCGGGAGCACCACAGCATGGCCAGGGTGCAGGAGGGCAGTCGGCGTGGGCTCGCGTCGCTCCTTCCCGGTGGGACATGCTGTGCATGAGGGCCTTGGTCAGCACTGGTGCAGAGGCTCGAGGGTTGTCACTCCGCAGGTGTGACGCTGAGTGTGCAGAACGCTGCCTCCAGCTCAGAGCAACGAGCACATGACTGCTGGTCTGTGGCAGGCGCCCACCCACCGCTGGCCAGGAGGCAGACAGACCAGGCACAGCCACATCACCGAGGCACTGCGACCCTCAAACTACGATGCCGGAGGACAAGACGCTCTGCACTCGGGTGCCATGAAGGCAGTGGGTCAGGCGTGGGCCACGGGATATCAGCATCTGTGCGGCCAGCACACAGGACACGAGATGGAACGAGACATCGGCTCTCGTGCGCCGCGGCTCCCCAAGAGGTGCTTTGGTCCCTCTGCAGGCAAATGCCTGGTTTCAGAGCAAAGGATGAGAAGCAGGGAGGTGCTGCTGCCGAGTGCGGGACAACTCTCCAGGCCCCAGGTGTATGGCAGGAAAGCAGGGAGGTGGCCTCAGGTGTGAAAGATAGGCAAGCTGATTAGCTCGGAGAACAGGCTTTGCCTCTGGGGAGACAGGTTTAAATACCACAGAGCTGAAGAGGATCTGGCCGCTCACACGCAGAGCAACAGGAGAACCCAGGAGCGCTCGCGGGGCGTGAGAGGGCCACTGCTGCATCCTCCTGGGCACCAGGCCCCACCTCCTGGAGACTCTGGCCTGAGAACCAGGCCTAGGATATTGGCACAGCTGAAGAAGCCGGATGACCTCAGCTCACCCCCACTGAGAACGCGTGAGCTGCCGCGTCAAGGCAGACTCACCCAAGGACTGCCTCGCCCAAAAAAGCTCGAGAAGGACACCTGCCCACAGGAAGTGCACAGGCTGAAGATGCTCAGGGTCCTGCTGGCAGAAGGGCTGAGCCCAGACGTGCGAGTCTCCTGCTCAGGACATGAAGCTCAGAACCTGGCTCTCCAACTCCGGCTTCTCCAACTTCCAAGTGGGGCCAATGGTGGCCACGGGATGGGGCTTGGTGTGGTGCGGGAGACGCAGTGCCCAGGAGCGAGCAGGCACTCAGGTCATCTGGGCTCCCACACCACCACTCTCCTCTAGGCAGCAGCCCAGAAACAGCCATGCAGAGGCACCCAGCCCCTGGCACCAGCCTGAGGACGCAGATGTATGCCCAGCCACGGTGAGAATCCTGGGCAACCCCAACACATCCTGCCTTGGAAGCACTGGCCACCAAGGCCACCAGGGTTGTCACGGGGACCCTGGCCCAATGTGAGATGCCTGCTGGCCACAGAAGAGACCCAGCTTCAAAAGGACAGTAATGGCAAAGCACAGATGGCAGGGGTGGTGGAGAGTTAGGAAAGAGGACGGACTCGGGGTCTGTCCTGCCTGCCCTATGAACAGCATTTCAGGGAACCTGAGCAGCAGTGTGTCTCTGTCAACACCTTCCAGCCAGGAGAAGAAGGGAACAGCAGGACCAGTACAGCATCACCACTGCCTGCCAGAAACCAAGAACATGGTGGACCCGTCACCTCCAGGGCCAGAAAGGAACTGCTCAGGTGGAGCCAGAGCCACCAGCCAGAACTGGACCCAGTGTCAGTTCCACCAACCCCAGGAGGCAGGTCCCCTGCAAGTCCAGACATGGGGACACCCCAGGGATGAGCAGTGCAAAGGGACCCCAGGAGGCGGCGGGTCAGTCCCAAGCACAGGCCCTATGTGCATCCTGCCAGAAACAACCGGAAACAAACACAAGCCAAAAGGCGGCACATTCATAGGACAACCACACTACACGAGTGGCATTTGGCAGGAAGCAATCCCCATGCCTTTCCCAGCGGTCACGTGGGCATTGGGCTACGCGATTTGAAGGGCCACAAGCTCAATACCAGGGATGAACTGCAAGGTGGGGCAGGTGGCACAGGAGCCCACTGGAGCTGCTGGCACACAGCTCCTAGCGAGCTTGCTTAGAAACAGCTCAAATGCTGTTGCAAACACATCCTGAGATCTTGGCATCTGACTTGGAGGTGTTTTCGCATTTCCCAGGATTGACAGTCCACATGCCCCAGAAAGCGAATGCAGAGTCCAGCAGGAGTCAGGAGCAAGGGACACAAGTGGGACACCACCTCATTCTGTGCACCTGCCCCTCATCCAGAGGCCAAGCCCCCAACCTGGTCGCAGTGCAGGAGACTTACCTTCCTGGAGGCCTGGCACCAACTTGTAAACGATGTCCTGCATGGTCCTGTCATGGCTGCAGAGAGAGCAGAGTGGGGTCAAGGGGATGCTACCTCTGGCTCTCCCACGGTCCATGTGGTCAGCATGGAGGTTTTGGTGGGTTTTCCTTCAGTTTGCACATGAAAGTGTCTGTGCTACCAAAAGTTCTCAACAACCTGGACAGGGCAGCATTCAGTTTGGGTCCAGCTGCTCATGAGCATCTCAAGCAATGATGGTAGATGAGAAGGTCACCCAGGAATAACGCCTGTCTACTGGACCTGGGGCAACTCACAGGGCAGCTCTGCCCACCCATACCTGCTCCTGCCCTCCCGCCTGGGGCCCCAGCTCCATGAGGTCAGGACTGTCGTCTGTCTGATCTACTTGGAAGGTTTCTGGTGTGGAAGAAAAGAGCATCTCAAACATGGTTCCTACTCCTGTTTGCTATTTTTTAAACAGAAACTCTATGTTCAAAAAATTGTTGTCTTTTTCAGGTCAAAAACTGTCAGAGAATTGTTAGTTTTCAAATCAATTTTAATTTCCAAACATGATTTCCATAAAAACAAAGTCCTTATATACCAAATTAGTGGTATATAGACGACTGACAAATTATTACTTTCATGAAATTCACAGAAACCCAGTCCTCCAGAGCCAGCTGCATTGCTGTTCAAGAGGACGTGGTGAGCCCACAAGCAGGACGGAGGGTGGAGGACTGCAGGCTCCCAGGCCCTCCTCGCCCCACGAGCTGAGCAGGACACTGGTGTTCAGCAGGCCTTCAGTACAGGCAATGCCACGGACACCTTCCGGCACAACCCTCTCCCACCACAGCGCATCCACCCAGGCACCCTGGGCCACGCTACCCGTCACCGAGCTCGACACCTGGGTCCCTCGCAGTGCCAGGCTTCACCCACCTGTTGGAAGTTGCAGGGACCTTTCCTCAGAGCAGGTGCCAAGCACATGGGGCAGGACGGCAGGGGGCTTCTCCCGTGGTAGCCCCTTGAGTGCAGCCCCTTCTCTGACAGGCGAGAGGTGCACCCTCTCCCCTGGCCACCACTCCACGGCCTCTGCAGGTGCTGGAGTCCAGCACCTGCCCAGGGTGTCTGCCAGCCCTGTCCACCCTAAGCCCTGGAACACAAATGCTGAGGCCGAGAAGACCTGGCCACACCCGGCCTCTGTGCGATGACGCCAGCTCCTGGGCCACCTGCCCAACCCTGCGGGGCTGGCTGGGCAGGTGAGGAGGGTGTGGAGGCTGCCATCAGGCTACGAGGACGGAGGAGCTGAGTGCGCAGAGGCCGGGGCCCTCCACAGGGGAGGGTTTCCACCCAGCTCACAGCCGGGAGAAGAGCTGGAGAGAGGGGCCAGGCCCCGCCCTCTGGACCCAAGCCCAAGCCCCCAAGGCCCCTGCCCGTCTCCTGCGCCTGGCCAGCCCCTGCCCCAGCCCCACGCTCACCTCTCCCTGTCAGCACGACAGCCCAGGTCTGTCCTCCAGGCAGTGTCCTGGAGGAGGGCAGCCAGCACCGGGGCTCTCGCACCTCCCTCGCGTTTGCGGGACTGTACCCCAGTCAGAAAGCAGACGCAGAGCCACCAGCGATCACCCCACAGAGGACCTCTCCCAGAGCAGAACGAGCAAAGCAAGGCACCACAGGAAGAGGAGCCCAGACCACCAGTGGACACCCAAAGGGCTGCGGGACCCTGCAGGGCTGCCCGCAGGCTGGCAGGTCTGAGGACTGGTACCTCCCCTGTGTTGCACACTGCACCACTTTACACAACACACACACAAACCCTTGTCTTCAAACTTCTCTTTGCTCCCTCAGGAGGCACGGGGGCACTGTTTCCTCCAGTGGCCCTCCAGATCTGAAACTCCACCTGGCCAGCCCCTCACCTCCTGGCCCCAGCCCAGCCCAGGGTCAAGTTATTTCCACAGAAAGGTGTCCCAAGGCTGACCTGCACTTCAAATCTAACTTTAGCTACTCGGTTAAAACTCGTGAAATCCCACGAGGCCTAGAGGCCTCTCCAGCAACCTAGGTGAATGCTGCTGGATGTCCCGCCCTGGCCACTACACGGCCTGACATCTGGGCGCCCGCGGAGTGGCGGCCTCTACAGGGATGTGCGGATGCCTGCAGCTCCTCACTCCCGCTCTACCCGGCACGGCATGCACTCACCCAATGTACTGCAGCGGGTGGCTCTGGTGGATCACAATCCTGCAGGTGGGGCAGGTGTTGTTCTCCTCCAGGTACTTCACCAGGCAGCTCCTGCAGACTGTCCACAGTGCACGCAGTGAAAAAGCAAGTCCTGTGCCCTGACACCCACGGGAGCCATGGAGGACACCCCCAACTCATTCGCAGGTGGACACGTCCTGCTCACATTACGACTCCTGAAAGAACAAACTGCCCCCTGGCCTCACTCTGCAGTGAGAAAGGGGAGCCCTGCAGGGGCAGCCCCACAGGCTGAGACAGGAGCTGTGAGGGCAGCAGGGCTGGCTGAGGCTGAGAGCTCCCCCAGCTGGCCAGGAAGACACGGCATTTTCTTTGTATGACCAAAATGACTGAGTTCAACTAAAATCACCTTGTTATGCCCACCAGCTTCTAATAAAATTCACTTTAAAATAAAATATCAAAATGGGTAAGTGTTTTCTAAAGGGAAGGGTGCAGGACAGGAAGTGGTCAGTGCTGAGCTTTGTGTTAGCAAAGTGCTCCTCAGCATACACCAGAGGCACACCGCCCACAGCAGAGCCAGCCTGCAGGAGCCAGAGAAACTCACACAAGTCCAAGGGTTGGAACAGGTAACCAGTCCCCAGGAGCAAACCAGCAGACTCCCACCCAAAAAGTGCAGGATTTCGTTTGGAAATGTAAAACAGGCCTCTGCCTTTGGAGGTGGAAGTAGCCACGCTGCAGGCAGTGATACACAAGGCAGTGGCCGTGCTCTGCGGTCCTAGGAAGTCCCACCCCAGGAACCCTGTGGCACTTGACTCTCCTGGAGTCGCTGCTCCTCTCCCGGCCTGCTGCCCTCACACATGAGCTGAAGCTTTGGTAAGACATAGCAAGTCCAAGAGGCACACAGGAGGAGTTGCCCAGCCCCCACTGTGGTCCCTGGAACCATCTGCAAGGCCTGGAGTTGCAGGTGGACTTACACGTGTGCAGACACTCGGTCACCGTGGTTGCATCAATGAGGTACCCGCTGCACAGGCGGCAGGTGATGTGGGCGTTTATGTCCCAGAGTTTAATCTTCCTGGTCAACATCTTTGGCTTCTGCAAGAGAAACGCATGACAACTTCCATCTAAACCACTCCAATGTGTTTCACCCACAGATTAGCTGCTTGGGCCAAGTCCACTTCCCAACTGGAGGGTCATCCTTGCCTCTCAGGTGGGCACAGGGCCAGGTCAGCCCTCCAGGTGGTGGCAGGTGGAGGACAGCCCCTGACTCTGGGAATCCACCACCAGCCACTGCGGTCCACCAAGGCCTGTGGCTACCAGGAAGACACCAGAGCCCCTGGGTGGGTAGGACTGGTGCCATCCTGCAGGCCCGACCCCACCCTGGCCTGGGGCACAGAAGCTGTGCCAGGCCCACAGCCTGCTCACATTCCCCACACAGCTCCCCGGGTGTCAGGAGAGGGGTGCAGTTCAACTCCCCAGCACACAGGAGACGGCTGGTGGCTTCCACGACACGTCCCACCCACAGCCCATGCTCCAGGCACACGCCCACCCTCTGACACGCGCGTGGCACAGTGTTGGGAGGCCATCCCTGACTGCTGTGCCCCTTCCACCAGGCACCTCCCCGCGGCGGGCCTCACCTCCTCTGGACGTGCGTGTCCCTCCTCCCGCGTGGCATGGAGGCTTCAGGCCACCGCGCGGATGAGCCGCTCCTTCCTGCCTCTGCACTCGGGCTCACTTGGGCACCTCCCTCTTGGCCTCTGCTCTGCTTCCATCTTCTAGCACAGAAACGGCACTGTCACCTCAGGTCACGTCCCTGACACTCCTGCATAAAGCCCTGCCCCTCAGTCCTCAGTGGACCAGGCAAATCCTGCAGCAACCGCGACAGAGTCCACTGGGAACATAAACCCGGAAGAAGGGCAAAGGCACTGGGTGCTGAGCTGCTGTCGCAGACACCACCGAAGAACTGCAGGTCTGCCTGTGGCCACGACACACTCGCCCGGCGTGACTCTGGGCACTGCCCATCGATTTACAGGCACGGGAGGAGGGAGGCCAGCTCAACGGCACTCACCTGAAAGTGAGGGCCCGGGGTCCTGCTACATCGTGAAGCCTGCGGAGAAGCAGAGACAGGCGTTACTGCGGGAGGACAAAAGCTCCAGCACAGGGCCCACCGCCAGCAGCTCTGAGCTTTGGGCAGTTAAACATGTCTGTTCATTTACTTGCTTAAAAAAAAAAAAAAATTGAGAATCAACACTGGTGAAGAAGGGGGCCTTACAATGGAGACAGCCCAGCATGCCCAGCCCAGACAAAGCCATGGGAAGCAGTGAGAGCAGAGACCTGGCTGGCGGGGACACGGAAGGGAGCTGGGGGCTCCGTCACACTGCTTTGGACCAAAGAAGGCAGGATGGGCGTCCGTGGATGTCCCCAAGGGAGGCAGTGGACTTCAGGGTGAGCTGGGCACGGATTCTGGGGAGGGACTGTGAACAGCAAGTTTTATCATTAGATCCATGTGACACCCGCACTGAGCACCGTGTCCTCTCCTGGTCAGACTTTCACCCACGAGAGGAAGTGCGTGAGGAAACGTGAGGAAAGGTCGGTCAGGCCTCCCCAGGGCAACTCTTGAGTGCCTGCCCAGGGCTCTGTCTGAGTGGGAGCAAGTGTCCCTGGAGAGGAGCCTAAGGGCTGCCTGGAGCCTAACTCCGGAGAATGCCAGGGCTCCGGACGACACGAGGTGTCTGAGAACAGGGCTCCGAAGGGCCAGTGCGCTTACACCCGTCTGCACCGTCTTCTCCTTCAGTTATTTCCATAACTGCCTTTGACCAGCAACCTCCAAGTTCCGTTAACTCCTCCAAGGAGGGGAGAGAAGAGAGACCGTCTTCCCAGCAAGCTAAGGCAGGACCAACAGGCCTGTACGCAGCTCTCAGAAGCTTGCGGCCAGGCTTGTCCTGTCCCCACCTGGTATGGCAGCCATTGACCACCTGAGGTTGCTGAGTCTCCAATGGTGGCTCTCGTGACAGAGGAGTTGAAGTGTAAAGTGTGTGTGACTTCAACAAGTTGTGGCCAGTGGCTCCTGTGTTGGGCAGCCACATACACAAACGCCCACTGCCCATGTCCTGACGAGGCCAGCAATAAAGAGTGAGCATGACCTGGGTGGGATACTGTGGAGAGGAAGCAGGCAAGGAGGGTGGGTGCCCGCAGACAGCCTGGTGAGTGGGCCCCACAGAGCCGCAGGGCAGGTACCTGTCAAGGATGGTGCTGTGCACAGGTGCAGGGTGACAGAAACCCAAGTCCCCTTGGACCTGGCAGATTCCTCAGAACAGACTCCTTAGGAAATTCCCAGAACTGAAACAAGCAGAGAAAACTGAAACTCTATTTTGCATACTGAGTAAGCAGCTGCAAAGTTTCCTTCAAAGAAGACTCCTGTCTGGAAGTCCCCAGGGGGACCTACAGGATAGCCAGGACACACTGTCCTCTCCAGAAACAAGGTAGGCATAGGGCAGGTTGGGCGGAGTGCTTGCCTGGCACACACAAGGCATGGGGTTCTATCCCCGGCATCACGGGAAACACAAAGACAGTACTTCCAAATCAGCTTGCAAGACTAGTAGTGTACACACCAAACCCTGCCAAGGTCAGGGCCAGAGGGAAAAGGACAAAATGTCACCCAACAGTACCAGCTGCCTCTGCCACCACTCTCCACCAGGTGGAGGGTACCCTGCACTACAGGGAGAACACCTGCTTAAGACAGGAGATAGGTCATACAATCTCCAACAGATGCACAAACCGCCCGACAAAATCAACACCTGCTGGTGATTTAAAGCATCCTTAAAACTCAGACAAGAAGAAAAAAGTCTCCAAGGGAGCCATTTAGGCTTGTGTGTGAACCCAGGGCAGCTGCACTCTGGGGTCCCCGGCAGAAGCAAGCAGCACACAGGGGTCCCATGCAGTGATCTCAGGCCTCTGGGACACAGAGTCAGGACTGTAGGCTGGTGGGCCCCGTGTGAGCGACCTCAATGCGAAGAGCAGCGTACAGCTTAAGAGGAGATGCAGACGTCACCACACACGGGCCTGCTGTGTGGGGCAGTCATGTGGGAGCAGACCTTCCACCTGAGACACTGGCAAGGCCCTCTTGACCTCAGAGATGGTGCAACAGAAAATAAGCAGTGGGCACGAAGGCCAGGGCCAACAGGACCGCCCTCACGGGGCCAAGTTCCCTGGACTGTCTAAGGCACAGGGGAGTGCCCAGACTGGCAGCAAACACGGTGGCCCCGCTCTGCAACGGTGACTCTGAGCTGGGCGAGCAGCAGCAAGCTCAGCCGTCAGCCCAGGCTCCCTCAGAGGCCACGGATGCGCTGAGGCCAGCTGGGATGCCACTTGACAGTGTCTGTTGGTGTGGGACACGAGGGCCACCATCAGGGCTGGGGAGCTGCAGTTTCAAGGGGCCAGACTTGCCTACACACAATGGTCCAAATGGGACAGTTCCCTGCTCCAGGCAACAGAAAGAGCCTCAGGAAAGGGAGACTTCAGATGAGCATGCTTGATACACTGAGCTCCATCCACACACTGCAAGTGCAGATTTAACCCTGGGAGAGCCAGGGACAGGCTGCCACAGCAGTGGACCTGGTGTCAGTTCAGGAGGTGGAAAGACATAGCCAGGGGGTCATGTGGCCTTCTTTCTGCAACCCCCACCCCCGCCAGCCCCCCGAGGCCCCTCCTAGATGCTCTGGCCTCTAGCAAGTCTGCCCAGTCTCAGCACCACCAACCTGCACAGTGGACATCCAGTGCCCTCGTGAGGCCCTCTGAGCACTGTGTTTGCCTGTGGCCCCACTGCACTCCACCCTGGGCAGGGCTGTGAGGGCAGATGTGAGTGTGGACGTGGACGACTATGAGGACAGCATGCTGCTGGGATGGCCAGGCACAACCCGGAGGCTCGTTCTGAGTCACAGAGAAGGCGGTGAGGACCTGTGAGCTCTGGGATGGGGAGGCTGGGAAGGAGTGGGCTGGTGCCTTGTTGAGCCCACAGAGGTCTTCCCGCCCTCACCTGCTGCAGGACAGGTGCAGTGTGGCGTGTCCTCGGGGAGGCTCGTGTGCTATGTCATGTCTGTTCCATGAATGTGGGACGGGAGCAAGGGACTGCATGCTTCTTGCAGGCAAATGAGGGCAGAGTTCCATCTGTGGCAGGCCTGGGCCCTGGGGTTCCCTCCTGCCCACGGCACACGGTCACTCAGCCTCTGCCTGAGCTACTTTTACATGCCCAGGTCTACTCAACGCCTGGTCATGGGGTCTTAATTTAGTTTCCAGATGTGCCAAAATTTAAATAAATATCTAAAGTTGAAAAGTTAAACTCTTCCTAAAACTCCTGGTTCTGCTCACATACTGGCAACCATGAGCCCCATGCCCAGCTGCACCTTCTGCAGTTAGGAAGATGGAAACAATCTTCAAAATCCACTTTGACGAGATGCTGTCATCACTGAAGCACGTGATGACAGCCTGCTTTCCTATAGGCCACAGAGCTTGTCCCGAGGGCCCCTATGGGGACCAAGCTGGCCCCCAAAACTCAGGCTGCACACAACAGGGTCATGGCAGTTACCAGACTGAAAGGTTTCTAACAAGAAACAAAACAAGTGTTGATCTTTCTCTTCTTCCTTTTTCTTTTAATGGTCCTGGGGACAGAACCCAAAGCCTCTCTACCCTTGAAATATACCAGCCCTTTTTATTTTTTTGAGACAGGGCCTTGCTCAGTTGCTGAGGCTGGCCTTGAGCTTGTAATCTTTCTGCCTCTGCCTCCTTAGTCACTGGGAGTACAGGCGTGGGCCTCAGCACCTGGCAAGTATAGACCCTTCTACAAAGTAAAGGAGCCAGTCAGACCTTCAGTTGCTCTGGCTGGTACCTCCCCAGCCTGTCTGAGGCAGGGGCTCCACATCCTGGGCCCTGAGACCCATCCACACAACCATCCAGTACCATCCAGCACAACTTTTTTTGGCGATGGAGGCTCCCTCTGGCTGACCATCCTGATGGCTGGGAATGACTGGCCCTTGACCTAGGGCTGACCGCATTAACAATACCAGCCCTGCTTCGGCCTCTCTTGTCAACCCAATCTCTGTTAGAACTCAGTGACCCAGGTATCTTGCAGATTTCTTTCCCCTGGCTAACAGATGGGACACGTCCTCAGACAGCTGAGGCCAGTGGTGGGCTCTGGGGCAGCCACTGGGACTTGGCTGGCAAGAGCTCTCTACACTGATTAAAATCTTTGCTGAATGAGAAGCGCAGGCTGAGCTGAACACAAGCCATGAGTACTGTGTGCTCTGTGCTGAAACTGTGCCCTCCCAGGGCCTAGAAATCAGTGTCTCCAGAGCACCTCTGGGCCCAGTCTCCAGGGACACCCTGGGCTCCAGGGCTGGGACAGCAGCTCCCATGTGACACGACACCTAGGCTGGTGCTGCAGAGGGAATACAGTGTGTCTGATCCCTGGGCCTCTTTCCTGAATGACTAGCCAGTCCTCTCCTTATAGCAAACTTTAGCCAGGAGGAGAGCCATCCTGAGAAAATACCAGCTGGTGGTAGACGTGGGCCCAGGAGAAACATACTATTAGAAATACTGCCTTCCTGGAGTGTTACTCCATATCCCACCTGAGTGCGGTCAGGAAGGGTGGACACCAACCAAGGCCAGGACCACCCTGAATGTGATCAGGAGGGATGGACACCAACCAAGGCCAGGACCTCCACAGTGTACACAGGAGGGGTGGACACCAAACAAGGCCAGGACCTCCACAGTGTACACAGGAGGGGTGGACACCAAACAAGGCCAGGACCTCCACAGTGTACACAGGAGGGGTGGACACCAACCAAGGCCAGGACCTCCACAGTGTACTCAGGAGGGGTGGACACCAACCAAGGCCAGGACCTTCCTACTGTGATCAGGAGGGATGGACACCAACCAAGGCCAGGACCTCCACAGTGTACTCAGGAGGGGTGGACACCAACCAAGGCCAGGACCTCCACAGTGTACTCAGGAGGGGTGGACACCAAACAAGGCCAGGACCTCCACAGTGTACACAGGAGGGGTGGACACCAACCAAGGCCAGGACCTCCACAGTGTACTCAGGAGGGGTGGACACCAACCAAGACCAGGACCTTCCTACTGTGATCAGGAGGGATGGACACCAACCAAGGCCAGGACCTCCACAGTGTACTCAGGAGGGGTGGACACCAACCAAGGCCAGGACCTTCACAGTGTACACAGAAGGGGTGGACACCAACCAAGGCCAGGACCTCCCTAGTGTGATCAGGAGGGGTGGACAACAAGCAAGGCCAGAGCCAACCAATCAGGTTAAGGGAAAACACTATGAAAAACCTTCTCAACACAACTGGGGAAAATGAAAATGACCTGGAAATGAACTTTTATATGGACGGCATGCCTGCTATCCTGGGTGCCGCAGTGGTACTATAGCTGTGTATGGGACCTCCTCAGATTCTATATTACCTGAGGGATGTGTCTGTAGCTGTCTGTAGCTGATCTCCCAAGATTCCATCAGCAAGCAGACACATAGAGCAAAAGATGAAGTGAATGTGGGCAAGCACAGAATCAGGTTTCTGAGTGAGGGTATCAAGGGTCCTGTCCCACCCTGAACTGCACAGCTTGTGAACAACAGAGATGTGCTTCTCCATGCCGGAAGCTGGAAATCCAGTCAGGGTGCCACAGGTTGGTGGCTACCTAAGGCTGCCTCCTCCAGACAGCTAGTGGAGGAGCTCTCTGGACAACCACGGGAAGGCCCTGGCAGCTCGGGAGGTGGAGCCTCCCAAAGGCTCATCCCACTGCTGTCAACTTGGGCTGGGATCTCAACATAGGGTTTAAGGAACACAAATGTCCACACCACAGGAGACCTTCCCTATAGCTTTTCTTCAGGGCTTTTTTCTTAACATTTGGATAAAAAGTTAAATAAAAGCCAGGTGTGGAGGTATACATCTGTAATCCCAGCAGCCTGGGAGGCTGAGGCAGGAGAATCGTGAGTTCAAAGCCAGCCTTAGCAACTTAGCGAGGCCAGAAGCAACTCAGTGAGACCCTGTCTATAAATAAAATATAAAAAAGGGTTGGGGGTGTGCCTCAGTGTAAGCCCCTCTGGGTTCAATCCCCGGTGCACCCAGCCAAAAAAGTATAATAAAGGCCCTTGAAATAAAAGGAGGCTCACCCTTCTCAGTTTTGCTTCCTAATGTAGGGATACCCCTCCCCTATTCCCACAGCAGGCAAATGGGTGTGATCAGGGAGGGTCCTGGTGACTTTGGAAAACATGGTGGTATGCCCAAGACCCACAGAACAGAGACAGAAGAGGCATCCACAGGATTAACCATGTGGTCACTGGATACCATCAGACCCTGCTAGGAACCAGAAGATGGAGCAGCTGACAAGACCCATGGGCACTGAGGCCTCTCATGAGACCCAGGGGCCCCTCAAGTCCTGCAGGACCCTCAGGCCCCATGGGTGGTGGGGTTTCGTGGCTACCTATGGACCCCTTTCCAGTTTTCACATGCCTCTTACTAAATATCTACCAAATCCAGCAAATATCAATGAATTTACCCAAAAAGAGCTCAATTAACCTCCATTTTCTACATTCACCTACATGTTAGTTTCTCTTGAAAACAGCAAGTAGGCCTAACCAGCACTCCTAGTGGTGGGTTCTGCTTGACTTGGGCAAGCATTCACCCCTGCCCTTCATTCTGTCCTGAAGTCCAGAGCTGTAAGAAGAGACATGGCAGATCAGAAAAAAGGGAGTTTTAGTTTACTTTTAAAGGTCTCATACTTTTTAAATGTCATGATAAACTACCCACTTGAAAAACTGAAGAAGAGCTCCAATTTTTGTTTTTTGTAATATATTTTTTAGTTGCAGGTGAACACAATACCTTTATTTTATTTTTATGTGCTGCTGAGGAGTGAACCCAGGGCCTCATGTGTGCTAGGCAAGCGCTCTACCACTGAGCTACAACCCCAGCCCTAGCTCCAATGTTTGAAGCACAATGAATTGTGCAGCATTTTTGCAACACTAGCAGCAAGCATCACAAGACACTAGGAAACTGTCCCTAAGCCTCAACATTTCACAGTAAAGGAAAACTACATTTCCAACTCTGAATATCAAACAAATATGCTGCAAATGAAAAATAAGTAGTGCCATTTAATAAACTAAAGAGCAACAGAAGAGATCCAAATGAACCTTGCTTTATAATTCAAACAACCCAAATAAACAATTCTAGTTAATGGCGAAGGAGCCTTCCTCACCTAGCAGTCCCATAATCCTGGGTAGAACCTCCCAGGACTAGAGATGGCAGGCAGGTGAAAGATGGCCACTGGGGCCCTAGTGTCCAGGGCAACCCTGAACAGGTGCCCACATGCAGTGCTGGGTCCAGGCTCCCCCTGGGCAGGCCTCGGCCAGGGGGCCCACAGAGGGACCCTGGAGCTCAATGTTCCCACAAGGGACAAACACCCCACCTTCAAGGATGCCACATCTCACACACTACCTTTCAGGGGACACACACACAAGTATACAAGGTCCAAAGTGACAGGAAAAGCTTTCTCCACGTTTAACATGGTAGAGACCAACACTTCTCACAAAGCTCTGTCTTACGGACCAGATCCCTGGCAGCAACACCACAGTGAGATGCTGGGAGGACCGAAACCCTTGCACCTGGGTGACCAAGGACCCCGCCACTCAGTACCTCACGATTCCTGAGGGCAAGGTGACACCTAGGGGCCTTTCCTGTCCATGACTCACCTCCTGTCATGTGCCAGATCCCAGGCCGAGTTGGGGCCCCCTTCCACCAACACAGTTCTTAACTTCAAGCATGGGCCACTTATGAAACCAGCTAAGTGCCAGGCTCACAAGCCTGCAGCAGAGTCCGCCAACCTTGCACCACCCTGGGGCCCTTCCCCTCAAGTCTGCATAGGGCCTCACTTCTCACTTCTAACAAAAGAACTCCACAAAGTGATGGGATGCCACTTCCAAGGCAGGCCGCAAAGCCAGTGGCTTCCTTCCTCCCCCGCTCCTCTCAGCTGCCTCTGAGAGGCCCACAAGAGGAGTTGGCCTCTTCTGTGAGCAGCATGGGAGGGGCCTGACGTGGGTGGCCCCCAGTGGAGTCACAGGGGAGGTGCCCAGCCAGCACCTGACTGCAGGCCTGTGGGTGCTGAGCCAGAGGACCTGGCGGGCTACCCTGGGTTCTTGACCCAGAGACTGCAGGATCTCAGCTGATTATTGGCACAGGGCACTAAGTTCTGGGGTAAGTTTTTGCACGATGACATAAAATATAATCACTCAGTACTACTACATCTTTAAAATACAAAAAGGAAAATGTAGGCAATGAACACTTACTCAGGTTTGCAAGTCTTTAACACTTCACAAGGCAAATTAAGTTTGAACCACAGTAAAAAGTGTCAAAAGAACAAGTCAGAAGTAAGCACCAAGGACAAAGTCCCAAATGCGGTTATGTTTGGCAGTGCACATTCTCATGCTGGATGTTCAGGGACAGTGTGGTTGATGTTCAGTGCTAAGGAACCTAAGGTGGGTTTCTCCTGAGTAACCAGAACTGACTGTAGCTCAAGATGAAAAACGGAACCGACCAGTTCAAGCATCTCTCTTAGGAGCCCAGAGTTCGAGACTCACACCTCACCCCCATTTGCCGCCTGACCTACAGGTGCACCTGACTTCCACTCATCTGCTTGGGCACCCACTCTTCAGTAACACACTGCTGCACCAGGTCTGCTTTGGGTGCTGGGCTGAGCCAGGTTCCTGGCCCTAGGCTTTCCATTCTCAGAGAACACACATGGAGACTGCCCTCTTCAAGTACAGCACATCACTAGCTCCTGGATACCTCTTGCAGCATAAAAGCTGCACCCCATTTTCCATGGCCACTTCCAAACGAAAGGAAAACTCCAACGTCTTCTAGGGAGAAGGCTGATTGGAAGGTTTCAGAGAAACAAAGACCCCTTTCCAATATCTGAGAATGCCCTCCTCTCCTGGAGTGGAAGAGGCCTCTACCCGCTCTCCCCTGCAGCCTCACCCTTCAGCTTTACTGCCAAAGCCATCTGCCCCAGCTTGCACCCTACCTCCGACCACTCCTGAAGCCCCCTGGACACTGAGACACTACTAGACTCAGGATGTACCTGTACCACCTTGAAAAGGGTTGGGGGAGGGATAAGAGGGGCCCTGGGGCCAAGACATGGGAAGGACAGCAGCACCCAAGGAGGGGCTGAGAGCAAGCAGGAGGCAGCCTTCCAAGTCTGGGGTACAGAGTACCCCTGGATGGGGAACTCCCCTGAAAACTTGAGTCTCAGACCCAGAAGGATGAGCCCTAGCCTGGCCTTGCATCTGCCTCCAGGTCCCTGCCCAGGCAGTACCTGCTGAAGGTCTGTGGGGCCAGTCCAAGAGTTCAGGATGTCAGGGTGCTCAAGGTCTAATGAAAAGAGGTTTTGAACCTACGGGGCCCAGGTGAGCAGGATCCCACATGCCTGTACCTGCACAGCAGGGAGCCAGGTGGTGAGCTGGACAGATTCAGGACACCTCTAAATCCCACTGAGGCACACCACTTCCAAACTAGTCTTGGGTCTACATGTTCAGTGCCCCAGGCCTCCCTGGGACCTGTCTTAAAGTTTTACTTCTTATCAGGGTCCTCCTTGAGATGACCCACTTCCTGGTCTAACCCCAGCACCCTAAGGAACAATCTGGAGTTCTGTTGGTCCCAAAGTCTGTCTGTGTCAGGAACTCTTCTCAAGTAAAGCCTCAGGGTCCTGGCTTCCTGGGATGAGAGGCCACCTCAGGGGGCCCAAAATGCTCACAGTCCTGCACCAGGGTTGTGGACTTCTGGGGCCAGTCCTAGTGCTACAGTCCTTCCAGTGGGCTTGTCCCAGAGCACTGACCTTCTTGTGGCCTTGTCCCGGGGTCCTGGCCCTCCTCTGTGACCTGTCTTGAGTTGGACCCTCCTCAGTTTTCCTGGCATTCTCTGGGTCCTGTCTGGTCCCAACATTAAGTCCTCCACAATGATCCTTCCCAGAGTTCCAACTGTCAGCTCCCCAGGACAGACTGTCCCTGGTGACCCATCCTGGCATCCCAGCCCTTTTCAGTGACCTGTCCTGGGGCTGAACTCTCCTGAATGACATGTTCTGGGATCCCAAAACTCCGTGGGTCTTCCCTAGTCCCAGGGACTGACCCTCCTCAGTGACTGGCCCTTCAGTGACTGGTAGGACTCGTGTGTGTTCTGGAGTCCTACCCACCTCTGGGTCCACCCTGGTCCAGGGTCTTGCCTTACTGGGGTCCACCCTGGCCCAAGGTCCTGCCTTCCCCGGATCCTGCCTGGTCTGGAATCTTGCTTTCCCCGGATTCTGCCTGGTCCAGGGTCCTGTCCTCCCTGGATCCTGCCCGGTCTGCCAGTCCAGCCTGGTCCAGGTCCAGCCCTCCGTGGGTCTAGTCGTCTGGGGGTCCTGCCCTCCCGGGTCCACCCTGGTCTGAGGTCCGGCCCTCCGGGGTCCCGGCCGCCTCCTGGCCCTGGGATCCCGCCTCCCCGGGCCGGCCGAGCGGCGCCGGGCTCGCAGCCCTCCGCCGGACACGGGCCGAGGCCGCGGCCTGAGGAGCGGGCGCGCGGGCCCAGGCCGGGCGGGGCGGGCTCACTGACCTGCGTCTCGGGCGGCGGGCGAGCGGGCGCACGCGGGGGCTCGCCGGGAGGGGGAGGGGGCGCCGCTCCCTCCGGGTCCCCCCCAGAGGAGGAGAAAAAAGCCGTCCGGAGTTTAAAACAAAGAGGCGGAAATGCCCGAGCCGAGCCGAGCGCCGGGTCGGGGGCGCCGCGCCTGGAGCATGCGCGGTATGCGGCTCAGCTCCCACCCCACGGCCGGGCGGGGGCGGGGCCCTGCAGGGGCGGGGCCCGGGCGGAGCCAGAGGGCGCAGGCGCGCGCGCCGGGAGGGCGTGTCCAGGGCGTGGCCACCGGGCAAGGGGCGGAGACCGTCGGGCGTGGCTGGACGGGGCGTGGGCGGGGCGTGGGCGGAGGGCACCTGGCGCGCAGCGAGGCGGCGTGCCGGAACTAGACCCTGGCCTGCAGGGCGGTGGCGCTGGGCGGGGCTCCTGGAGCCCGGGTTTCCTACTGCGGAAGCCTTCGCTTTCTTGCATTCCTGTCCTTCCTGGGAACGAGGCAGTTTCGCGGTATGCCGCCGACAGACACGGGCCCTGTCTCCGGTCTCCTGGACATGGAACGGCGGGGCTGACCTTACAGCTTGTCTGCTTGCCGACCTGTGCGCAGACCCGCCCTAGAACCGTGAGCGTGACCGAGAAGTTCACGCGCTCGTGGGGTCCACACTATAGTGGGAGGGGTAGCAAGAGGGAAAAGGAAATGTGGTGTTTTTAGGAGACAGAGTGACATACTGGAGTGGATTGCCGCAAGGGACTGGGGCAAGGAAAGTACTAGAGGAAGGGAGGTCAGCTAGAGTCTAGGGTAGTGGGGTGCGCGGCAGGGAGTCCCACGCATCCTGGTGTGCGGAGGACTCGCTAGGGCTCTTCTAACCACAGGGTTAGGGTTAGGGCTGGGGTTAGAGCGTTGGGAGCAGGGGCAGATGGTCTCAGGAGCAGAGGCAGAGTTGGTCTTGGGGGCGTGGGGGCACACGGGGCAGTGCTGGGCGTTGATTCCTGCGAGGCTCCTTAGCTTGTAACACCTGGAAATGATTGGTCAAAGGAGTGATCCCTAAGGTGACTACGTGAAGTCTGGAGTCCTGGAGCATCCCAGGGCTGAGCCACTGCCTGGGAGGGTCTGGCTTAGTCTGCTGCTGAGGGTGGGTGAGAATGCTTATGGGGGCCTTCAGAGGACTTGGCAGTAGTGTGGGTGCATCATTAGGGTGGACACTGGATTATGGCAGGTTTGAAAGTGCAGTTGTGGCTATAGATACATTTTAAGGCATTTTGTTGTAAAGGAAAGCAACAAAATGGGGCTCTGGCTGGGGGAGGTGAGGGCCAAAGACGACTGCTTTCTTTTTGGGTGTGAACTCGGGAGGCCTCAGGTGCTGTGGGGACAGCCAACTGGAAGGGCAAATTGACCATATTGCAGAAAAGGGAAGGCTGCATAGAGGTGGGGCCTGGATCCAGTTGTGGTAGCCTGCTTCTGAAGAGCAGGGTGCCCTTTGCTGTCCTGGGGCGGGGGCAGGCTTCTGATGCAGGGGTGTGGAAAGGTGGGGGGAGGCAGAGGTGTTGGTGTTGGGGGCAGCGCAGAGATACAAATGAGCAGGCCAGGAGCAGCCCTGGGCTGAGGGCAGAGTGACCCCAGGAAGTTATCTAACTTGATAGACAGATAGACCCCATGACCTCCTGCCCATCAGTGGGCTTCATGGACTGCAGGTGAGACCATGTTCAGAATTCATTCCAGACCCGGGGTCCCTTCACTGGGAGGTGCAGATCCAATACCTGGACTGACAGCTGCTCTCCCAGGTGACCTTATTTCACCAGCAGCACCATAGGCCTCTACTCTGAGTCCAGCTCTGGTGTCCAGCCATCCCGTCACTTCTCCCACGATGTCTTCACAAAGTTCCACCTCTACATGACAACTCCTGGTCTCTCTTGGAGACTGTGCCCCCACCCCACTCCTGCCAGCACTGAGGGGTCTTTCTGCCTCTTCCTCTTGTGCCTATACCAGCCATCTGCTGACATTTCAGAAACCATCAGAATCCGGCCATGTGACCCCAACTGCACCCTGATTTGATTCCTGGGTTGGTGAGTAGCCTCCAAACTGGTCTCCCTCTTCTGTCCTTTGCTCTGAATCAATTTTCAACACAAAATAGGGACTCTCATAAGAAATTATTCAGGGCATTTCATCAGGGCACTTCCCTCCTCTGCCCAAAACCCTCAGGGCTTCACTCATAGCAGAAGCCTGAGGGTGGGGGAACCCCAATGGGAGGATGGGAATCTGTGTTGTCTGGATGCTAAGTTCTCAGGGATACACACATCCCAGTGCACAAAGTAAATATGTGCAAGAAGGAACCTAAAATCATAGCTCCAGGTCAGCCTGCAGGGGAGGGGAGGCCCTCCTCCTTGTGGGCAGACCAGCCACCTGCACTCCTGTCTGTGACCAGCCTCCCAGAGGTGCTGGCTTGTCCTCCTGTGGGCCAAGTCTCCTCATGAGGGACCATTCCAGTCACCCACAAACTCTCAGTGAGGCATCTGTCTTAACTGAGCAGGAGGAGCTGAGTTCTTTCTTGATTCCACACTTCTCTGCAAGTTCTCTCTCAAACGCATCAGGTTCTTCCCACTCCTGCAGCTCCCTGCTCAAACAAAGTGCCCTGGTCCAGATCACTCAGGACTTCCCAGGGCTAAATCCACCTCCTTGACCCCTGCATTTGACTGTGCCACGCCCTCCTCCTGGAAACATCCTAGCCCCTGCCCTCAGCCCATACTGAACTGCTCAGCCAAAAAGCTGATCCCTAAGCACCTGGGTCCAGTGTCACCTCTTCCAAGCTACCCACTGGCTGCCACCTTGTACCGGGAGCCCCCAAGGCCTTGCCTTGTGCCCCACTCCCTGTTGCTGTAACTCACTCCTCCATGCTCCTGGACATGCCAGGCAGCCACACCTTGAGGGCCTTGTGGAGCTGGCTTCCCCTGACTCCCACACTGCATCTTCCTCTGGGGTATGTCTGCTTGCCACCAGCCCCCCGCCCCTGCTCATTTGTTGACAAAACCCCCCAGCATCGACACCCTCTAGGCAAGACCCAGAGCCAGGACACTCATGTGTCACTGCTGAGTGGAGGGGAACTGGGCAGCATTTAGCAAGTGACACAGGTGTCTAATTCTTGGCCCAGTGTCCCCATGATGCACCAGAAAACCTGCAAACAGATGTGTGAACAAGACTGTAAACTGCAGCGTGGATTTCTTTGTTCATTTGTGCTGGGATTGAACCAGGATGTGCCACCACCGAGCTCAATCCCTAGCCCTTTTTATTTTTTGAGACAGGATCTTGCTAAAGTGCTGAGGCTGACCTTGAACTTGAATCCTCCTGCCTCAGCTGCCTAAGTTGCTGGGATTACAGGTGTGTGATCACTGCACCCAACCTGTGACATAATTTATAGTAGAAAACTGTCCACATGGCTATCTAGATGGGATCAATTGGAAAAGTGATTGAACCTGCACACCTTGGGCACCTACAGCTGTCAAAGGAGTGAGTGACAGGTGCAGCGCGCTGTTGGAGTGACCTCTAGGGCACCTGTTCAGCGGTGTGAGATGGACCGGGGTGTGTAGCAGTTGTACCTGCCTGAGGGCTAGTGAATGTGCCATGCAATTGCCCATATCAAAATCCTGTGGATTTGGGGATGATCATGGCAGGAGTGGGCATTTTGGATCTCCCCCACCCCTCATGAAATATAGAATAACAAAGCGGGACTCTGGTGGGCAGCACTGATGACAGGGGAGACATCCTCCCCGCGGCAGCAGCCCTGGTCCCCGGCAGCCTCTCGCCCAGGCAACTAAAACGCTGGACAAAACAGAGCAAACAACAGCTTTGGGACCTTGGACATCAGGCAACCCAGGCCTAGGTCCCTGAGAAAGAGGAACATCGAGGTGAGCCCTTAGGGAAGCCCAACTGACCCCTAGGGCAGGGACCGGGAGAGGAAGATCTGCCAGATGGGGCCTTGGAGAAGCACAGAGGGTCCCAAGCCTTAGCCCAGTGCTGTACGGACTCATGAAAGCTGCGGGGGCTGGGAAGGAATGCCCACTGACCCCCACACCCCCACAGCCAGAGCACCTGCCAGGTTTCCAGGAATGGACAGGAAGCCGAAGGGCCACTCTGTATCTGGTAAAGAGCTGCCAAGTCTTTGTTTCCTGTCTGTTTTATGTGTGTTTGTGCATACCTGCATTTTGTATGTCTCTCTGCATACATGCTTGTGTATATCATGCACATGGTGTCAGCATTGGCCAATAGATAAGTGAGTTCTCATGAACTTAATGAATGAGTCCACATGCCTTTCAGTTCATGTGACAAATAAAACGTTAATGAAAAGGATAAATCTAATGAAAAACATAAATGAAAAGAATAAAGATTCCTTCGACTCTACTAACCCACATACTTTTCTAGGTGGCCAGCCAATCAGAGTGTTGGTTCCTATAATATGTTTTAAATGCAATGTCCATTGTTTCTGAGGGTTTTTCGTTGGCAGGAATAACTGACTTAAAGTATTAACTAGACCTGTTTGATACCTTGGTTTTCATGGGTAACCTAAGTAAGAAATAGATAAATTAGTTTTAACATAAAGGGAATTAAGCCTTATAAATGTATTTGTTAGAAGAGACAGCTGATTCATTTACAAAGTTAAAATACTAAAATATGAACTAAAATATGAAGTATAAATGCAAGTATTCTTGCCTTCTTGAATTCCATAAGGTAACACATATTTGGGTCTATTAAATGTGTCTTTATAAATTGGTTAAAAAAAAGTTCAAGATTGCTAATTTCAGATTCTTAACCAAAAAGAAAGGTTACTAAGAGTTAAAATTCTAACAGGTGTCCAAAGTTTCATTTGTGTTTTTATTAAAGTACTGTAAAAAGAGTAAGGTATTCCATCTTCTAAAAAGGAGTAAAATTTGTTTGAGAGAGAGAAGATGGGGCTCCCGTGATGTGAGGGAAACCTAACGGGTATTTCTCCTGACTTAAGGCTTCTGAATAAAGGCATCTATAAGAGCCTGTGCGGAACAGATATTAAAAAGTGCTGGGTGAATGGCACAGGCACTGGTAGGGTACCAAGACAGCCGACGTGGCCCCTGGCTCCCTAATTGACTGTGCCTTTTAGTCCTTACGTCTGGCATTTTCCCATAACTTCATTTGGTTCTATCCACATTTCCATTTCCCCCTGCTCTGGAACAAAGGAGTTGATGGAACATCTAATTTCTTTGGGGTGGCCTTTATATTTGGAAAAGGCCTTGTTTGGAATCCATTAAGTGTCTGATGATTAACTATCCTATCTAATTCATGGGATGAAAGCTACCAGCCACAAAGGACAGAGTAGTGGGTTCCAGTACTGTTAGGTTATAACCTGGGGATAACCTTTTAAGATCTGGCAGGGTGCCCCATTTGGCCAGGGGACACTTCTGGATGGAGCCCTGCCTGTTACCCACAGAGCTGAAATACAAAGTTCTCCTGGAGTACCCATATATGCAGGCATCTGTGTCTTGGCCATGCTGATTCTGTATGAAGAGGTCCATAATAGTCTGTGAAAGGTCAATGTGGCCTTCACTGGACAAAGGGGACAAATTCAAATAAACCCCTCACAACTAGTTGGTAGTAACTTCATTGTACAATGCCTTGGAGGAATAGAAACAAAGGTCAGTTTATGTTCTGTTGCAGCCTGTGAAAGGATCTTCAAGAAAGACTAAAGCAAAGGATGGAAAGGGTCTTGTCCACTGGATATCCCTAGTCGGAGGAAAGGCCAGAGGATCTCCTGGGTAGAGATCTCCACTGAATAGGCCTAGTGGGAGGAAAGGACAGAGGATCTCCTGGGTACAGTTCTCCACTGGATATGCCTAGTGTGAGGAAAGCACAGAGGACCTCCTGGTTACAGTTTTCCATTGAACATGCCTAGTGGGAGGAAAGAACAGAGGATCTCCTGGGTACAGGTCTACATTGACTATGCCTAGTGGGAGGAAAGGCCAGAGAATCTCCTGGGTACAGTTCTCCATTGAACATGCCTAGTGGGAGGAAAGGCCAGAGAATCTCCTGGGTACAGTTCTCCATTGAACATGCCTAGTGGGAGGAAAGGCCAGAGGATATCCTGGGTACAGTTCTCCATTGAACATGCCTAGTGTGAAGAAAGGCCAGAGGATCTCCTGAGTACAGTACTCCATTGAACATGCCTAGTGTGAGGAAAGGCCAGAGGATCTCCTGGGTACAGGTCTCCATTGACTATGCCTAGTGGGGGGAAAGCAGAGAGGATCTCCTGCGTACAGTTCTCCATTGACTATGCCTAGTGGGAGGAAAGCACAGAGAATCTCCTGGGTACAGTTCTCCACTGGATATGCCTAGTGGGAGGAAAGGCCTGAGGATCTCCTGGGTACAGTTCTCCATTGAACATGCCTACTGTGAGGAAAGGCCAGAGGATCTCCTGGGTACAGGTCTCCATTGACTATGCCTAGTGGGAGGAAAGACCAGAGGATCTCCTGGGTACAGTTCTTCATTGACTATGCCTACTGGGAGGAAAGGAGAGAGGATCTACTGGGTACAGTTCTCCATTGAACATGCCTAGTGTGAGGAAAGGCCAGAGGATCTTCTGGGCATACTTCTTCATTGATTATGCCAAATGGGACGAAAGACCAGAGGGTGTCCTGAGTACAGTCCTCCCCTGGATATGCCTAGTGTGAGGAAAGGCCTAAGGATCTCCTGGGTACAGTTCTCCATTGAATATGACTAGTGGGAGGAAATGCGAGAGGATCTCCTGAGTACAGGTCTCCACTGGATATGCCTAGTGGGAGGAAAGGCCAGAGTATCTCCTGGCTACAGTTCTAACTGGATATGCCTAGTGGGAGGAAAGGCCAGAGGATCTCCTGGGTACACTTCTCCATTGAACATGCCTAGTGTTAGGAAAGCCCAGATGATCTCCTGGGTACAGTTCTTCATTGACTGTGCCTAGTGGGAAGAAAGGCCAGAGGATATCCTGGGTACAGTTCCCCATTGAACATGCCTAGTGGGAGGAAAGAACAGAGGATCTCCTGGGTACATTTCTCCATTCAACATGACTAGTGGGAGGAAAGGCCAGAGGATCTCCTGAGTACAGTTCTCCACTGAACATGCCTAGTTGGAGGAAAGGCCAGAGGACCCCCTGGGTACAGTTCTAACTGGATTTGCCTAGTGTGAGGAAAGGCCAGAGGATCTCCTGGGTACAGGTCTGCATTAAACATGCCTAGTGGGAGGAAAGGCCAGGCGATCTCCTGGGTACAGTCCTAAGTGGATATGCCTAGTGTGAGGAAAGGCCAGAGGATCTCCTGGGTTCAGTTCTCCATTGAACATGTCTAGTGGGAGGAAAGGCCAGAGGATCTCCTGGGTACAGTTCTCCATTGACTGTGCCTTGTGGGAAGAAAGGCCAAAGGATCTCCTGGGTACAGTTCTAAGTGGATATGCCTAGTGTGAGGAAAGGCCAGAGGATCTCCTGGGCACAGGTCTCCATTGACTGTGCCTAGTGGGAGGAAAGGGCAGAGCATCTCCTGGGTACAGTTCTCCATTGAACATGCCTAGTGGGAGGAAAGGCCAGAGGATCTCCTGTGTAGAGTTCTCCATTGACTGTGGCTAGTGGGAGGAAATGCCAGAGGGTATCCTGGGTACAGTTCTCCACTGAATATGCCTAGCGGGAGCAAAGGCCAGAGGATCTCCTCGGTACATTTCTCCATTGAACATGACTAGTGGGTGGAAAGGCCAGAGGGTCTCCTGGGTACAGTTCTAACAGGATATGCCTAGTGTGAGGAAAGGCCAGAGGATCTCCTGGGTACAGGTCTCCATTGAACATGCCTAGTCGGAGGAAAGGCCAGAGGATCTCCTGGGTACAGGTCTCCATTGAACATGCCTAGTGGGAGGAAAGGCCAGAGGATCTCCTGGGTACAGTTCTCCACTGGATATGACTAGAGTGAGGAAAGGCCTGAGGATCTCCTGGGTACAGTTCTCCATTCAGCATGCCTAGGGGGAGGGAAGGCCAGAGATTCTCCTGGGTACAGTTCTCCACTGGATATGCCTAGTGTGAGGACAGGCCAGGGGACCACCTGGGTAGGTTCTCCACTGGATATGCCTAGTGGGAGGAAAGGTCAGAGGATCTCCTGGGTACAGTTCTCCATTGATCATGCCTAGTGGGAGGAAAGGCAAGAGGATCTCCTGGATACAGTTCTCCACTGGATATGCCTAGAGTGAGGAAAGGCCAGAGGATCTCCTGGGAACAGTTCTCCATTGAACATGCCTAGTGGGAAGAAAGCACAGAGGGTCTCGTGGGTCTAGTTTTCCACTGCATATGCCTAGTGTGAGGAAAGGCCAGAAGATCTCCTGAATACAGTTTTCCATTGAACATGCCTAGTGTGAGAAAAGCCAGAGGATCTCCTAGGTACAGTTCTCCATTGATTATGCCAAATGGGAGGAAAGAGCAGAGGATCTCCTGAGTACAGTTCTGAACCTGATATGCCTAGCATGAGGAAAGGCCAGAGGATCTTTTCGGTACAGTTCTGCATTGAACATGCCTAGTGTGATGAAAGACAAGAGGATCTCCTGCGTCCAGTTCTCCATTGACTAGTCCAAAAGGGAGGAAAGACCAGAGGATCTCCTGGGTACAGTCTCCACTGGATATGCCTAATGTAAGGAAAGGCCAGAGGATCTCCTGTGTAGAGTTCTCCATTGAATATTCCTAGTGTGGGGAATACAAGAGGATCTCCTGGGTACATTTCTCCATTGACTATGACAAATTGGAGGAAAGTCCCGAGGATCTCCTGGGTACAGTTCTCCACTGGAATGCCTAGTGGGAGGAAAGGCCATAGGATCTCCTGGATACAGTCTCCTCTGGATATGCCTACTGGGAGGAAAGGCCAGAGGATCTCCTGAGTACAGTTCTCCATTGAACATGCCTAGTGGGAGGAAAGGCCAGAGGATCACCTGTGTACAGTTCTTTGCTTGATACGCTTAGTGTGAGGAAAGGCCAGAGGATCACATGGGTACAGTTCTCCATTGAACATGCCTAGTGTGAAGAAAGGTCAGAGGATCTCCTGGGTACAGTTCTCCATTGACTATGCCAAATGGGAGGAAAGACCAGAGGATCTCCAGGGTACAGTTCTCCACAGAATATGCCTAGTGTGAGGAAAGTCCAGAGGATCTCCTGGGTACAGTTCTCCAATGAACATGCTTAGTAGGAGGAAAGGCCAGAGGATCTCGGGGTACAGTTCTCCACTGT
The DNA here is from genome assembly GCF_902686445.1 of Sciurus carolinensis. Classification (NCBI taxonomy): domain Eukaryota; kingdom Metazoa; phylum Chordata; class Mammalia; order Rodentia; family Sciuridae; genus Sciurus; species Sciurus carolinensis. The sequence goes on from NC_062222.1 coordinate 140,665,921, forward strand.
ATATGCCTAGTGGGAGAAAAGGCCAGAAGATCTCCTGGGTACATTTCTCCACTGGATGTGCCTAGTGTGAGGAAAGGTCAAAGGATCTCCGGGGTACAGTTCTCCATTGAACATGCCTAGTGGGAGGAGAAGGCTGAGGAACTCCTGGGTAGAGTTCTCCACTGGATATGTCTAGTGGGAGGAAAGGCCAGAGGATTTCCTGGGTACAGTTCTCCATTGAACATACCTAGTGTGAGGAAAGGCTAGAGGGTTTCCTGGGTAAAGTTCTCCGTTGGCTATGCCAAATGGGAGGAAAGACCAGAGAGTCTCCTGAGTACAGTTCTCGACTGGATATGCCTAGTGCGAGGAAAGGCCAAAGGATCTTCTGGGTACAGTTCTCCATTGAACATGCCTAGTGTGACGAAAGGCCGGAGGATCTCCTGGGTACAATTCTCCATTGACTTGCCTAGTGTGAGGAAAGGCCAACGTATCTCATGGGTACAGTTTTCCACTGGATATGCCTAGAGGAAAGAAAGGCCACAGGATCTGCTGAGTACCATTCTCAATTGAATATACCTAATGGGAGGAAAGCATAGAGAATCTCCTGGGTACAATTCTCCACTGGATATGCATAGTGTGAGGAAAGGTCAGATCTCCTGAGTACAGTTCTCCATTGAACATGCCTAGTGTGAGGAAGGCCAGAGGATTTCCTGGGTACAGTTCTACATTGACCATGCAAAGTGGGTAGAAATCAAGAGATCTCCTGGGTACAGTTCTCCATTGAACATGCCTAGTGTGAGGAAAGGCCAGAGGATCTCCTGAGTACAGTTCTCCATTGAAGATGCCTAGTGTGAGGAAAGGCCAGAGGGTCTCCTGCGTACAGTTATCCATTGACTATGCCTAGTGGGAGAAAAGCACAGAGAATCTCCTGGGTACAGTTCTCCACTGGATATGCCCAGTGTGAGAAAAGGTCAGAGGATCTCCTGGGTACAGTTCTCCATTGAACATGCCTAGTGTGAGGAAAGGCCAGAGGATCTCCTGGGTACAGTTCTCCATTGACTATACCTAGTGGGAGGAAAGACCAGAGGATCTCCTGGGTACAGTTCTCCATTGACTATGCCTAGTTGAGGAAAGGCCAGAGGATCTCCTGGGTACAGTTCTCCATTGAACATGCCTAGTGTGAGGAAAGGCCAGAGGATCTCCTGGGTACAGTTCTCCATTGAACATGCCTAGTATGAGGAAAGGGCAGAGGATCTCCTGGGTACAGTTCTCCATTGAACATGCCTAGTATGAGGAAAGGCCAGAATATCTCCTGGGAACGGTTCTACATTGACTATGCCTAGTGGGAGGAAAGGCCAGAGGATATCCTTGGTACAGTTCTCCATTGAACATGCCTCAGTGATGAAAGGAGAGAGGATCCCCTGGGTACAGTTGACTGTGCCTAGTGGGAGGAAAGGCCAGAGGATCTCCTGGGTACAGTTCTCCACTGGATATGCCTAGTGGTAGGAAAGGCCAGAGGATCTCCTGGGTACATTTCTCCATTGAACATGACTAGTGGGAGGAATAGCCAGAGGATCTCCTGGGTAAAATTCTACCTGGATATGCCTAGTGTGAGGAAAGGCCAGAGGATCTCCTGGGTACAATTCTCCATTGAACATGCCTAGTGTGAGGAAAGGCCAGAGGATCTCCTGGGTACAGTTCTCCATTGAGTATGCCTACTGGGAGGAAAGGCCAGAGGATCTCCTGGGTACAGTTCTCCATTGAACATGCCTAGTGTGAGGAAGGCCACAGGATCTCCTTAGTACAGTTCTCCATTGAAGATGCCTAGTGTGAGGAAAGGCCAGAGGATCTTCTGCGTACAGTTCTCCATTGACTATGCCTAGTGTGAGGAAAGGCCAGAGGATCTCCTGGGTATAGTTCTCCACTGGATATGCCCAGTGTGAGGAAAGGCCAGAGGATCTCCTGGGTACAGTTCTCCGTTGAACATGCCTAGTGTGAGGAAAGGCCAGAGGATCTCCTGGGTATAGTTCTCCATTGACTAGTCCAACAGGGAGGAAAGACCAGAGGATCTCCTGGGTACAATCTCCACTGGATATGCCTAACGTAAGGAAAGGCCAGAGGATCTACTGGGTAGAGTTCTCCATTGAATTTTCCTAGGGTGGGGATACCAGAGGATCTCCTGGGTACGGTTTTCCTTTGACTATGACAAATCGGAGGAAAGACCCGAGGATCTCCTGGGTACAGTTCTCCACTGGATATGCCTAGTGGGAGGAAAGGCCATGGGATCTCCTGGTTACAGTTCTCCACTAGATATGCCTACTTGGATGAAAGGCCAGAGGATCTCCTGAGTACAATTATCCATTGAACATGCCTAGTGGGAGGAAAGGCCAGAGGGTCACCTGTGTACAGTTCTTTGCTTGATACACTTAGTTTGAGGAAAGGTCAGAAGATCTCATGGGTACAGTTCTCCATTGAACATGCCTAGTGTGAAGAAATGTCAGGTGATATCCTGGGTACAGTTCTCCATTGACTATGCCAAATGGGAGGAAAGACCAGAGGATCTCCTGGGTACAGTTCTCCAATGAACATGCTTAGTAGGAGGAAAGGCCAGAGGATCTCAGGGTACAGTTCTCCACTGGATATGCCTAGTGTTTGGAAAGGCCAGAGGAACTCCTGGGTACAGTTCTACATTGATATGCTTCATGGGCGAAACCACAGAGGATCCCCTGTGTACAATTCTCCACTGGATATGCCTAGTGGGAGGAAAGGCCAGAGGATCTCCTGGGTATATTTCTCCACTGGATATGCCTAATGCGGGGAAAGGCCAGAGGATCTCCTGGGTACAGTTCTCCATTGAACATACCTAGTGGGAAGAAAGGCCAGAGGATCTCCAGGGTACAGTTCTCCATTGACTATGCCAAATGGTAGGAAAGGCCAGAGGGTCTCCTGAGTAGAGTTCTCCACTGGATGTGCCTAGTGCGAGGAAAGGCCAAAGGATCTCCTGGGTACAGTTCTCCATTGAACATGCCTAGTGTGAGTAAAGGCCCGAATATCTCCTGGGTACAATTCTCCATTGACCTTGCCTAGTGGGAGGAAAGTCCAGAGGATCTCCTGGGTACAGTTCTCCATTGAAAATGCCTAGTGTTATTAAAGGCCAGAGGATCTCCTGGGTACAGTTCTCCGTTGAATATGCCTAGTGTGAGGAAAGGACAACGTAACTCCTGGGTACAGTTTTCCACTGGATAAGCCTACTGGAAAGAAAGGCCAGAGGATCTGCTGGGTAGAGTTCTCAATTGAATATGCCTAATGGGAGGAAAGCACAGAGAATCTCCTGGGTACAATTTTCCACTGGATATGCATAGTGGGTGGAAAGGTCAGATCTCCTGAGTACAGTTCTCCATTGAACCTGGCTATTGTGACGTAGGCCAGAGGATTTCCTGGGTACAGTTCTATATTGACCATGCAACATGGGTAGAAAGTCTAGAGATCTCCTGGGAACAGTTTTCCATTGCACATGCCTAATGGGAGGAAAGCACAGAGGATCTCCTGGGTGGAGTTCTCCATTGAATATGCCTAGTGTGAGGAAAGGCCAGAGGACCTGCTCGGTAGAGTTCTCAATTGAATATGCCTAATGGGAGGAAAGCACAGAGAATCTCCTGGGTACAGTTCTGCACTGAATATGAATAGTGGGAGGAAAGGTCAGATCTCCTGAGGACAGTTCTCCATTGAACATGCCTAACGGGAGGAAAGCACAGTGAATCTCCTGGGTATAGTTCTCTACTGGATATGCCTAGTGGGAGGAAAGGTCAGAGGATCTCCTCAGTACAGTTCTCCATTGAACATGCCTAGTGAGGAAGGCCAGAGGATCTCCTGGGTACAATTTAATATTGACTATGCCTCATGGGAGGAAAGTCCAGAGGATCTCCTGGGTACAGTTCTCCATTGAACATGCCAAAATGGAGGAAAGGCCAGAGGATCTCCTTGGTACAGTTCTCCATTGAACATGCCTAGAGTGATAAAGGCCAGAGGATCTCCTGGGTATTGTTCTCCATTGAACATGCCTAGCGGGAGGAAAGGCCAGAGGATCTCCTGGGTAGAGTTCTCCACTGGTAATGACTAGTGAGAGGAAATGCCAAAAGATCACCTGGGTACAGTTCTTAACTGGATATGCCTAGTGGGAGGAAAGGCCAGAGGATCTCCTGGGTACAGTTCTGCATTGGATATGCATAGTGAGAGGCAAGCACAGAGGATCTCCTGGAAACAGTTTTCCATTGAACATGACTAGAGGGAGGAAAGCACAGAGGACCTCCTGGGTAGAGTTCTCCATTGAATATGACCACTGTGAGAAAAGGCAGAGAATCTTTTGTTACCGTTCTCCATTGAACATGCCTAGTGTGAGGAAGGCCAGAAGATATCCTGGGTACAGTTCTCCATTTACTACGGCAAATGGGAGGAAAGACCAGAGGATCTCCTGGGTACAGTTATCCACTGGATATGCCTAGTGGGAGGAAAGAACAGAGGATCTCCTGGGTACAGTTCGCCATTGAACATGCCAAGGTGGAGGAAAGGCCAGAGTATCTCCTGGGTACAGTTCTCCATTGAACATCCCTTGTATGATAAAGGCCAGAGGATCTCATGGGTAAAATTCTCCAGTGAATATGCCTATTGTGAAGAAAGGCCAGAGAATCTCCTGGTAGAGATCTCCACTGGATATGCCTAGTGGAAAGAAAGGTCAGAGGATCTCTTGGGTACAGTTCTCTAATGGTTATGCCTAGTGGGAAGAAAGGCCAGAGTATCTCCTGGGTACAGTTCTCCACTGGATATGCCTAGTGGGGGGAAAGGCCAGAGGATCTCCTGGGTACATTTCTCCATTGAACATGCCTAGTGTGAGGAAAGGCCAGAGGATCTCCTGGGTACAGTTCTCCATTGACTACCGCAAATGGGAGGAACGACCAGAGGATCTCCTGAGTACAGTTCTACACTGAATATGCCTAGTGGGAGGAAGGGGCAGAGGATCTCCTGGGTACAGTTCTCCATTTACTACGGCAAATGGGAGGAAAGACCAGAGGATCTCCTTATTACAGTTCTCCACAGAATATGCCTAGTGGGAGGAAAGGGCAGAGTATCTCCTGGGTACAATTCTCCATTGACTATGCCAAATGGGAGAAAAGAGCAGAGGGTCTCCTGAGTACAGTACTCCACTGGATGTGTCTAGTGTGAGGAAAGGCCAAAGGATCTCTTGGGTACATTTCTCCATTAAACAGGCCTAGTGTGAGGAAAGGCCAGAGGATCTCCTGGGTACAGTTCTCCTTGAACATTCCTAGTGGGAGGGAAGCACAGAGGATTTCCTGGGTAGAGTTCTCCACTGGATATGCCTAGTGGGAGGAAAGACCAGAGGATCTCTTGGGTACAGTTCTCCACTGGATATGCCTAGAGAGTGGAAAGACCAGAGGATCTCCTGAGTACTGTTCTCCACTGGATATGCCTAGTGTGAGGAAAGGACAGAGTATCTCCTGGGTACAGTTCTCCACTAGTTATGCGTAGTGGGTTGAAAGGACAGAGGATCTTCTGGGTATAGTTCTCCACTGGATATGCCTAGTGGAAAGAAAGGCCAGAGGATCTCCTGGGTACAGTTCTCCTTTGAACATGCCTAGTGGGCGGAAAGACCAGAGGATCTCTTGCGTAGAGTTCTCCACTGGATATGCCTAGTGGGAGGAAAGGCCAGAGGATCTCTTGGATATAGTTCTCCTTTGAACATGCCTAGTGGGAGGAAAGCACAGAGGATCTCTTGCGTAGAGTTCTCCACTGGATATGCCTAGTGGGAGGAAAGGCCAGAGGATCTCTTGGGTATAGTTCTCCACTGCATATGCCTAGTGGGCGGAAAGACCAGAGGATCTCCTGGGTACAGTTCGACAATGGATATGCCTAGTGTGAGGAAAGGACAGAGTCTCTCCTAGGTACAGTTCTCTACTGGATATGCCCAGTGGGTGGAATGGCCAGAGGATCTCCTGGGTACAATTCTCAATTGAACATGCCTAGTGGAAGGAAAGGCCATAGTATCTCCTGTGTATAGTTCTCTACTATACATGTCTAGGAGGAGGAAAGGCCAGAAGTTCTCCTGGGTACAGTTGTCCACTGGATATGGCTAGTGAGAGGAAAGGACAGAGTATCTTTTGGGTACAGTTCTCCACTGGATATGCTTAGTGAAAGGAAAAACCAGAGGATCTCTTGGGTACAGTTCTCCACTGGATATGCATAGAGGGCGGAAAGACCAGAGGATCTCCTGGGTACAGTTCTACACTGGATATGCTGAGTGTGCTTAAAGGACAGAGGATCTCCTGGGTACAATTCTCCACTGGATATGCCTAGTGGAAGGAAAGGCCAGAGGATCTCCTGGGTACAGTTCTCCTTTGAAAATGCCTAGTGGGAGGAAAGTAAAGAGGACCTCTTCGGTATAGTTCTCCACTGGATATGCCTAGTGGGTGGAAAGACCAGAGGATCTCCTGGGTACAGTTCTACACTGGCTATGCCTAGTGAGAGGAAAGGACAGAGTCTCTCCTAATTACAGTTCTCCACTGGATATTCCTAGTGGGCGGAAAGGCCAGAGGATCTCCTGGGTACAGTTCTCCACTGGATATGCCTAGTGGAAAGAAAGTCCAGAGGTACTCCTGGGTAGAGTTCTCCTTTGAACATGCCTAGTGGGAGGGAAGCACAGAGGATCTCTTGCGTAGAGTTCTCCACTGGATATGCCTAGTAGGAGGAAAGGCCAGAGGATCTCCTGGGTACAGTTCTCCTTTGAACATGCCTAGTGGGAGGATAGTACAGAGGATCTCATGTGTATAGCTCTCAACTGGATATGCCTAGTGGGAGGAAAGGCCAGAGGATCTCTTGGGTACAGTTCTCCACTGGATATGTCTAGTGGGTAGAAGGACCCGAGGATCTCCTGGGTATAGTTCTAAACTGGATACGCCTAATGTGAGGAAAGGACAGAGTATCTCCTAGGTACAGTTCTCCCGTGGATATGCCTAGTGTGAGGAAAGGCCAGAGGATCTCCTGGGTACAATTCTCCATTGAACATGCCTAGTGGGAGGAAAGGCCATAGGATCTCCTGGGTATACTTCTCCACTGTACATGCCTAGGGGGAGGAAAGGCCAGAGGATCTGCTGGGTATATTTCACCACTGGATATGCCTAGTGGGGGAAAAACCAGAGGATCTCCTAGGTACAGTTCTCCACTGGATATGCCTAGAGGGAGGTAAGGGCAGACGATCTCCTGGGTACAGTTCTCCATTGAACATGCCTAGTGGGAGAAAGGCCAGAGGATCTCCTGGGTAAAATTCTCCACTTGATATGCCTAGTGTGAGGAAAGGCCGGAGGATCTGCTGGGTACAGTTCTCCTTTGAACATGCCTAGTGGGAGGAAATCACAGAGGATCTCCTGGGTAAAGTTCTTCACTGGATATGCCTAGTGGGAGGAAAGGCCAGAAGATCTCCTGAATACAGTTCTCCATTGAATATGCCTAGTGTGAGGAATGGCCAGAGGATTTCCTCGGTACAGTTCTTTTTGAACATGCCTAGTGGGAAGAAAGCACAGAGGATTTCCTGGGTAGAGTTCTCCACTGGGTATGCCTACTGGGAGGAATGGTCAGAGGATCTCTTTGTTACAGTTCTCCACTGTATATACCTAGAGGGCGGAAAGACCAGAGGATCTCCTGAGTACAGTTCTCCACTGGATATGCCTAGTGGAAAGAAAGGTAGGAGGATCTCCTGGGTACAGTTCTCTCATGGATATTCGCAGTGGGAGGAAAGGCCAGAGTATCTACTGGATACATTTCTCCACTAGATATACCTAGTAGGGGGAAAGGCCAGAGGATCTCCTGGGTACAGTTCTCCACTGGATATGCCTAGTGGAAAGAAAGTCCAGAGGTACTCCTGAGTAGAGTTCTCCTTTGAACATGCCTAGTGGGAGGGAAGCACAGAGGATCTCTTGCGTAGAGTTCTCCACTGGATATGCCTAGTAGGAGGAAAGGCCAGAGGATCTCCTGGGTACAGTTCTCCTTTGAACATGCCTAGTGGGAGGAAAGCACAGAGGATCTCCTGGGTACAGTTCTCCAGTGGATATGCCTAATGGGGGGAAAGGTCATAGGATCTCCTGGGTACAGTTCTCCATTTACTACAGCAAATGGGAGGAATGTCCAGAGGATCTCCTGAGTACAGTTCTCCTCTGGATATGCCTAGTGTTAGAAAAAGTCAGAGTATCTCCTGCGTACAATTCTGCATTCAACATGCCCTTTGTGAGGAAAGGCCAGAGTAACTCCTGGGTACAGTTCTCCATTGATTGTGCCAAATGGGAGGAAAGACCAGAGGGTCTCTTGAGTACAATTCTCCACTAGAAGTTCCTAGTGTGAGGAAAGGCCAGAGGATCTCCTAGGTAGAGTTCTCCATTGACTATGCCAAATGGGAGGAAAGACCAGAGGATGTCTTGGGTACAGTTCTCAAAGGATATGCCTAGTGTGAGGAATGGACAGAGTATCTCCTGGGTACACTTCTCCATTGAACATGCCAAAGTGCAGGAAAGGCCAGAGGATCTCTTGGGTAAAGTTCTCCATTGACCATGCCTAGTGTGATTAAAGGCCAGAGAATCCTGCATACAGTTCTACACTGGATTTGCCTAGTGGAGAGGAAGGCCAGAGTATCTCCTGGGTACATTTCTCCACTGGATATGCCTAGTGGGACGAAAGGACAGAGTATCTCCTGGGTACAGTTCTCCACTGGATATGCCTAGTAGGGGGAAAGGCCACAGGTCCCCTGGGTACAGTTCTCCATTGACTATGGCAAATGGGAGGAAAGACCAGAGGATCTCCTTAGTACAATTCCCCCTGAATATGCCTAGTGGGAGGAAAGGGCTGAGGATCTTCTGGGTACAGTTCTCCTTTGAACATGCCTAGTGTGAGGAAAGACCAGAGGATCTCCAGGATGCAGTTCTCCACTGGATATGCCTAGAGTGAGGAAAGGACAGAGTATCTCCTGGGTACATTTCTCCACTGGATATGCCTAGTGGAAAGAAAGGCCAGAAGATCTCCTGGATACAGTTCTCCTTTGAACATGCCTAGTGGGAGGAAAGCACAGAGGATCTTCTGCGTAGAGTTCTCCACTGGATATGCCTAGTGAGAGGAAAGGTCAGAGGATCTCCTGGGTACAGTTCTCCACTGGATATGCCTAGTGGGCGGAAAGGCCAGAGGATCCCTGGGTACAATTCTACATTGAACATGCCTAGTGGGAGGAAAGGCTGCAGAATCTCCTGGTAATAGTTCTCCACTGTACATGCCTAAGGGGAGGAAAGGCCAGAGGATCTCCTGGGTAAAGTTCTCCACTGGATATGCCTAGTGGAAAAAAGGCCAAAAAATCTCCAGGGTACATTTCTCCACTGTATATGCCTAGTGGAAGGAAAGGCCAGAGGATCTCCTGGGTACAATTCTCCACTGGACATGCCTAGTGTGAGGAAAGGACAGAGGATCTCCTAGGTACAGTTCTCCATTGAACATGCCTAGTGGAATTAAAGCACAGAGGATTTCATGCGTAGAGTTCTCCACTGGATATGCCTAGTGGGAGGAATGTCCAGAGGATCTCTTGGGTACAGTTTTCCACTGGATATGCCTAGTGTGAGGACAGGCCAGAGGATCTCATTGGTACAGTTTTCCAGTGGATATGCCTAGTGGAAAGAAAGGCCAGAGGATCTTCTGGGTACAGTTCTCTAATGGATATGGGTAGTGGGAGGAAAGGCCACATTATCTCCTGGGTACAGTTCTCCACTAGATATGCCTAGTGGGGGGAAAGGCCAGAGAATCTCCTGGGTACAGTTCTCCACTGGATATGCCTAGTGGAAAGAAAGGCCAGAGGATCTCCTGAGTACAGTTCTCTAATGGATATGCCTAGTGGGAGGAAAGGCCAGAGTATCTCCTGGGTATAGTTCTCCACTGGATATGCCTAGTGGGGCGAAGGCCAGAAGATCTCCTGGGTACAGTTCTCCATTGAACTTGCCTAGTGGGAGGAAAGGCCAGAGTGACTCCTGGGTACAGTTCTCCACTGGATATGCCAAATGGGAGGAACGATCACAGGGTCTCCTAAGTACAGTTCTCCACTAGATGTGCCTACTGTGAGGAAAGGTCAAGGGATCTGCAGGGTAAGGTTATCCATTGAACACGCCTAGTGGGAGGAGAGCCCAGAGGAACTGCTGGGTACAGTTCTCCACTGGATATGCCTAATGGGAGGAAAGCCCAGAGGATCTCCTGAGTACAGTTCTCCATGAACATGCCTAGTGGGAAGAAATGCCAGAGGATCTCCTGCGTACAGTTCTCCGTTGACTATGCCAAATGGGATGAAAGACCAGAGAGTCTCCTGAGTACAGTTCTACCCTGGATATGCCTAGTGTGAGGAAAGGCCAAAGGATCTCCTGAGTAAAGTTCTCCATTGAACATGCGTCTTGTGAGGAGAGGCCGGAGGATCTCCTGGTTAGAGTTCTGCATTGAACATGCCTAGTGTGATTTAAGGCAGAGAGTCTCCTGAGTACAGTTCTTCACTGGATGTGCCATGGTGAGGAAAGGCCAAAGGGTCTCCACGGTACCGTTCTCCATTTAACCTGCCTAGTGGGAGGAGAGCCCAGAGGGACTCTGGGTACAGTTCTCCACTGGATATGCCTAGTGGGAGGAAGGGCCAGAAGATCTCCTGGGTACAACTCTACATTGAACATGCATAGTTGGTGGAAAGGCCGGAGGATCTCCTGGGTACAGTTCTCCACTGACTACTGCAAATGGGAGGAAATACCAGAGGATCTCCTGAGTACGGTTTTCCACTGAATATGCCTAGTGGGAGGAAAGGCCAGTGGATCTCCTGGGTACCATTCTCCATTGAACATGCCTATTGGGAGGAAAGGCCATGGGATATCCTGGGTATAGTTCTCAACTGTACATTCCTAGGGGGAGGTAAGGGCAGAGGATCTCCTGGGTACAGTTCTCCACTGGATATGCCTAGTGAAAGGAAAGGCCAGAGGATCTCCTGGGTACTGTTCTCCACTGGATATGCCTAGTGTGAGGAAAGGACAGAGTATCTCCTGGGTACAGTTCTCCATTGAACATGACAAGGTGGAGGAAAGGCCAGAGGATATCCTGGATACAGTTCTCCTTGAACATGCCAAGTGGCAGGAAAGCACAGATGATTTCCTGGGTAGAGTTCTCCACGGGATATGCCTAGTGGGAGGAAAGGCCAGAGGATCTCTTGGGTACAGTTCTGCACTGGATATGCCTAGAGGGTGAAAAGACCAGAGGATCTCCTGGGTACAGTTGTCCACTGGATATGCCTAGTGTGAGGAAAGGACAGAGTATCTCCTGGGTACAGTTCTCCACTGGATATGCCTCGTGGAAAGAAAGGCCAGAGAATCTCCTGGGTACAGTTCTCTAATGGAAATACCTAGTAGGAGAAAGGCCAGAGTATCTCCTGGTTACAGTTCTCCACTGGATATGCCTAGTGGGGGAAAGGCCAGAGGATCTTCTTAGTACAGTTCTGCACTGGATATGCCTAGGTGGGGGAAAGACCAGAGGATCTCCTGGGTATAGTTCCCCATTGACTACGGCAAATGGGAGGAAAGACCAGAGAATCTCCTGAGTATAGTTCTCGACTGGATATTCCTAGTGGGAAGAAAAGGCAGAGGATCTCCTGGGTACAGTTCTCCATTGAACTTGCCTAGTGGGAGAAAAGGCCAGAGGGTCTCCTGGGTACTGTTCTCCATTGAGTTTCCCAAATGGGAGGAAAGATCAGAGGGTCTCCTATGTACAACTCTCCACTAGATGTGCCTAGTGTGAGGAAAGGCCAAGGGATCTCCTGGGTACAGTTCTCAATTGAACATGCTTAATGTGAGGAAAGGCCAGAGGCTCTCCTGGGTACAATTCTCAATTGACTATGGCAAATGGGAGAAAAGACCAGAAGATCTCCTGGGTACACTTGTCCACTGGATATGCCTAGTGTGAGGAAAGGACAGAGTATCTCCTGGGTATAGTTCTCCATTGAACTTGCCAAGTTAAAGAAAAGGCCAGATGATCTCCTGGGTACAGTTCTCCTTGAACATGCCTAGTGGGAGGACAGGACAGAGGATTTCCTGGGTAGAGTTCTCCACTGGATATGCCTAGAGTGAGGAAAGGCCAGAGGATCTCCTGAGTACAGTCCTCCATTGAACATGCCTAGTGGGAGGAAAGCACAGAGAATCTCCTGGGTACAGTTCTCCACTGGACATGACTATTGGGAGGAAAGGCCAGAGGATCTCCTGGTTAACGTTCTCCATTCAACATGCCTAGTGGGAGGAAAGCACAGAGGATCTCCTGGGTACAGTTTTTCACTGGATGTCTAGTGGGAGGAAAGGCCGGAGGATCTCCTGAGTACAGATCTCCATTGAATATGCCTAGTCAGAGGAAAGCACAGATGATCTCTTGGGTACACTTCTCCATTGAATATTCCAAGTGGAGGGAAAGACCAGAGGATCTCCTGGGTACCGTTCTGCACTGGATATGCCTAGTGTGAGGAATGGCCAGAGGATCTCCTGGGTAGAATTCTCCATTGAACATGCCTAGTGAAAGGAAAGCACAGTGGATATCGTGGGTAGAGTTCTGCACTGGATATTCCAAGTGGGAGGAATGGCCAGAGGATCTCCTGGGTACAGTTCTCCACTGTATATGCCTAGTGGGAGGAAAGACCAGAGGATCTCCTGGGTACAGTTCTCCATTGAACATGCCTAGTGGGAGGAAAGGCCAGAGGATCTCCTGGGCACAGTACTACACTGGATATGCCTAGAGGAAGGAAAGGCCAGAGAATCCCCTGGGTACATTTCTCCATTAAACATGCCAAACGTGAGGAAAGTCCAGATGATCTCCTAGGTACAGTTCTCCACTCGATATGCCTAGTGGGAGGAAATGCCAGAGGAACTCCTGCGTACAGTTCCCACTGGATATTCCTAGTGTGAGGAAAGTTCAGAGGATCTCCTGGGTACAATACCTAGTGGGAGAAAAGGCCAGAGGATCTCCTGGGTACAGTTCTCCATTGAACATGCCTAGTGTGAGGAAAGGCCAGAGGGAGAAAAGGCCAGAGGATCTCCTGGGTACAGTTCTCCATTGAACATGCCTAGTGTGAGGAAAGGCCAGAGGATCTACTGGGTACAGTTCTCCATTGACTATGCCAAATGGGAGGAAATACTAGATTATCTCCTAAGTACTATTCTCCACTGGATATCCCTAGTGGGCTTAAAGGTCAGAGGATCTCCTGGGTACAGTTTTCCGTTGAACATGCCTAGTGTGAGGAAAGGCCAGAAGATCTCCTGGGTAAAGTTCTTCATTAACTATACCATATGGGAGGAAAGAACAGAGGATCTCCTGAGTACAGTTCTCCACTGGATATGCCTAACATGTGGATTGGCCAGGGATCTCCTGGGTAGTTTTCCATTGAACATGCCTATTGTTGGGAATACCAGAGGATCTCCTGGGTACAGTTCTCCATTGTCTATGCCAAAAGAGAGAAAAGACCCGAGTATCTCCTGGAAACAGTTCTCCACTGGATATGCCTAGTGGGAGGAACGGCCAGGGGATCTCCTGGGTACATTTCTCCATTGAACATGACTAGTGGGAGGAAAGGGCAGAGGATTTCCTGGGTACACTTCTCCATTGACCCTTCCAAATAGGAGGAAAGACCAGGGGTCTCCTGAGTACAGTTCTCCACTGGATATGCCTAGTATGAGGAAAGACCATAGGATCTTCTAGGTACAGTTGTCCATTGAACATGCCTAGTTTGAGGAAAGGCCAAAGGATCTCCTGGGTACAGTTCTCCATTGACTATGCCAAATGGGAGGAAAGAACAGAGGATCTCCTGGGTACAGTTCTCCACCTGATATGACTAGTTTGAGGAAAGGCCAGAGAGTCTCCTGTGTAGTGTTTTCCATTGAACATGCCTGTTTGGAGGAAAGGCCAGAGGATCTCCTGGGTACAGTTCTCCATGGGATATGCCTAGTGTGAGTATATTCCAAAGGATCTCCTGGGTACAGTTCTCCTTTGAACATGCCTATTGGGAGGAACGCACAGAGGATATCCTGGGTAGAGTTATCCACTGGATATTCCTAGTGGGAGGAAAGGCCAGAGGATCTCCTGGGTACAGTTCTCCACTGGATATGATTAGTGGGAGGAAATGCGAGAGGATCTCCTGAGTACAGTTCTCCAATGGATATGCCTAGTGGGAGCAAAGGTCAGAAGATCTCCTGGGTACAGTTCTCCATTCAACATGTCTAGTTGGGGAAAGGCCAGAGGATCTCCTGGGTACAGTTCTCCATTGAACATGCCTAGTGGGAGGATAGGCCAGAGGATCTCAGGGTTACAGTTCTGCACTGGATTTGCCTAGAGGAAGGGAAGACCAGAGGATCTCCTGGGTACAGTTCTTTATTGACTATACCAAATGAGGGGAAAGACCAGAGCATCTCCGGGTTACAGTTCTTCACTGAATATGCCTAGTGTGAGGAAAAACCAGAAGATTTCCTGGGTACACTTCTCCATGAACAGTCCTAGTGGGGCGAAAGTCCAGAGGATTTCCTGGGTACAGTTCTCCACTGGATATGCCTAGTGAGAGGAAAGGGAAGAGGATCTCCTTGGTACAGTTCTCCACTGGATTAGCCTAGCGTGAGGAAAGGCCAGAGGATCTCCTGGGCACAATTCCTGCCTGTTAATGCCTAGAGTGAGGAAAGGCCAGAGGATCTCCTGAGTAAAGTTCTCCATTGAACATGCCTAGTGGGAGGTAAGGCCAGAGGATCTCCTAGGAACAGTTCTCCATTGAACATGCCTAGTGGGAGGATAGGCCAGAGGATCTTCTGGGTAAGTTCTCCATTGAACATGCCTAGTGGAAAGAAAGTCCAGAGGAACTCCTGGGTAAGTTCTATACTGCATATGCCTAGTGCTAGGAAAGGACAGAGGATCCCCTGGGTACAGTTCTCCACTAGATATACCTAGTGGGAGGGAAGGCCTGAGGATCTCTTGGGTACAGTTCTCCATTGAATTTGCCAAATTGGAGAAAAGACCACATGATCTCCTGGGTACAGTTCTCCACTGGATATGCCTCTTGGGAGTAAAGCACAGAGGATCTCCTGGGTACAGTCCTCCACTGGATATGCCTAGTGTGAGGAATGCTCAGGGAATCGGATCTCCTGTGTACAGTTCTCCACTTGATGTGCCTAGTGGGAGAAAGGCTAGAGGATCTCCTGGGCACTGTTCTCCATTGAACATGCCTTGTGGGAGGAAAGGCCAGAGGATCTCCTGGGCACAGTACTCCACTGGATCTGCCTAGAGAGATGAAAGGCCAGAGGATCTGGGTACCGTTCTCCATTAAACATGCCAATGGGATGAAAGTCCAGAGGATCTCCTGGGTACAGTTCTCCACTGGATATGCCTAGTGGGAGTAAATGCCAAGGAACTCCTGCGTACAGTTCTCCACTGGATATTCCTAGTGTGAGGAAAGGCCAGAGGACGTCCTGGGTATAAATCTCCACTGGATATGTCTCGTGGGAGGAACGACCAGAGGGTCTCCTGGGTAAAGTTCTTCATTGAACATGCCTAGTGGGAGGAAAGACCAGAAGATCATCTGGGTACAGTTCTCCACTGGATATGCCTAGTGTGTGGAAAGCACAGAGGATTTTTGGGTACAGTTCTCCAATGAACATGCCTAGTGGGAGGAAAGAACACAGAATCTCTAGGGAAGAGTTCTCTACCTGATATGCATAGTGGGAAGAAAGGCCAGAGGATCTCCTGGGTACAGTTCTCCACTGGATATGCCTAGTGGGAGGAGAGGCCATAGGATCTCCTGGGTACAGTTCTCCATTGAACATGCCTAGTGGGGCGAAAGTCCAGAGGATCTCCTGGGTACAGTTCTCCACTGGATATGCCCAGTGGAAGA
The DNA here is from genome assembly GCF_902686445.1 of Sciurus carolinensis. Classification (NCBI taxonomy): domain Eukaryota; kingdom Metazoa; phylum Chordata; class Mammalia; order Rodentia; family Sciuridae; genus Sciurus; species Sciurus carolinensis. The sequence continues at coordinate 140,681,870 of NC_062222.1, forward strand.
AAAGGCCAGAGGATCTCCTTGGTATAGTTCTCCACTGGATATGCCAACTGTGAGAAAGGACCAGAGGATCTCCTGGGCACAGTTCTTGCCTGTTAATGCCTAGTGTGAGGAAAGGTCAGAGGATCTCCTGGGCACAGTTCTCCATTGAACATGCCTAATGGGAGGATAAGCAGAGGATCTCCTGGGTACCGTTCTCCATTGAACATGCTTAGTGTGAGGAAAGGCCAGAGGATCCCCTGGGTACAGTTCTCCACTGGATATACCTAGTGGGAGGGAAGGCCAGAGGATCTCTTGGGTACAGTTCTCCATTGAATTTGCCAAATGGGAGGAAAGACCACAGGATCTCCTGTGTACAGTTCTCCACTGGATATGACTAGTGTGACAAAAGCTCAGAGGATCTCCTGGGTACAATTTTCCATTGAACATGCATAGTGGGAGGACAGGCCAGGGGATCTTCTGTGTACAGTTCTCCACTGGATATGCCTAGTGGGAGGATAGGCCAGAGGATCTCCTTGGTACAGTTCTCCTTTGAATATGCCAAATGGGAGGAAAGACAACAGGATCTCTTTGGTACTGTTCTCCACTGCATATGCCTCTTGGGAGGAAAGTAGACAGGATCCACTGGATATGCCTAGTGTGATGAAAGGCCAGAGGATCTCCTGGGTACAGTTCTCCATTGAACATGCCTAGTGGGAGTAAAGGCCAGAGGATCTCCTGTGTACAGTTCTCCACTGGATATGCCTAGTGGGAGGAAAGGCCAGAGGATATCCAGGGTAGAGTTCACCATTGAACATGCTTAGTGGGAGGAAAGGCCAGAGGATCTCCTGGGTACAGTTCTCCACTGGATTTGCTAGTGGGAGGAAAGGCTAGAGGATCTCCTGGGTATAGTACTCCACTGGATATGCCTAGAGTTAGGAAAGGCCAGAGAATATCCTGGGTACAGTTTTCCACTGGATATGCCTAGTGGGTGGAAATGCCAGAGGATCTCCTGGGTACAGTTCTACATTGAATATGCCTAGTGGGAGGAAAGGTCAGAGGATCTCCTGGGTACAGTTCTGCTCTGGATGTCCCTAGTGGGAGGAAATCAGAGAATATCTCCTGGGTACAGTTCTCCATTGAATATTCCTCGTGTGAGGAAAGGCCAGAGGATCTGCTGGGTACAGTTCTCATTGAATCTGCCTAGTGGGAGGAAAGCACAGAGTAAGGCCTGGGTACAGTTCTCCACTGGATATGCCTAGTGGGAGGAAAGGCCAGAGGATCTCCTGAGTATACTTCTCCATTGAACAAGCAGAGTGTGAGGAAAGGCCAGAGGATTACCTGTGTCATGTTGTCCATTGACTATGCCAACTGGGTGGAAAGGCCAGACGATCTCCTGGGTGCAGTTCTCCACCGGATATTCCCAGTGGGAGGAAAGTCCATAGGATCTCCTGAGAACAGTTCTCCATTGAACATGCCTAGTGGGAGGAAAGGCTAGAGGATCTCCTGGGTACAGTTCACAATTGAACATGCCTAGTGGGAGGAAAGCACAGAGGATCTCCTGGGTACTGTTCTCCACTGGATATGCCTAGTGGGAAGAAAGGCCAGAGGATCTCCTGGGTACAGTTCTCCATTGAACATGCATAGTGGGAGGAAAGGTCATAGGTTCTCCTGGGTACAGTTCTCCACTGGATATGCCTAGTGGGAGGAAAGGCCAGAGGATCTCCTGTGTAACGTTCTCCATTGAACATGCCTAGTGGGAGGAAATGCCTTAGGATCTCTTGGGTACAGTTTTCAACTGGATATGCCTTGTGTGAGGAAAGGCCAGAGGATCTCCTGAGTACAGTTCTCCAATGGATATGCCTAGTGTGGGGAAAGGCCAGAGGATCTCCTGGGTACTCTTCTCAATTGAACATGCCTTGCAGGTGGAAAGGCCAGAGGATCTCTTGGACATAGTTCTCCACTGGATATTCCTAGAGGGAGGAAAGGCCAGAGGATCTCCTGGATACAGTTCTCCATTAAACATGCCAAATGGGAGAAAAGTCCAGAGGATCTCCTGGGTGCAGTTTTCCACTGGATATGCCTGGTGTGAGGAAATGCCAGAGGATCTCTTGCGTACATAACTCCACTGGATATTCCTAGTGGGAAGAAAGGTCAGAGAATCTCCTGGGTACAATTCTCCACTGTATATGGCTAGTGGGACGAAAGGCCAGAGGTTCCCCTGGGTACATTTCTCCATCGAAAATGCCTAGTGGATGGAAAGACCAGAGGATCTCCTGGGTACAGTTATCCACTGGTTATGCCTAGTGTGAGGAAAGGCCAAAGGATCTCTTGGGAACAGAACTCCAATGAACTTGCCTAGTGGGAGGAAAGCAAAGAGGATCTCCTGGGTACAGTTCTCCACGGGATATGCCTAGTGGGAGGAAGACCAGAGGATGTCCTGGGTACAGTTCTCCACTGGATATGCCTAGTGGGAGGGAAGGCCATAGGACCTCCTGGGTACAGTTCTCCACTGGATATGCCTAGTGTGAGGAAAGGCCAGAGGATCTCCTGGTTAACGTTCTCCATTCAACATGCCTAGTGAGATGAAAGTCCAGAGGATCTCCTGGATAGAGTTCTCCACTGGATATGCTTAGTGGGAGGAAAGGCCAGAGGATCTCCTGGGTACAATTCTACATTGAACATTCCTAATGGGAGGAAATGCCAGAGGATCTCCTGGGTAGAGTTCTGCACTGGATTTGCCTAGTTGGAGGGAAGACAGAGGATCTCATGGGTATAGTTCTCCATTGACTATGCCAAATGAGTGGAAAGACCAGAGGATCTCCTGGGTACCGTTCTGCACTGGATATGCCTAGTGAGAGGAAAGGCCAGAGGGTCTCCTGGGTATAGTTCTCAATGAACATTCCTAGTGGGAGGAAAGTCCAGAGAATCTCCTGGGTGCAGTTCTCCACTGGATATGCCTAGTGGAAGGAAAGGCCAGACGATCTGCTTGATACAGTTCTCCACTGGATATGCCTAGTGTGAGGAAAGGCCAGAGGAACTCCTGTGTACAATTCTCGCCTTGATATCACTAGTGTGAGGAAAGGCCAGAGGATCTCCTGAGTACATTTCTCCATTTAACATGCTTGTGGGAGTAAGGCACAGTGGATTTCCTGGGTACAGTTCTCCACTGGACATGACTATTGGGAGGAAAGGCCAGAGGATTTCCTGGGTAAAGTTCTCCATTCAACATGCCTAGTGGGAGGAAAGCAGAGGATCTCCTGGGTACACGTCTTCACTGGATATATCTAGTGGTAGGAAAGGCCAGAGGATCTCCTGGCTACAGTTCTCCACTGGATATGCCTAGTGTGAGAAATGGCCAGAGGATCTCCTGGGTTTAGTTCTGCATTGAACATGCCAATGGTATGAAAGCACAGAGAATGTCCTGGCTACAGTTCTCCACTGCATATGTCTAGTGGGAGGAAAGGCCAGAGGTTTTGCTGGGTACAGTACTCCATTGAACATGCCTAGTGTGTAGAAAGGCCAGAGTATCTCCTCATTACAGTTCTCCCTTGAACATGACTAGTGGGAGGAAAAACCAGATGATCTCCTGGGTACACTTCACCACTGGATATGCCTAGTGGGAGGAAATGCTATCAGATCTCCTGGGTACAGTTCTCATTGACTATGCCCACTGGGAGGAAAGGCCAGAGGATCTCTTTGGTACAGTTCTTCACTGGATATGCCTATTGGGTGAAAAGGCCAGAGGATCTCCTGTGTACAGTTCTCCAGTGAACATGCCTAGTGGGAGGAAAGGCCAGAGGATCTTCTGGGTGCAGTTCTCCATTGACTATGACAAATGGGAGGAAAGGCCAGTCGATCTCCTGTGTACAGTTCTCCACTGGATATGCCTCGAGGGAGAAAAAGTCAGAGGATCTCCTGGGTACAGTTCTCCATTGAACATGCCTAGTGGGAGGAAAGGCCAAAGGATTTCCTGGGTACAGTTCTCCTTTGACTATGACAAATAAGAGGAAAGGCCGGAGGATGTCCTGTGTACACTATTCCACTGGATATGCCTAGTGGAAGAAAGGCCAGAGGATCTCCTGGGTACAGTTCTCCATTTAACATGCCTAGTGGGACGAAAGGCCAGAGGATCTCCTGGGTACAGTTTTCCATTGAACATGCCTAGTGGGAGGAAAGCACAGAGGATCTCCTGGGTACAGTTCTCCATTGCTCATACCTAGTGTGAGGTAAGGCCCGAGGATATCCTGGGTACAGTTATCCACTGGACATGCCTAGTGTGAGGAAAAGCCAGAGGATCTTTTGGGTACAGTTTTCCACTGGATATGCCTAGTGGGACGAAAGTACAGAGGATCTCCTGGGTACTGTTTTCTATTGAACATTCCTATTGGGACGAAATGCCATAGGTTCTCCTGGGTACATTTCTCCATTGAATATGCCAAAGGGGAGGAAAGACCAGAGGATCTCCTGGGTACTCTTCTCCATTGAATTTACCTAGTCTGTGGAAAGGCCAGAGGATCACCTGGGTACAGTTCTCCATTGAGTATGCCAAATGGGAGGAAAGACCAGAAGCTCTCCTGGGTATAGTTCTCCATTGAATTTACCTAATCTGTGGAAAGGCAGGAGGATCACCTGGTACAGTTCTCCATTTATGATGCCTAGTGTGAGGAAAGCACAGAGGATCTCCTGGGTGCAGTTCTACATTGAACATGTTTTGGGGAGGAAAGGGCATAGGATCTCCTGGGAACAGTTCTCCATTGAACATGCATAGTGGAGGAAAAGCCAGAGGATCTCCTGGTACAGTTCTCCATTGAACATGCCTAGTGGGAGGAAAGGCCAGAATATCTCCTGGGTATTGTACTGCATTGAATTTGCCTAGTGTGAGGAAAGCACAGAGGATCTCCTTGGTACAGTTCTCCATTGACTATGCCAAATTGGAGGAAAGACCAGAGGATCTCCTGGGTACAGTTCTCCACTGGATATGCCTAGTGTGAGGAAAGGCCAGAGGATCTCCTGGTTACAGTTCTCCATTGACTATGCCAAATGGGAGGAATGCACAGAGGATCTCTTGGGTACTGTCCTCCACAGGGTACACCTAGTGGGATGAAAAACCAGAGGATCTCCTGGGAACTGTTCTCCACTGGATATTCCTAGTGGGCGGAAAGGCCAGAGGATCCCCCGGGTACACTTATCCTCTGGATATGCCTAGTGTGAGGAAAGGCCAGAGGATCTCCTGGGTACAGTTCTCCATTGACCATGCCTAGTGGGAGGAAATCCAGAGGATCTCCTGTATCCAGTTCTCCACTGGATATGCCTAGTGGGAGGAAAGGTCAGAGGATCTCCTGGGTACAGATTTCCATTGAACATGCCTAGTGGGAGGATTGGTCATAGGATCTCCTGGGTACAGTTCTCCACTGGATATGCCTAGTGTGAGGAAAGTCCACAGGATCTCCTGGGTATAGTTCTCGTTTGAAGGTGCCTAGTGGGAGGAAGGTCAGAGGATCTCTTGGGTACAGTTCTCCATTGAATTTGCCTAGTGTGAAGAAAGCACAGAGGATCTCCTGCGTACAGTTCTCCATTGAATATGCCAAATGGGAGGAAAGTCCAATGGATCTCCTGGGTACAGTACTCCACTGGATATGCCTAGTGTGAGGAAAAGCCAGAGGATCATTTGGGTACAGTTCTCCACTGGATATGCCTAGTGGGAGGAAAGCACAGAGGATCTCCTGGGTACTGTTCTCCATTGAATTTGCATAGTCTGTGGAAAGGCCAGAGGATTACCTGGGTACATTTCTACATTGAGTATGCCAAATGGGAGGAAAGACCAGAGGATCTCCTGGGTATAGTTCTCCATTGAATTTACCTAGTCTGTGGAAAGGCCAGAGGATCACCTGGGTACAGTTCTCTCATTGAACATGCCTAATGGGAGGAAAGTCCAGAGGATCTCCTGGGTACTGTTCTCCATTGCATTTGCCTTCTGTGAGGATAGGCCAGAGAATCACCAGGGCACATTTCTCCATTGATCATGCCTAGTGGGAGGAAAGCACAGAGGATCTCCTGGGTACAGTTCTCCATTGAATATGCCTAGTGTGAGGAAGGTCAGAGGGTCTCCTGGGTACAGTTCTCCATTGAATATGCCAAATGGGAGGAATGACCAGAGGATCTCCTGGGTACAGTTCTCCACTGGTTATGCCTAGTCTGAGGAAAGCACAGAGGATCTCCTGGGTACAGTTCTCCACTGGATATACCTAGTGTGAAGAAAGCACAGAGGATCTCCTAGGTACAGTTGTCCATTGAATATTCCTAGTGTGAGTAAGGCCAGAGGGTCTCCTGGGTACCCTTCTCCATTGAACATGCCAAATGGGAGTACAGATCAGAGGATCTCCTGGGTACAGTTCTCCATTGAATATGCCAAATGGGAGGAAAGCACAGAGGATCTCCTGGGTACAGTTCTGTATTGAATATGCCAAGTGGGAGGAATGATCAGAGGATCTCCTGGGTATAGTTCTGCACTGGATATGCCTAGTCTCAGGAAAGCACAGAGGATCTCCTGGGTACAGTTGTCCATTGAATATGCCTAGTGTGAGTAAGGCCAGAGGGTCTCCTGGGTACAGTTCTCCATTGAATATGCCAAATGGGAGGAAAGCACACAGGATCTCCTGGGTACAGTTCTCCATTGAATATGCCAAATGGGAGGAAAGCACACAGGATCTCCTGGGTACAGTTCTCCACTGGATATACCTAGTGTGAGGAAAGCACAGAGGATCTGCTGGGTACAGTTCTGTATTTAATATGCCAAATGGGAGGAAAGACCAGAGGATCTCCTGGGTACAGTTCTGCACTCTATATGCCTAGTCTGAGGAAAGCACAGAGGATCTCCTGGGTACTGTTCTCCACTGGATATGCCTAGTGTGAGGAAAGCACAGAGGATCTCCTGGGTATAGTTCTCCATTGAACATGTCTAATGGTAGGAAAGGGCATAGGATCTCCTGGGTACAGTTCTCCATTGAACATGCGTAGTGTGAGGAAAAGCCAGAGGATGTCCTGGTACATTTCTCCATTGAACATGCCTAGTGGGAGGAAAGGTCAGAGGATCTCCTGGGTACTGTTCTCCATTGAACATGCCTAGTGTGAGGAAAGCACAGAGGATCTCCTGGGTACAGTTCTCCATTGAACATGCCTAGTGTGAGGAAAGCACAGAGGATCCCCTGGGTACAGTTCTCCTTTGACTAAGTCAAATGAGATGAAAGGCCAGAGGATCTCCTGGGTACAGTTCTCCACTGAATATGCCTAGTGGAAGGAAAGTCCAGAGGATCTCCTGCGTACAGTTCTCCATTGAATATGCCAAAATGGAGGAAAGGCCATAGGATCTCCTGGGTACAATTCTCCCTTGAATTTGCCTAGTGTGAGGAAAGCACAGAGGATCTTCTGGGTACAGTTCTTCATTGACTATGCCAAATGGGAGGAAAGATCAGAGGTTCCTCTGGGTACAGTTCTCCACTGGATATGCCTAGTATGAGGAAAGGCCAGAGGATCTCCTGCGTACAGTTCTCCATTGAATATGCCAAATGGGATGAAAGGCCAGAGGATCTCCTGGGTACAGTTCTCCACTGGATATGCCTAGTGGGAGGATGGCCAGATGATCTTCAGGGTACTCTTCTCCACTGGATATTCCTAGTGGGAGGAAAGACCAGAGGATCACCCGGGTACACTTTTCCTCTGGATATGCCTAGAGTGAGGAAAGGCCATAGGATCTCCTGGGTACAGTTCTCCATTGACCATGCCTAGTGGGAGGAAAGGCCAGAGGATCTCCTGGGTACAGTTCTCCACTGGATATGCCTAGTGTGAGGAAAGGCCAGAGGATTTCCTGGGTAGAGTTCTCCATTGACTATGAGAAATGGGAGGAAAGAATAGAGGATCCCCTGTGTACAGTTCTCCACTGGATATGCCTAGTGTAAGTCCACAGCATCTCCTGGGTACAGTTCTCCGTTGAACATGCCTAGTGGGAGGAAGGTCAGAGGATCTCTTGGGTACAGTTCTCCATTGAATTTGCCTAGTGTGAGGAAAGCACAGAGGATCTCCTGCGTACAGTTCTCCAGTGGATATTCCTAGTGGGAGGAATGGCCACAGGATCTCCTGGGTACAGTTCTCCATTGGATATGCCTAGTGTGAGGAAAGGCCTGAACATCACCTGAGTATAGGTAATCGTGGGGAAATGATGGCATCATGATAGTGATAAAGGGGACAAGAGAGGTTCAACAACATGCTGTGCTCCAATCCCCTGAATGCAAACTAGGGAGAAGAGATCAGGACAATTTGTTTGTTTGTTTGTTGTAAAAACCATATTGTCCATCCCTCTCCTGGTATGATGTTTGTTGTGTAAATTGATGTACAGATAACATTCCCTCCCAGAGAACAACAACTGCAGTTGCAAATGCCACCCAGGAAATGGAAACCAAGGCTGCTCTGCTGGAGGCCTACTAAAAGTAAGGCCGTCTGGGCCAAAGTGACCCTGAGAAAGGTGTTCAGTGTGATGTTAACCAAGATTTTGTTGAAGGTGGAAATAATAACTTGCCCCAGGAAGAAGAGGGGAAGAGCAAAGGAGAAGGAGGAGGAGGAGGAGGAGAGGAAGCATATATATTTATAAAATGCATTTATTTTATATATTATTTATGCTTTATATTTATTTAGTAGATGTATATATGTATGGACGGATGGATGGATGGATAGATAGGTAGAACTATCTCCAGCCTTTAAGAGAGAGGCATAGTAGGGATTTGTTATCTTCTGTACATTTTTCTAAAGCATGAATTGAGTCAGCTTTGCCAGACACCCTAAATACCTGTGACTAGAGTAAAGTATATATCTAAAAGCTTAGGGGAATACTTTACCAAACTGGTATTCTCCAAACTAAAGTGGTATGGTATGGTGATCTTCAGATTTATATAGAAATAACAAAGTTAATTGGGGTATTTATTTATGTCATTTAATGTTCTGTAAGTGCATAAAGGTAACTTGTTACCAATAAGTCTGTGTGTACACATGCGTGCATATATATATATATATATATATATATATATATATAATTTTGTGTTACTTTTTACATTGGGATGGGAATTTAAATGTATTTTTGAAAGACAATGAGACCCTGATTTGTTTAAAAGTTGACACTGTAAAACAAGGAAGCATTTTGCTACTTCTCCCACAAAAATAATCTAGGAACTCTCTTAGTTTTTGTTTGATTTGTGTTTCAGATGTAATATTGTATTGTGTTAATTGTCAAGAGGCTACCTCACCTGATTTAAGACTCAGCCTCTCACCCTATTCCATGTTAAGATGGCTCCAAAGTAGGCTAGACTTAACCTCATTTAAAGTTTGGCTCAGAGTGGCTGCACCAATTTGCAACTTCACCAGCCATGTACAAGTGTGCCATTTTCCCCACATCCATGCCAACACTTATTATTGCTTGTGTTCTTGATAATAGCCATTCTAATTGGAGTTAGATGAAATATTAGGGTGGTTTTGATTTGCATTTCTTTAGTTACTAGGGACGAGGAGCACTTTTTCATATATTTGTTGATCACCTGTATATCTTCTTCTGTGAAGTGTCTGCCCAGTTCCTTAGCCCATTTATTGATTGGGTTCTTTGTATTTTTGGTGTAAAGTTTTTTAAGTTCTTTATAAATTTTGGACATTAGTGCTCTGTCTGAAGTGCATGTGGAGAAGATTTTCTCCCACTCTGTAGGCTCTCTTTGCACATTATTGATTGTTTCCTGTGCTGAGAAAAAAGCTTTTTAGTTTGAATCCATCCCATTTATTGAATCTTGCTTTTATTTCTTGCACTCTGGGTATCTTGTTCTGAAAAGCAGTATGGAGAGTCCTCAGAAAACTTGGAATGGACCCACCATTTGACCCATTCCTCAGTGTATACCCTAAGGACTTAAAATCAGCATACGACAGTAAAGCAGCCATATCAGCGTTCATAGCTGCTCAATTCACAATAGCTAGATTGTGGAACCAGCCTAGATGCCCTTCAGTTGATGAATAGATAAAGAATGTGGTACATATACACAATGGAATATTACTCAGCCATAAAGAAGAATAAAATTATGGTATTTGCAGGTAAATGGATAGAATTAGAGAATATCATGCTAAGTGAAACAAACCAAGTCCAAAAAACCAAAGGCCAAATGTTTTCTCTGATAAGTGGATGATGACACATTACGAGGGAAGTGGAGGGAGAATAAGAGAAGAATGGAGGCACTTTGAATCATGTAGAGGGAAATGGGGAAGGGATGGGGGAAAGAAGATAGTGGACAGAGACAGTATTACCCTATGTACATGTATGATTACACGAATGGTGTGAATCTACATCATGTATGACTATAGAAATGAAAAGTTGTACCCCATTTGTGTACAATGAATCAAAATGCAGTCTGTAAAAATAAAAAAATTAATTAAAAAATGCAGTCTGTAAAAATAAAAAAATAATTTACTTATGAATTACTAATAAAGTTGAACATGTTTTGCTATTTTGATTTTTTTCTCTTCTAAACACTACTTTTTCATATCCTTAATGACATTTTATGTTGGGATTAGTTTTTTTTCTTATTTTTTTCTGTGCAAATTCCTTAAAGCATAAGAAAGTACTGTTGTAGTAGTTTTTCTACTCTGATGCAACTTATTTTATCTAAGGTTTTTTTTTTTCTTTCATTATGTCAATATAAACTTTAAAAATTAAAAAAATAAACTTTTATAGATAAATCTATAAATAGTATAGATTTTTGTTGTAAAAGATTACCAAGATCCCCCAAATAAGCAGGAGATATAATATAAAACATAAAGCTTAAGTAAAGAATTGGATAAATTATAAAAGGAATTTAAAGTGGCAAAAGTTTCAAAGAAACTTGTAAAATTTGTAAAAGATCTCATATGTTATTGAGTTGATAACCTGACAGGTCTTTGTGGAGGCAAAGGAGATACAGACATATCAGTGTTATTACAGAAATCATGCTCCTTGGTTCAACACTATCACACGAATGAAATGTTTTGCTCTTATTAACTTCATTTTGTATTTTTCTTGTAAAACTTTATAACTGTTGCCCATTAATGTTTTGCAGAAGTACTGCTTCTAATAGGACAACCTGAGTTAGTGTGAGACAAGAAGCCATCACTACAGAACACAGAGGGTATAAAGTATGACTATTTCCAGTACTGATAGTGACCCCAATTAAATGGAAGGGGCAACTATAAAATTATACATTGATGTTAAAGCCTAGTGCTCCCACTTCAAGACTGGTGAAACTGACCTGCTGGAGGTTTAAAACCAAAACTTGGAGACCGAAGTCAAGGAAGTAAAAGGGCCAAGGAAAAAGCAGCCGGTACTCTGGTCCTTGCCTTCTATGGTCAGCCACGATCCGGGTAACAACAGGACCCCCTCGTAGGGTCCCTGCAACTCCAGTGAGTCATCTGACCTCCCTATCAGGGGGATCAAGAGGACCCTAGGGAACTGGAAGCCAGCCAGTGCACATTCTGCAAAGAGGAAGGTCACTAGAGAGGGAAAGGTCCCTGATGCTTCTGAGGGAAGCCACATGTGGTCAGCAAGACCCTGACCCATCCTGGCAGACAACAACTGACAGAGGAAAAGCTAACGGAGCCAAGAGGCTTCTCTCAAGATCTCAAGAGTGATCCCTGACAAATCTCAGCTGGCCTAACAGCAGATAGACAAAGGGCAGTTTTGACCAACTTGGTCTTAAACCCCTGGCAGGAGAGTATGACCAAAGCACATACACGGACATTTAAAAGATAAGACAATGGTTCTTTTACTGGAAATGTACATTTGTGTCAGTCCTCCCAAAAGTAAGAAAAACTGGGAGGTTACAAAGGAAGGGTCTTTATACAGGACAGCCTGATAAATAGCGCAAAAAGCTCTGTCAGAGTCACAGTTTGCTCTGAGTCAATTTGAGACCTATCTGTGCTTTTTTTTTTGTGGTATGATTATTCTGAGCTGCTGCTCAGACTCCCCTTCTGGAGTTGGCGACTCATCACTTCCAGCCTGGAAACTTGATTTTAATCGAGACCTGGGAAGAAGACAGCTTCACCCGAGCTGGAAAGGGCCTCGCCAAGTGCTCCTCATCACCAGACGGCCATCTGATCTGCTAGAAAGGGCAGCACTCCTGACCACGGGCAATTTCCACCTCGGTGAGTTAGCATATCCAGGAGGGATGGCAATCCCAAAGGGCACAGAACAAAAGTGAAAATGAGACCACAGGGTATTAAAAGAAAAAGGGACTTGTGAGAAACAAAGTCCAGCGGTTCAGAATATCGTGCTTAGCCTTAACTGAGACGAAGGATCCAATCGCAGCCATTTTAACTGCAGTCCTTCCCTCGCCCGCCCCAATTTTAACATGAGTCAATCACAGAGACTGTAACCCCAGGCTCCTCCTATCAGAGCAAGGGGCAGCACTGCATTCAGGATGAAAGCCAGTGGACAGCAGGCCGGGAGCCCGCCCTGCTGCAGAAGTGAGGCCTGTCTCGCCCACCGGCTTCCAAGCACAGATTGGATTCCTTGCAGTATTTCTAACACGGGCTCAGGGAGCCGGGCCGTGAATCAGGAGGTGGGCAAGAAGTCAGAGTTGTGGGGACACAAGACCCAGCGAGGCTCTGCCCGTGAATGGGGCCACTGGTGAGCAGAGAGCAGCAGCAGCAGCAGCAGCAGCAACTGCGGACAGCGCTGGCGTCTTTGTACCGCCAAGGCAATGCTCCTTACGAGACCAGTAAGAGGCTCGCAGGGCTCTGGAGACCAGCTCCCAGGAACAGGTGTCACGGGAGATGTTCATCTTCCCAGGTAGCCACAGACTTGATGGGCATCAGCTAAAGAGTGAATGGTCACCTGAGGTAATGGACATGGGCAGGATGGTCAGCCCACGAGCCCCTGATAGCTGCAGGAACCATGGCACCCTTTGGGCCCCTGGGAGTTGCCCCAGTGGGCCTCCTCACAGACCTCTGCCAGGCCAGGGAGTGGTATGTCCACAGCCAACCACTGACCCACTGGTCTCCCTGCAGGAGCAGCCAGCCGGTGAGTGCAGCTGCTGAGTGTCTGTCAGGGCACCTGCCTTTCTATCTCTTCTCAGGTGTTCTCCCTTCCTAAGACCCCCTCCCAGATAGAGGACCCACCTGTCCTTGCCTCAAGCTTTACTTCCCAGGGACCAATGGAGACACTGACCAGGCCTCAGGTCTCACAACGATTCAAGGAAACGCAGGACATGGAGACAGGTGAAGACAGCTTGGAACACAGGCAGAGATGCCATAAGCAGCCCCCAGGAATTAAAGATGCAAGGAGACACCAGTCAAGAAGGAAGGGGGTGTGTTGCAGCTTTGTGTCCTCTGTCAAGCAAACCAAGACCACGTGGCATCTGAGACACAGGAGACACGTCGACCTCAGCTGTGCTGGAGGCCTCAAGGTGAGAGCGGCTCAAAGGAGAGCAGGGGCACTTGGAGGAATAGAGTGGGCAACTGGGTTCAGCACGTGACTGGCCCTTAGCGCGTCTGGGCCGGAGCTGGCGGTGGGTCTGGGGTTTTTCATTCAGTTCTCTCTCCCTTGCCTTCGAGATGTGCCACGGTGAGACTCTGGAGCTCGGCCCACACTGGCTGGCCCCCCTCCCTGTCTTGTCCCCCACTCGCCTCAGTTGCTGCTCCAGTCCCTTGCTCTTGCTGCCCACTCCCCAAGGGGTGACTGTGCCCCTCTGACACCCACTGTGCGGCCAGTGGCTGTGTGTGTTGTGCAGATGCGCCAGCCGGAGTATGCAGCCGGGGCACATTCTGGAGATAGAATTCATAATAGCCATAAATGGAGACTGGCCAACTAGCAGTGGAGGCCTGTGCCCCTGCAGAGGGCAGCGGGTCCATGGATGCAGGGCTTTAGGGCAGTGCTGCTACTTGTGTGGGGCTGTGATGGCAGACACACCTGTCACAGCAGAAGGCGGGGCACAGAAAGCACCTGTGTAAGCCTCAGCCTCCACTGAGTGACCGTGTGTCAGCATGGGCTCCTCACCACACTAAGGTAGACACGGGGAAAGGTAGGAGCAGACTCTTCAATTAAAAAGCAGAGTACTAATCAATGCAATAAAAGCACAAAACTTACATTCCAAAACACATAAACATTATTGAAAGAAAATGAAGTACACCTAAACAAACAGAGTTCCCAAGTTCATGGATGGGGCACATGGTCAAGATGTCTGTATTCCCCAAAAGGAGAATTCAACCCCAAATCCCAATTGACTTCTTCCCAGAAATTAACAAGAAGTTGAAATTTAATCCCCAAATTTGGAGGGCAATTCAAGGGACCCGGAATAGTCAGGTAATAAGAGAGAAAATAGGTGGGATGGGTTCCTCAAACTGAGAAGCTCCTGTTGCAGAAAGCACTACCAGCAAAGGGGAAAGACCCCTGGCTGGAGGAAAGTCTTGCAAATCACATCTAGCAGGGACTTGTGCCTAGACTGCGTGGAGACTGTGAGGATATGAAGAAGGTAGAAGCTCTTGCAACTCAACAATGAAAATGCAAATACACAATTAAAAATGGCAAGAGGGGCTGGGCTGGGGCTCAGTGGTAGAGTGCTTGCCTAGCATGTGTGAAGCACAGGGTTCGATTCTCAGCACCACATTAAAAAAAAAAAACCTAAATAAGCAGAATAAAGGCACTGTGTCCATCTACAATTAGAAATATTTAAAAAATGAGCAAGAGAGCTATGCACAGTGCCCATCTACGATCCCAGCAACTCGGGAGACCAGGGCGGAAGGATCGTGTGACCAAGACCACCCTCAGAACTTGGTGAGGCCCTAAGCAACTTAGCAAGACCTCATCTTAAAGTAAGAAGGGCTGGGGATGTGGCTTGGTGGTTAGGCACCCCTGGGTTCAATCCCCAGTACCAAAAAATAAGGCAACAAGTGACCCAAATAGAAGATTTTCCAAAGAAGGGACACAAATGGCCAACCGGACCATGTGAAGATGTCCAGTACCACTGGCCATCAGGGAAATGCAGATCACCAACATGAGACACTACTGCAGACCCAGTAGGACAATATCACCAACAAGGTGGGCAAGGAGTCTGGGGCCATAGAGAAATCTGATCCCCACACACCGTTGGTGGCGATATTAAATGTGCACGTGCTTTGGAAAACGGCCTGGCAGCTCCTCAAAGTGCAAATCATGAACCCAGCACACGAGTCCACAGTCACAGGTGCAGAGCCAGGAGTCGTGAAAACAGTGTCCACACGAGACCGGCTCACGAGTGGTCATAACAGCCCCCAAGTGGAAATGTCCCACCTGTCAACTGGCTGAAGAATGAATGAATACAAAGTGCACGCCCAGACACTAAACACCGCTGGGCAGTAAAAGTGAGGTGCTGACGCTGGCCGACGCGGAGGACCCCTGGAGACCTCTGCTGAGGGGAAGACGCCAGTCAGAGGGTCCTGTGGCTACATTCACACCAGGACCCAGAACAGGTAGACCTGCAGGTGGAAGGCAGGTGGTGGCCACCAAGGAGGGCGGGACTGCCTGCCAGCGCAGGTCTCTGGGGCGGTGAGATGTCGTGAGACCACTTGCCGTAACACTGACCCAAATCTGCCACCTGAACACTTCAGTGGGTGCCTTGTGTGGACAGGAACTCTCTCAACAGAGCTGCTACTTAAGCAATGACAACGAACTGATAAAAAAGAAAATGCTTCATGTTCTTCCTCTGGGGACAAATACAGTTAGACAACCCAAGCCACTAACGCTGGAGCACCGCTGCCCACGCGGCTCACCAAGCACGTAAACAGCACCGGGCACTCTCCCGCCCCACTCACCAGAAAAGCAGAGTGCTTTCATACCCACTGCGAGACACCCAAACCCCAGTGTGTGCACACCCATGCACAAGTAGATACCCACTTCCAACACAGTCCAGAGAAAGTAATAAGTATCCTGTAGCACATGTGCATAGAATCGTCACGCCACGCCACACAGAGAAAAATCCGCAATTTCACACCTGAAGGAGAAAAGAAAGTGAATGCCTGTCTCGCTTCGCATACCCATTAGACGGAACACACCTGCACACACGGAGCCAGATGCCGTCTCACGAGCGGCCTGTCCAGAGGCCATTCTCTGTGAGCAGCTTGAGTTCTTGCAGGATCCCAGCCTCAGAACCAAGCAGTATGGCCAAGCTGGGGTTGTCTGTCTAAGAGTCGCCATGGGAGGGGAAAGCCAAAGCCACCATCCTGGAGACGTCCCAGGGTGAAAGGGACACTGTGACGTGTCCATGCACACTCTGGAGTAGAAATCAGGCTTCTCTGAGAGGAGGAGAGGGGTCACCAGCAGCCCTGGGAAGAAAGGCTTTCCGAATCCCAGGCTCTCCTGGAATGTGAGCCACCTGCAGCGCCTGGATGGGGCTGTGGAATCGGAAGGAAACCCAGGGACCTTCGCCTCAAGCAGTACCCAGCTCGCCCGGGGCCAGGGTTCCAAGCGTCCTGCTCAGGGGTGGGCGGGGCACTGTGTGGGCACCTGGCTGTGAGCAGAGGGAAAACCCAGCCCGCATCTCACACCGCACAGAGTGGAGGCCCACACACAGATGCCCACAAGGACCCAGAATACACAGCCACTTCACACCACGTGCACACTAGAGAGAGACCGTCTCACACCACAGCCAAACACATGTTAGTTCAAAGCAGCTTCCAACCCCGATCCAGACACACGTGCTGCAGATGAACGTCAGGCCCTACACAAAAGCCAGACATGCAGAGCACTGCTCGCGCTGTGCACGCGCACGAGGCTGCCTGCCTCACTCTGCGTGTACACGAGTGAGAGAACCCCGGCCTCCACCCTCAAGAGATGGACAGGTCCGAGGCAAGGGCAGATGCCAGGGTGCATCTTGGGGTAGATGGGGGAGCCGGCTAAGACTCTGGGGAGGCAGGAGTTGGACACCCTCTGCTGGGGCCAGCTGGAGCCCAGGCAAGAGTGACTGGCAGAGCCAGCCCTGGCTCAGTGACCGACAAGCTCACATTCCAGTGCCATTGGCCACCTGTTTTTGGTCGCTCAAGCCCTTCCACACCTGGGGATGAAGTCAGGTTTTCATTCCCAGGCAGTGAGTCTGGATCCTAAATGCAACTTGGCCCCGGCTGGCCGCCTGCGTGGGCTGTCAGCAGCTGGGCCAGAGGAAGCTGTGAGGGACAGGTGAGTCACGGGGACGTGGGGAGCGAGGTGTGCTGCTGGGACAGGTGGTGCAGGTGTGCGTGCAGCCTGCCTAGCAGGCTGAGCGAGGGGCCCGGGCAGGAAGGCCAGCCTCACCTCCTTGGTTTCGCCAGGACCTGTGCCTCCCTGTGCTTCCTCCAGGCGTCCAGGTGGATAGACAGGCTCCTGCCCTCACAGCCCCGACATTCCCGGGGAGGAGCAGGAGAACCGAGTCAGCAAGCAGGGTGGCCACACCACCTCACAGTGGGGTGTCCAGAGAGGGTGGCCTCGCAGCTCTGGCCGGCAAGGCAGCCTCAGTTGGTGCCTCTGAACAAGACACCATCAGGGAGAAGCCTCGGTCAGGGTTAGTTCGGGATGTTGGCAGAAGTCCACATTTGGTTAAGAGGCGATGAGACATTGAAGGTGGATTTACCCATGATGGGGTGGAATGTTATAGGAGCTCTGAAGGCCATTTCCCCAGAAGGCAATGGGTGGCCTTGTGCGGTTGCCAGGGGACATCTGTGGCCATTCCAAAGGGGAGAGGACACACTGTGGCCCGCTGTACCTGGATTCAAAATGCCAGCAGCTCAGATGCTTGTGCTGAAACTCTTGTCGATTTTGAAGCAAAACATGGAGTGGAGAGAGGAACCACTGCTTCTGAGACTTCACACTCGATCTTAGAGTTGAGCTTCTTATAAGACACCGTAGATTCCCTCGCAGGTGTGAGACGTGGCACGGCGCCTGGCACCGCTGCGTGCCCCCCGGGGTGATGTCATGCAGACACACAGACAGCTCCTGCCTCCTTCCCTGCTCAAGGGTTGCAGCCTGGCAAGGTGCGGACCATCTCCAGCATCACCAAGACCCCCTTGGCCCCTCACAGCTCGGCTCTCCTAGTCCCTGTCCCTAGCAACTGATACCCAAGGCAGGACCTTTTGACTCAGTGGCAGTAGAACGGAAATTGAGTCAGGCCAAGGCAACCTGCAGGCAAGGCTTCAGCTGGAGGTTGGCTCAGGGGGCAGCACTGATGGAGCCACCCAGTTGCTCCCCGAGCAAGGGAGACATGAGCTGTCGTTGCCTTGCTGGGGTGGCCTGGGGCCTGGTGAGTTCCACTGGCCCAGGGCAGGTTCCAAAAGATGTTTCTTCTCACAGTGACCTGTCTGGAGACTGCTGGGCTGTCCTGCAGCTGGTCTTTGTCCTGTGCCCACACCTGGCCTGTGGCTCCATCTGGGCCGATTGGCAGTGCTGAAGGGCTTTGGATACTTGGGCTACTATCACTGCTGGACAAGCCCCAGGGTGGGTGGAAGAAAACACCCACTAGCTCCCATGAGCAATCATGGCTACACACAGGAACCAGTAGAATCTGACCCAAAGAGTAAGGTGACCAAGGGGACAGGCCTAACATGAAGATGAAAATCCCACTCCGATAACCCACCAGATACCTGTAGGCCCACGGAAGAGCCAGAGGTCTTCAGCAAAAGGGGCCTTGCAGTTCCTGAAGACAGCTTGGGCCTCCATTGTCATCATAGCCCACGCACCGGAGGTGGGACCTGCCAAAAAGCCCTAGAGGGCTAGCCATGTGTGGCCCAGCTGTGTGACCTCCCAACAGGCAAGTCTTGATCGACTCAGAAGAGGTCAAGCCAGCGGACTTATTTAGTGTTTTCTCAGTAGCAAACACTCTGCTTCTCTGGTTGGTAGGGTCTCGTGACCCATCTGTTGAACAGAGCAGGCGGTGGAGGAGCAGCAGGCCCTGACGCAGAGGGGACTAGTTCGCTGCAGCTGGGGTCATTCCCCGGTCCCAGCCTTTTGTCCTGTCTCGTCGCCCTGACAGATCCACCCAGACTTGATGTGCTACCAGTGCCTTCTTCCTGAGCTGTGTTCCATGCTGTGGACGCATGCAGCTAGCTCAGGGGTCCTGCTAAGGAACTTCAGGGTGTTTCCGGTTTTGACTTTCGCAAAGAAAGTGGCTGTGGGTCTGATACAGGCTTTTGAGGGGTACATGCAGGAGTGAACTGCTGGCTTATGCAACAGCCGATGCTTACTTGTTTAAGAAGCGCCGCCTTGTTTTGCAGAGCCTCGACAGCATCTGGTGCTGGGCTGTTCTATTTTAGCTGTTCTGAAAGGCATGTGGTGACTACTCACAGTGGTGGAACTTGCATTCTCTGGTGGCTGATGAAGCCAGGCCTTGTCCCTGTGCCCTCTGTTTATCCTCTTCCATGAGATACCTCCTCATGTGTTTTGCCCACTTTCATACTGAATGTTTTTAACTGTTGAATCATACACCCTAGCTACCAGTCCTCTGTGGTTTTCAAACATTTTCTCTCATTTTGTGTGTATGAAAATCTCTGATGGGAGTTACATCAAACCTGTAAGTCAATTTAAGGAGAACTGGCCTCTTTACTGCGTTGAGTTTTCCAATCCATGGACATAGTATGCCTGTTTATTTGGTCTTTTTGATTTCTTTTGTTAGCATTGTATAATTATTAGCATTCAAGCACTACACCTCTTTTGTTAAGTTTATATCTGAACATTTAATTTTCTTTGAAGTAATTAAAATGTATTCTTCCCTTTTTAAAATTTTTTAGTTGTAGATGGACACAATACCTTTATTTTATATATTTATTTTTTAACGTGGTGCTGAGGATAAACCCAGTGCCTCACATGTGCAAGACAAGAACTCTACCACTGAGCCACAACCCCAGTCCCTGTACCCTGCCTTTAATTGTGTTTTTTTCACATGCTCTGTGTTGACACAGTTCGTAGAAATGTGGTTCATCGTGTGCTGATCTTGTGTGCCTTGCTGAACTCACTTGCCCACCCCAGACCCCTGAGGATATGGGAGGAGAAGCTTGGCCGAGACTTGGAGATGCAGGAGCAGCCACTTGGTTGCCCTGTTTTGGGGTAACAAGCTGAGACTTTCCTAGGCCTGCAGCTGGTCAGGGGCAGAATTCTACCTAACCAGGTCCTTGGCAGCGACACCTCTGCTGTCCCCTCCCCAACCGCCAGGAGTGGTGATGGACATGGAAGTCCTCAGCCCCAGGCAGCACCAAGCCCTGGGGGAAGGCTGTGGGCACGCCTCAGGGTTAGGGTTGGTGGATGGACGGAGTGGAGGCACGTGAGTGAGGAGGACAGGACAGGGGAGGTGCAGGGGACAGAGGCGAGGTGACACCAGTGGCTCTGAGCAGGAGGACCAGCGGGCCCCTTCGGAGGTCTGAGAGGGCTGCCCTTTTGGGGTGCCCTGGGGAGATCCCCATTTCCCCTTGGTTATTGGACAGGACTTCACAGAGGAAACACCAAAGTGAGGGCTGGGGTCGTGGCTCAGTGGCAGAGCACTTGCCTGGCATGTGTGAGGCGCTGGGTTCGAGTCTCAGCACCACATATAAACAAATGAATGAAATAAAGGTCTGTCAATGACTAAAAAAAATTAAATAAAAAAAAGAAACCCCAAAGTGAGTGACTCCATCTGACGTGAACTCGACCCCAGTAAGAACACACAAGGGCTGGGACCATGCAACAACTTGTTCAGAGAGGGATGTGTGGCAGGTGGCAAGTAAGAGGTAGAAGGAGACGAGAGGGAAGGAGGAGCAGGACAGCCTAGCTGAGTGTCGCCTCCCTGCCAGACCACTGCGCTCCCAGGCCTGTTGCTCCCAAGCTTTTGGGAGACCTGTAAATCTATCTTGTGCCTGTTAATTAGCCCACCAATAAGTAGATCAAGAAAAGAGAGATATGGCATTAAAAAAAAAACAACCTATAATTTTGGGGACTTTCCGTCATCTTCTACTGATCAGCAGATGATGGCGACTACACGAGCCTGAGGGGTGGAGGAGGGCCAGACCACCATGAACCATCTGGAAGCCCCAGACTAACCCAGACCAACACCACCCCCACTCCGCCTGCACCCACCCCGTCAGACCTCTTTACAGGAAGAGCCAGGGACCCCGGAGCGGGGGCACATGATTTCTGGAATGTGTGCTCTTGCTCTCCTGAGCCTGATACCACATCTTTGTGGACAGTGCTGCCAATCTTCTTAAAAAATATTTTTAGATGTTGATGGACCTTTATTTTACTCATTTATTCACATGTGCTGAGAATGGAACCCAGTGCCTCACACAGGATAGGCAAGTGCTCCACCACCGAGCCACAACCCAGCCCCCAGTGCTGTCAATCTTACCTGTGCCGCATTTCAAGGACCCCACTTGCCCGGAATCATTCCCTCACCCTGGTTCCCTCATCCCTGGGAACTCTTCAGATCAGAACCCTCTTCCAGAAACATCTCCCGCAGCAGTGACATCTGTCCAACCCTTAAGACAAAGAGCAGGAGCAGCCTGCTCCTGACTAAAGCGGTCTGCTTGAGGGACAGGAGACCTTGCTGGGGAACCGGTGCTCATGTCTACCGAGGCTGGCCCGCAGGAACCAGCCAGGCCCAGGCCCAGCGAGGCAGGCTGGCATCCCTTCTACCTCCCACCCATAGGCCTCACGGGAGACAAACAGAAACCTGCCCAGCTGCTGGGCCAGCTGTCCCCAGGGAAGCAGCAGACAGCATCCCAGTGGGAGGATGGGCTCTTCAGGCCCAGGTCTCTTGTCCTCTTCGGCTCCCACCCTCCCTTCTTCCCCAGGGGCAGGTGTAATGACACTCTGGATTCCAGGCTCTTTGCACACTGACACCTGTCTCCTCTTCCAGGCTGGCCTCTAGCGTCTCGCCGCCGCTTGTCTGGATCCCAGGAGTTTGGGGGGCAAAGAGACTTCAGGCCCGTGTTCCTGCATCCACCCCCGCGAGCGCGTTCAGGCCGGTGCGCACAGGCCGTGACCCGAACGGCCCCTGCGGGCGGGGACTGATTCCTGCGTTTGAGGCCGGGATCCCCACCCTGCTCCGGCACCGCGCCGGGTGCAATTCCGCCCACCGGCCCCTCCCACACGGCGCAGCGCCCTGCGGTCGGTCGGGGTGGGGACTGACCCCATGCCCCGCCCCGCCCGGCGCCGCCCGGCCAGCCTACGCCGGCGCCCTTAAGTCCGCGGGGGACCCAGGGCCGCAGCGATGGCAGGGCCGACGGGAGCAGCGCCAGAGGCCGCCGGGGGCGCTCCGCGAGGCCCCCGCGCCTACGCGCGCCGCTGGGTCTTCCTGCTGGTGGTCAGCTTGCTGAGCTGCTCCAACGCCACGGTACCGGCTGGGCGGGCGTGGGAGCACTGGAGCCAGCCTGCCGCACTGTCGCGCAGCCCTGGGGTCGGGGCCACGCCTGTCCGTTGCTTTGGTGCGGGGACCCTGGGCCTGGGGCTCCGGCGCCTTCTCCTGGACCACGCTGGCCCCCGAGTCAGGGGCCGATGTCTGTCCCAGTCTGTCCCGGCCCCAGGGCCTCGGCAGTGGGCACCTAGAGGGACCAGGGGGAAGATGGGCTTTGCCAGTTTCAGGTGTGCCACTCCCCCGCCTATAGCTTCCCAGACTCTCTGCAGCCCCCAGCTCTGCAGAGGCCTGGGCTGCCTCACTCACAGCCCCTGTACTCGGGTGGGCTGTGGGGGACCCTCGCTTCCCCTGTGCCAGGCCTGGCCCCCTCTCCGTGTTACTTGAACAGGCATCCATAGCACCTGGGCACACCTGAGTGGAGGAGGGCTTCCAACCACCTCACCACCGCCTGACTCAGATGTGACTGAACGGGGTGGGCTGTGATGGGGGCTTGCGGCTGTCAGTATGCGCCCCGGGCTGCGGGCTGTCAGTATGCGCCCCGTCTGCAGGCTGCAACAACTCCAGAAACCGCTCCTCTGCCAGAGCCGCCTGGGGGAGCCCTGACTCACTGCTGTGGCCTGGCCCCCAGACCCCGGTATCTAGACAAGGCTGTGAGTGTGTGTCTGAGGGTGCACTCGGACATCCTCTGGAGCTGCTTCTATGGGTCAGAGAAGCTCCTGGGGTCCTGTCACTGTGGAGCAGACCAGAACTGTGATTCCTGCTTGGGTGCCACTGGGCTTCATGTTTTCCCTGGCCAGGTTCCTGTAGCCCTGGCTCACTTTCCGCAGCTGGTGACCAGGGCTCCCAGGTGCAGAGGGGACAGGTGGCACAGAGCTTGGGGTGAGGCCTGGGGACGGCCCAGCATTCTGAACAGGGCTCCCTGTGGGGCAGCTGCCCGCTCTGCAGGAAGAGGAGGGGTGAGCAGGGCAGGGCTGGGAGCTGGTTGAAGAATTTCTTGCACAGCAGGTAAGTTGGACAAGCCGTCCCCGCCATCTGTGGGCCACAGCTCTGGTAGGAAGATGGATGGAGCTGCCGCCTGCTGTCCAGGGAGGGGCTCCATTCAGTTCTGCAGAGCAGACCCCTGTCGACTGCTGGGTTAGACCAGGCAGGAGGCAGCTAGGCCTGCTTCCGCTCTTTCTGAGCTGGGGATCAGCCCCTGCACTGTCCTGAGGAAAGAGGAGGAAAGTGTAGCCCTTGCCTAGCTGGCCATCTTGTAGGCTCTACAGCGGGAGCCGGGCTCTCACTGCCTGCCCCGGAGGGTGGGCCCTGGAGCTCTGGTGTCCTGAGTTGGTTCATGGGGAACTTGGACCAGACACACCCTGTGGCTGGTCGCTGTGCCGCCCTCCTCCCCCACTGGGTTAAGCCTCTATGACCCATGACTCCTCCTTTCCTCCTACCCCCTCACCTCTTCCAGAAAGCCTGCCCCACAGCCCAGTGTGGTGAGTGTGCTGTTTGCTGAGAACCCGTGGGTTGCTCTCAGCATTCGATAATTCCTATGGTTAAAGAATGTCCTCTGTCCTGGAGATGGTCTCACCTGCGGGACCCCTGTCTCCCGTGGGGTGGGGCCCCTCACACAGTGGAGGCGTTTCTACCTGAGAGTCCATTGCCCAGCTTGCAGACAGACCACCCGCCCCCAGACGTTCCAGGTCTGAGCTCTGCTGTCCCTTTGGCTCTCTCCTCAGCCTGCCAGGCCCTTCCTCATCCCTCTGGGTGCTGCTGCCCCACTCCTCACACCCTGGCTCTCCATGCTTCCTGCCTTTGCCATCTGGATGTCTGGCATGGCCTCTCCAGCACCCACTGACCGCTCCGGCTGTCTCAGCATAGGGCTCATCCATGCAGTGGGGGCCAGGGCTGCCACCTCCCCTCACCCCAATGTCCCTTGCCTCCAGGCAACTCCGTCCCTCCGAAGTTCTCTTGCTGCCTCTCTCTGCCCATGTGGCAAGTCCCAGCTGCCCACCTGCCCTTGCACACCCACTGTCCACACAGTGCTTCCCAAAGGGTGGGTGCTGGGCACTCTCCCTGCTGACACCCCTCAACCTTTCCTCGGGGGTCAGGTCCAGTCCCAGGGGGCTCCCGATGCTGTAGACTCTGACCAGATCACCAGCCTCTGGGCTGGTCTGGCTTCCCACTGCCCTCAGGCCTGCCCACGCTCTCCTGCCAAGGGCTGGCCCGGGGGCAGCAGGCGGCCAGGGAGGAGCGGTGGGGCAGTGCCTTGGGCCCTCGCCGACTCCCCACTCCCCGCAGCTGTGGCTCAGCTTCGCCCCCGTGGCAGACGTCGTTGGCCAGCACTTCCTCCTGTCCGTGGCACAGGTCAACTGGCTCTCGCTCATCTACCTGGTGGTCTCCATCCCATTTGGCATCTTGGCCATCTGGGTCCTAGACTCGGTGGGGCTCCGAGGGGCGGTGAGTCAGACCCCACACCGTGACCCGCCTGAGGTCAGCAAGGTCCCCTGCATTTAGGGGTGGGTGCACGACCTTCTCCCCAGACCAGGACCCACCAGCCCTGCTAGTGGAGTTGCCAGGGCAGTGGGGTGACTGGAAATTGGGATGTGTCCTGTGGGCTGGGGCTGGTCATCTGGGGACAAGGGGAGTCTGAGTCTGGGCTGTCCCTGCAGACCATCCTGGGTGCATGGCTGAACTTTGCTGGGAGTGTGCTCCGCGCCCTGCCCGGGGCGGCTCCCTGGATCCTCAACCCATTTGCCTTCCTCCTGGGTGGCCAGAGCCTCTGTGCTCTGGCCCAGACCCTGGTCATCTTCTCTCCAGCCAAGCTGGCCGCCTTGTGGTTCCCAGAGCACCAGCGAGCCACAGCCAACATGATCGCCACCATGTGTGAGTCCCAGGGCTGAGCCTTCTGCCTGCCTGGGTCCTCGGCCCCTGAGCTCATCAGAGGCCACAGCGCCAGAGGCAGGAAGCCTCCCCCTGGGCCGGGGCTGAGGCTGGCCGTGACGGAACTGACGTGCTGCTTGGTTTATCTGCCCACCCAGCAAACCCCCTGGGCATCCTCGTGGCCAGTGTGCTGTCGCCTGCCCTGGTCAGGAAGGGAGAAGGCATCCCCCTAATGGTAAGGGAGCTTGAAAGGTGCACATGCGTGGTGTCTCTCTGCTGTGTTTGTGCATGTGCTTGGTGTGTGGGGCAGTGTGCAGGTGTGTCATGTGTAAATGTGTGCTGTGTTCATGTGTTTGTGTGCATGTGTGTAGTGTGTGCACACGTGTTGTGTGTGCATGTGTGGCATGCAAATGTGTGCATGGTGTGTAAACACTTGTGTGTGGCATGTACATGCATGTGCATGACGTGCATGCACGTGTAGTGTGTGCATATGTGTGGTGTGTACATGTGCATGGTGTATGCATGTGTTTAGTATGTATGTGTGTGGTATGTGCATGTGCATGGTATGTGTAGCTGTGTGGTGTGTATGTGTGTGGAATGTACATGTGTGTGCATGGTGTGCATGCATGTGTGGCATGCATGTGGTGTGTGCATATGTATAGTGTGTATGTGTGTGGCATGTGCATAGCGTGTGTGCATCTGTGTGATGTGTATGTGTGTGGTGTGTGTATGTGCATGATGTGTGTGCAGCTGTGTAGTGTGTATGTGTGTGGTGTGTGCTTGTGCATGGTGGGTACAGCTGTGTGACGTGTATGTGTGTGGCATGTGTGTACATGGTGCACATGCATTTGTGGTACATGGCATGTGTGCAGTGTGTACATGTGTGTGCATGGTGTGCATGCATATGTGGTATGCATGTGGTGTGTGCATGTGCATGCTGTGTGTGTAGTTGTGTGGTATGTGTGTGGTGTGTGTATGTGCATGCTGTGTGTGTAGTTGTGTGGTATGTGTGTGGTGTGTGCATGTGCATGGTGTGTGTGCATCTCTGTGGCGTGTATGTATGCAGTGTGTGCATGTGCATGGTGTGTGGTATGTGTGCACATGTGCACCTGCACCTGAGCTCTGACATACCTGGGTGTGTTTGCATGACCTGCTTCCTGTGTGGTTGTGCAGCCGGCCCTTAGGTGACTGAGTCTGTTCTGGAGGGTCAGGCTGGCCTTGTTAAGGTAGGAGTCATCCTTGAGTAATATTTCGAAAGCCAGGGCTCTGCACGAAGCCTCCAGGAGCAGGTGAGGGTGGAGCAGAGCATCCCACCACAAGCCCTGGGTTTGCTGGTGTCTCTGGAGGTTGGAGGGTGGGCCAGAGCCCATAAAGGGGTGAGAACCTGGGTCCAGGGCAGGGAGGAGGCACGTGGGCACGATTACACGTGTGGCTGTTTATGACCCCCGCCCTCTCCCAGCTTGGAGTCTACACCATCCCCGCAGGCCTTGCCTGCCTCCTGGCCACTGTCTGCCTCGGGGAGAGTGTACCCCCCACCCCACCTTCTGTGGGGGCTGCCAGCTCCACCTCAGAGAACTTCCTCCAGGGGCTCAAGCTGGTGAGTGTGGGGGACTCCAGGGGTGGGAAGGCCCTGGCCGGAAGCACCTGGGCTTCTGGGCTGAGAGGCGCCTCCCTCCAGCTTCTGCGGAACAAGGCCTACGTCGTCCTGGCTGTGTGCTTTGGGGGTGGCATCGGGGTCTTCTCCAGCTTCTCGGCTCTTCTGGAGCAGATCCTCTGTGCCAACGGCTACTCCAATGTGAGTTCCTAGCCCTGCCCAGCAGGGACCCTGCCTCTGCTAGGGTCACCCACTGCCTCTGAGTGCTCACTGTCCACACTGGAAGAAGACACTGAGGAGGGGCCAGCTGTCGGGCTCCACATCCCTGGGGCATGACTCCACACACTGACCTTTGACCTTTGCCCTGTGTCCTCTGGCTCAGAGCTGGGTGTGGACCTGGGGCACGTTTCCCCCTCTGCTTTAGACACAGGGCGCTGAGGGCCTGGGGGGTGTCTCTGGTGACTGGCCCTTCTCCCTAGTGGTCTGCACAGTACTGAATCCCACCCTGGCAGGCAGCCAACAGTGTTGTCCTGGTTGGGCCTTGGATACTGTCCTGGTCACAGCTATGTCCCAAGGAGCTCTGGTGGCCCCCTGTCCCAGGAGGGTGCCTGCACTCCCCCTCCTCAGGAGTTCTCCGGCCTCTGTGGGGCTCTCTTCATCGTGTTTGGGATCCTGGGGGCACTGGTTCTTGGCCTGTACGTGGATCGGACCAAGCACTTCACTGAGGCCACCAAGATAGGTCTCTGCCTGGCTTCCATGGCCTGTGTGGCCTTCGCCCTGGTGAGCGTCTTTCGGATCTGAGCTCCTCTGCAGGGGTTGCGGGGTGCCCGGGCAGGTGGTAAGGGCAGGGGTAGCTTGGCCCAGGCAGATGCCTGGCCTCTCCTGCTGGGGGTCTCTGGGGGGTGGGGCGTTGCTGCCCTCTAGCTGGGTACCGAGTTGGAACTGCTCCCTGCCGTCTCCCCTGCCACCCTCCTGCTCCCAGGTGTCCCGGCTGCAGGGCCAGGCCCTTGCAGTGGCCGCCATCTGCTCCCTGTTTGGGTTCTTCGGCTTCTCCGTGGCACCCGTGGCCATGGAGCTGGCGGTTGAGTGTGCCTTTCCTGTGGGTGAGGGTGCAGCCGCGGGCCTGGTCTTCGTGCTGGGGTGAGTGTCTGCCTGCCCTGGCTGCGTCCCTGGGCCAGAGTCTCTCCCCGGGTTCACCTCAGGCCGCGTGGCCCAAGCCTGTTTGGGAAGAGAGTAGCCTGTCTGCTCTGGTGAGGGTGGGCCCTGGGCAGGCTTGCGGCTTGTGGACTGGGCTTCATGCTGCTCTGTGACCCCTGTGCAGTGGGCAGCTTGAAGCTGGTCCCTCCCAAGTGGCATCTTGCTCTGGTGGGTGGGCAGTGCTGTTGCCCTGGCTGAGGGCCATGCGTATCCAGGCAGGCTGAGGGTGTGCTCATCATGGTCCTGCTGACAGCACTGACCACACGGTCGGCAGATCCGTCTGTCTCCACCTGTCAGCATGGTGAGGACCCGCTGGACTGGACGGGTGAGTGTCCATGCCCATGTCCCAGGGCCCTCAGAGGGCAGAGGGGAAAAGGCCAGGCCTGGCCAGTTGAGGAAGCCCTGAAACCTCCCCTCCTGGACCCTCTCTCTTGGTGCCCTTTACGTGCCGTGGCACAGGGGTGCAGGATGGGCCACACACTTCTGGGCTCAGCAGGTAGATGCAGCCCAAAGACCCTGATAGAAACCCAACCTCGATACCTGCTGGTGAGCTGTTTTAGGGCCAGGAGAGAGAAAGAGAAACAGAGACACGGGGTAGAGATCTGAGAGGGGAAAAGAGAGTCAGGGACAGAGACAGAGGGACAGGGACAGGGAGACGAGAGGGATCCCGCAGGTAGGTCAGAGCTGGGGTGGGCAGCAATGACAGTGGTGTGTCAGGCACCCATGTCCTGAGCCCGCCGCCCTTGGCACAGGGCTGGTGACCCCTGGGTCTGTCAGGAGAGGGGTGGGGCTGTTTCAGGGCTGCTCTGTGGTCGTGGGGTTCAGATTCCCTGGGCTCTGGCTGCTTGGGCCAGCTGAGGGAACAGAGCTGTGTTTGTGTCCCCAGTGTCCCTGCTGCTGATGGCCAGCCTGTGTACCCTCTTCACCTGTGTCTTGGTGCTCTTCTTCCACACCCCGTACCGGCGCCTGCAGGTTGAGTCTGCAGGACCCCCGCTACCCTGGACATGTGCCCCAGAGCCGAGTGCCACAAGCCCAGTTCTGGCCCCAGCGCATGAGGCTCCAGGCTCAGCTCCCCCAGCTCAGAGGCTGCAGGAAGCTCTTGGCCCTGCCTCCTGCCTTCAGGAGCCCCAAGGACTCACGGAGACTGTGACCAGGGGTGTCTCATGAAGGGATGGGGAGAGGCAGTCACTGGTCACTGAGGCTGTGACCACAGGCTCAGGGTTCTCACCCAGGGCATGGCAGGATAGCGCTATGGCCCCTGGGCAGATTGTATGGCTGTAGCAAGAACAGCTGCTACTGTGCGGACACCAGCCAGGGAGGACAGCCCAACGCAGGGCAGTGTGGGTCAGAGGGGTGGCCTGGTACAGCAGCAGGGGCTGAGGGGGAGCTGGGTAATGGGGTCCTGAGGGCCACAGTATGGAGTGGCCCTGGAGTGGACAGGTGTGGGCACCTGCTAGGAGGAGCCAATTCCTGAGCTCACTATGCTCACCTCTGCTCACTATGGGGTGACTGTACGCTGAGCCTGGTTACAGGACAGGTGGGCAGGCTGCCAGCAGAGGGGCCCCAGGCCAAAGCAGAGACAACTGGGCAGACACTGGCAGGCAGGTGTGTGGGTCCATGTTTATTGAACTGCCACAGCCTGGCGGGAGCAGCCTCACTCCTTCTCCTCCCCGTGGGTGAGCACGTAGCTCAGCGCCTTATAGTCCAGGTTGCCTGCTGCATCGATGGAGGCGAACTCCAGCATCTGGTCCACCTGCGTGCAAGCGGTTGGTGGGTTCGGGGGCCAGACCCCGTGGAAGTGGGCAGTGAGAGGTCCCCAGGCCTCAGCTGCCCAGACGCTCTGAATTACAGGTGCTGAACTCCAGGGGCTCCTAGTGCTGTTTCTCTGCCAGGAGTGGGGAGGTGGGGGGCGAGGGGGCGAGGAGGGGGCGGGAGGGGTGAGAAGCAGGGTGAGGGGTTCACAGACAAGCAGGGCTGGCCTGCACCCTGTGCCTGAGCTGGTCAGCAGTGCTCAGGGTGGCCGCCTGGGCAAGGTAAAGAATGGGGGTGGAGTTCTGGAGCACAGGTGGGGGTCGGCCTGTCCCCCTCAGGCTAGGACAGTGAGCCTGTCCCTCAGCGGGGACAGACCACTGACTGGTGAGCAGCTTCCAGCCCTGACCTTCCCCGGAGCTCACTCCCACAGGAGCCCTGCCCAGGGCCTGTTCTCAGTCCTGCACAGCAGCTGCTGCAGCCTGAGGGCTGGTGTCCTCCGGCTGCCCTCTGTGGCTGCAGGCCTACCTCAGTCGCAGTCATCTTGTCAGCCTGGGACATCAGCAGGCGCTTGATGCTGAGGGACAGGAGGCGCAGAGGAGTGGTTAGGCCTTGAGGCTTCCCTAACGAGGCTGAGGGTGGAGTGGGCTCCGTCCACCCCCGCCTTCCCAGTGCCTGGTGGTCACCCAAGCCCATCCTGACCCCCATCAGCTGCCCTCACTCCTGGGGAGGTGTCTTGTGGGGCTGCAGTGCTTGGGAGGGAGACCAGAACACTCCCTGTCTCCAGCACCTCGTGAGGTGGCCCTCTGCAATGGGGCCTCCATGTCCTGGTTCTCGGGCACTGCCCCACCTGGGTGGGCTGGCCCCTGGGGTCATCCTGAAGGACTCAGCTCAGGCCGCGGCAGGCCCTGGGCTGGAGAGACAGGGAGAGGGCGGGGTGTGGTGCTGCAGCCCCTCGGCCAGGCCCTCCTGCAGCCGCACTCACTACTCCTTGTGGATGCTGCCTTTGCCGTCGGGATCCAGCATCTTGAAGGCATTCAGGATGGTCTCCTCAGTGTCCGTGCCTGCCACAAAGAGGCCATAGGGTCCCCTACTGCCCCAGGGCTCTGAGCCGCTGCCCCACAGCATCCTCTGCCGGGAAGCCTTCCCACTCCTGAGTCCCAGGGAACCTGTCCGTTGTTCCCACCTGAGGGAACTATTCTCAGGGTCCCCAGCATCAGCCCACGCCTGCAACTGGAACCAGGGATCTGGGAGTGAAGGACAGAGCCACTGGACAGCTGGGCAGACGCAAGGTCTGGAACTCGCATGGCTCTGGGTGGCTGACGGGCTTCTCAGGGCACGGGAAGATACAGACCTGGACGTGCAGCGTCTGGATTTCTAAGCACTGGGAGCTAGCCAGGCACATGCTCACTGCGGGCAACTGGCCGAGGGCTGCCCAGGAGTGCTCCCCTGCTAGGGGCCAGGAGCTCACCAGTCAGCTTCTCCCCAAACAGGTTCAGGAACATGGTGAAGTTGATGGGCCCCGAGGCCTCCCGGAGCATGGCATCCAGCTCGTCATCCTTGACGTTGGTCTTGCCTGTCGCAAAACCAGGAGGAGGGTTCAGCAGGGCAGGGCAGGAATGTCCTCCCTTGCCCTCTGCCCGTGTTGACACTGGCTACCCATTCCTGTTGTTCTTCAGGGTGACCCCAGAACAGTGCTGGGCTCTTGCGGGAGGTGCCCTCAGCCAGGTGTGTGGGGCCCAGGCTGGGGAAGGTGCATTTACCCCAAACCCTGAGCCTGGGGCACAGCTGCTGAGGAGCGGGGAGGTCAGAGGTGGGCAGAGGGGAGGTGTCTTTTCTGTATTCAGGCATGAGGAGGTTGAGAGGGGACTCCCTACCACAGGGAGAAACCTGCCTGCCTTCCCCAGCTCCCAGGGCAGGAGCAGGAGCCTCAGGCCTGGCCAGCTGATTTACCCCCATCCTGTGGGGGATTTTGGTGGAGCAGCTGCGAGTGCCTGGGTGGGCTTGGAGAGGACTGGGGACACTGGGTCCAACGTGACAGGGTAGACAGGCCTCCATGGCCTCTTCTAGCTCTGTGAGGCTGGGTGGAGGCAGGGTGGGCTGTGCCTGCCACGAGCTGCAGCTGCCACATCCCACTAGTGGTGTCCCCTCCTGGGATCCCCTGCCCTGAGCCCATCCCAGCTGCTCACGTGTGGGCTGTGGGCAGCCGCGGGTCTACCCTGGGCATTGTGTGCTGGCCCTGAGTAAGCCAGGTATGCAGGGCACTAGGCCAGCCTGCAGGACCAGTGCCCTTGCTCCACTCAGGAGAGAACAGGCACGTCCAGGCTGATGTCACACGCTTGCCCTCCAGTGGTACCTACCCAAGGAGGCGTAGGTGTCCTTCAGGTCCTCCTTGTCGATGAAGCCGTCTCGGTTCTGATCCATGAGAGTGAATGCCTAGAACCCAGGTGGCTGGTCGCACTGCTGGTGGCCCAGCGCTGCCTCAACTCCACTGCCACGCCCAACCCCTCACCCACACCAAGGGACAGGCAGCCACAGGCCCACCAGCGGGGTAGGGGACAGACCCACCTCCTTGAACTCCTGGATCTGGGTCTGCTCGAAGTTGGAGAAGACGTTGGAGGACGCCCTCTGGGCGCGCAGGGCCCCACCCTCCTTCTTCTTGGTCTTC
Organism: Sciurus carolinensis; assembly: GCF_902686445.1. NCBI lineage: Eukaryota > Metazoa > Chordata > Mammalia > Rodentia > Sciuridae > Sciurus > Sciurus carolinensis. Next base: position 140,714,298 of record NC_062222.1, read on the forward strand.
CTGCTGGCCTGAGGCAGGAGGACGGGACTGAGGGTCCCAGCCAGCTGGGGGAGCCCCAGGATACCCCATGATTCAGCTGAAGGGCCCTGGCCAGCTGGGGCCCCAGGGCAATCCCAAGATTCAGGAGGCTTAACTCAGAATGGAGAGGATCAGGCAGCACGGTGTCGCCAAGCCCGGGTGTACGGGGGACAACAGGGATTCCTTAGGCCCTGGAACAGCACAGGGCTCAGACTACCTTGCTGGGCTTGGCCTGGGGGCTCCAGGACAAATGGACTCCATGAGCAGGCCTGTCCTGGGCACCAGGTCTCCTGCAGGCCCCATGCTGCCCCGACTGTCACCAGGTGGCCTTGGGGCATGCACTTCTCACGCCCACACCGAGGTGTGTGTTCACACGCTTATACACACACTCACACGCACACACGTCACACATGGCCTGCACACACACTCTCACATGCCCCTGCCCAGTCGCCTGCCTGGCTGCCGGCTCACCATGCCTGGGTCTCCCTGCCCAGGGCACGGGTCCTGCCTGTCTTAAGCTTCTGCCTAGTCCCCCAGGACACCTCAGACTTCGGCTGCCATTCCCTACAAGGACAGGCTCAGGGAACCCCAGGGGACTGGACAACTGCAGAGAGAGCCTAAGCAGCCTGCCGGTGACTCAGACACCCCTCTGCCCCCAGGCACCAGGAGGCTAGTCTCCAGGGCCACCTGCCAAGTTCTTGGCCAGGACCTGGGGGTTGAGAGCCCTACTGGGCCCTGCTGGGCTACAGGAACTGCAGGCCCCAGAGGAAGGTCGCCTTTTCCAGGTCTGCACAGAGGTGCTGCAAGTAGCCCAAGCGCTGCTGAGCACACTTGTTTTATTTATTTGTTTATTTGTTTATTGGTCCTGGGATTGAACCCACTTGCTAAGTTGCTGAGGCTGGCCTCGTACTTGCCATCCTCCACCTCAGCCTCCCACGCTGCTGGGATGACAGGTGTGTGCCACTGTAAGCACTTGGAGCATACACCAGACAGGGGGGCCTATGACCCTGGCCTGACCCTCTGACCTCATGGCGGCAGCTCCTTGGCTGCCCATGGGGGATGAAGTTTCTGTGAGGCAAGAGATTTGGGGGTGGCCAGGCTGCCCAGATGACCTGGCGGGGTCATCTTGGTCCCTAGGTCTCCCTCCTACTGCCTAACCTGATGGGCAGAGTTCTGGGAAGGAACATAGCCTCAGTCATAAAGTTCCCTCCCAGGTGCTGCTACCCAAGACCCCCAGAGTCAAAAGGGTCTTCAGGTAGGACTCTGTGGAGGCATCGCCTGCCTGGGAGGACCTGGGGGAGACAGAGAGAGCCAGGTGTCGGGGCTGGGGACCAGGAGCCAAGGGCCCCCCTCCTGGGCCGGGCTGGGGGGCCCTGCAGGAGTCCTGGCTTGGCTGCTGGCTGGAGAAAGCTGCAGATCCCCAGGGAGCACCCTGGCCCAGGCTGAGCTGGGCTCTAAAGATAGCGACACGGACAGGGACGTCAGGATTCTGCACACATCTGACCCCAACAGGTGCAGAGGCTTCCTGAGCCAAGCCAGACCCTCCCTCCCAGCCCTACCCCGCAAGATGCCCTGACCCCAGCCAGTCCAGCAGTGCCAGGGGGCTTCCCTGGGTGGCCCTGTGTGCACCCATGTACGTGTATGTGTTGTGCCCTGGTCCCAAAAGCTGCTGGTATGTCCTGTCCCCTGTTGTCGCCTTGGGCCCCAGAGACACTTATTTTCAATTCTGGAAGCTTGAGCTGCTGAGGAGTGCAGTTTATTTTAAAATCCAGTGAAGAGAAACCCCACTCGGTCACCTGAGGTCATCTGGCCAGTGGCCTAAGGGCAGGAAGGGGAGGGGGGCTCTGCAAGCTACTGATGTCTGTGTGGGGCACTTGTGGATTCCCCAGGAGCCATGGGGGTGAGGAGGGCTGGGCTCTGGCAGGAGTCCTCAGGGGCTCCAGGTTGGCTTCATCCAGGCAGAAGAGCAGTCGGCCCCACTGGATTGGCCTGGTGTTCCCATCTCCAGCCCTGAATTCCAGCTGGGGAGGCCCAGGGCAGGGATTCCAGAGCAAGCTGGGAAAGGGGACAGGCTCTGCTGGGGCCCTTAGAGTGCCAGGGCAGCCGGGCACTGGGTCTCCCTCCAGGACTGCTGAGCACCTAAGAGCGTGGGAGTTTTCATTGCATTTATTCACTTTAGATTCAGTTATGTTCTTTTTGGAAACAGGAATTCGAGGAAGGGTAAGGAAAGGTGGAATTCCCCAATTTCCGGGGCTGGTGGGGTTATGGACTTGGATAGGACACAAGCCTTGGCCCTCCAGACTACCTGCCCTGTAGAGCAGGGTAGAGGAAGCCCAGAGCACAGGTAGCGTCCAGTAGGCATGAGGTCACTGCGGGGGTAAGGTCAGCTGATGGGGTTGGTGGACCACTGGGTCACGGATGGCCCCATTTCGGGCAACCCCAGCCACGGCTGGCCCAGGTGGGGGGAGTAAGTAGCCATTCCGAGAAGCAGAGGCAAGCAGAGGCTGGAATAGCGCCTGGGTCGAGGTGCACCTGGGAGCTCACAGCTGTGGGTTCTGAGGGCTGGGTCGAGGACCTGGGGGGCCTCGCTCGGGGTGGTCTTTCCAGGAAGAATGCAGCCCCTCCTGGGGTGGGAGTAGGAGGGCAGAGGCACTCAGGAGGAGCGGTTGCAGAAAGGGCCTGCAGGTCACTGGCTAGCTGCACGCGCTCCGTCGGGTCACTGGTCTGCGGCCACCGAGTTCCAGTGGGCAAGGACTCGGCTCAGCGCTCGGCACCCAGTCGCCGCCCCGGGGCACGCCCGCGCTCCAGGCCTCGGACCCCTCCAGCACGCGCTCCATACCGCAGGTGCGCGCTTCCCAGGGCGCGCACGCGCAGCATGGGCTTCGGTTAGTTCTCTTCGAGGTCCAAACCCCTGCGGAAGGCCCGGCCCGCGCGCCCAGGGCCGTGTCGCTTGGTGCCCTCCTTCCGGGGTAAAGAACGCAGCCCGCGCACCGCACCCTTCCCTCCCGGCCGCGCGCAGCCTCCCCTTGCGCACGTGCGCGTCCGTGACGTCACCCGCCGAGCGAGGGCGCTCTGCCCCCTCCAGCCGGCAGAGGGCGCCAGCTCCACCGCTCGGGCTGCACTCCGGCCCTCCCGCGGCCTTCCGGGCCCCTGCGGAGTTCGCCTCCGCCTCGTTTCCGCTTCCGGTTCAAGGTCAGGGACAAGATGGTGCCGCCGGTGCAGGTCTCTCCGCTCATCAAGGTGAACCCGGCTTCGTGGCAGCAGCGCGGTTATACAGGCTGCGACCCCGACCCCTGCCCCGCGACGCTCACCCCCAGACCCTGCAGGCTGCGACCCCCGCCCTCCCCGACCCTGCAGGCTGCGACCCCCGCGTCCCCGCCTTCCTTCGTCCCCCACCCGCAGGCTGCGACCCCCGCGTCCCCGCCCTCCTTCGTCCCCCACCCGCAGGATGCGACCCCCGCGTCCCCGCCCTCCTTCGACCCGACCCTGCGTGCCGCGACCCCGCCGCGCGCTGACGCCTGTCCCCTGCCCCGCAGCTCGGCCGCTACTCCGCCCTGGTCCTCGGCGTGGCCTACGGAGCCAAGCGCTACAGTGAGTGCCCGGCGGGCGGGCGGAGGGCCGGGGCTACAGCTGCCCAGTCCCTTCACGCAGCGTTTTCAGGGAGGAAGTTAATTGACGCCCCCCCCCCCCAGGCTACTTAAAACCTCGGGCGGAAGAGGAGAGGAGGGTCGCCGCGGAGGAGAAGAAGAAGCAGGATGAGCTGAAGCGGATTGAGAGAGAACGGGCAGAAGGTAGGAGCGAGTCTTAGGCTGCCCACCCCATTTCGGTGGAGGGAAGCGCTGCCGCCCCGGCCTGCCCAGTGCAGCGACTGCCCTGCAGGGAGCAGCCCTGGAGGGTGGGGGTGCGCGGGCCCCAGCTTGTTAACCCCACTAGGTTGAGTCAGGCCGAAGGGAGGGGAGACCCAGGAGCCATTTTCGTGCAGTGGGATTCCTCGAGTTGGATTCTGGATTAAAACCTGAACTGTTGAGGGGGCCTCGTGAGTGACCTGAGAGTGTGTTTTCTGACCTTTCAGCCCAAGATGACAGCATATTGAAGTGAGGCACCGAGCCTGCCTCTCCCCAGCCAGCAGATGAATAAAGCTTCTCCCTGTGTGATGCCTGGCTCCTTCTCATCACTGCTCAGCTGGTCGGTCTCCTGGACTCTGCCCAGCAATTGTGTTTTCTCAGGGTGGGGCACTTCCAGGGGATTTCAGAGAGATCAATCAGCACTACCCATCACAGACCCAAAATGCAGCTCACACACAGAGCAAAACAGAGAAATGGATGCTGTTGTCTGGAGTGTCCAGGGGTGATCCAAGCAGTCCATCCTGATGAAGCAGCCCCTAGAGCTGCTCTGGGCTCTTACCTGCTTCTGCCAGCAGCCCAGGCCTCTGGACAGGTAGAGGAGGAATTGGAGGTTAAGTGGGTGGCTGGTGCAACTTTTAAGTTGGAAGCTGGGTCTTCTGTCCCCAGCTCGCAGTCCTCTCCTGTATTTTGAGGTGGCCAGGGCAACCTTGAGTCAGAAGCCCAGGGAGGTGGCCTCCTGAAGGCTGTTAGGTTGGGCTATCCCTAACCTCCTAGACAGGACTCCTGGCCACTGCAGCTGTGAGTTGGAGTGGGATGGTTATGTTGCTGCTTCCCACCTGTGTGTCGGGAGCCAATCCCTAGATGTAAAGCCTCAGTTTTTGTAAAGTTATTTCTGTAAATGTACAGAAATAACTTACAAACATTTCAGAAGCTTGTATTTGGGTTTTGTGAGTGAATGAGGCCCCCCCCCCCCGCCGCTTTCACCCTGAGCAGTGTTATTCCAGCACCTGGGTCTCCAGTGGTTGCTGTCTCAGGCTCCTGTCTGAGGTTGTCACCAGGGGTCATGGAGATGAGATTAAAAACTGGCTCCCTGCTCAGCGAGGCACTTGGCTCTTCTGGGTGCCCCTCCCTCCGAGGAGTGACAGCTATCCTGCAGAGTGCCATCCAGTGGGAGCGCTCTGGTGCTCACTGTAGTTGGAAACCCTTGTTCTCCACCAGGTGATGCCTATTCCAAAGGTGAGCCCCATTGGACTTTCTGCCTTTGCCCTTCTTCTAGTCTACCAGTGTTAAGTCAGGAGAGGGGACAGTTGCTCCTTACGGATAGACTTCTGGTGCAGGGTCTGGGCAAGTAAAAGCTTGGCTTCAAGTCCACCCCCATGCTCATTACAGACACTGCCATCCAACTGCACTCTGGTCCTGGCCTTGTGCTTGCTGGCAGAGCCTTCTGCTGGGTCAAGCACTGTGCCCTCCACAGTAACTATAGTATGAAAATAGACAAGTTGATCTCTACTTCATTCTGAATTCTGGGGTATGTTCTTGCTGAAGCAGGTGAGACAGGTGGGTGCTACACACCTGTATACACACATGTGCAGTTCTGAATGTCCCCACTCAGCAATTTCAGACAATTCACAGGCCCATTTCAAAGATCTTCCTGTGGGAACTGTATTCAGAAAATAGGTGAGTGATGTAGGCTATACGCTAATAAATTACTCAGAGTTGGCTTTAGTTTATAAAAAAAAATAATCTTATAAAGATTCAAATATCCCAAACTGTCTTCAGTCATTTTCTTGGCTTCCTAACTTTTTACTCCAAAGTGCAAGAGGTGGAGCCCACGTTCCAGTGGGTGAGGGGCTGGAGGGAGCCAGCTGCTGGACCAGGGCTCACAGGATACAGCAGGTAGAAGACTTGGGTGCCGGGTCGCCATTGCAGATTTCTGTGCCCACTGTGAGAGAAGACAGGGTGAGTGGGGAGCCTCTGCTTCGTGTGCCCTTTCCCTGTGGGAGGGGAGTGCAGGTCTGGCCAGCCCAAGCTGATGAACTGGAGCTGAGCTGTCGGTGCTTCCCCCTCGACGCCATGCCCCGATTGCTCTCAGTCCTGACCTCCCACCACTCTGAACCACCTTCTTCATGCTGGTCTACCCCATGGCACCGTGCACAGGGGACAACAAGACCCAGGCTAAGGGAGCCAAGCTCAGAGCCAGGGAACACACTGGGCTCTGGTCTGGGGTGCACTGACTTGTTCACTGGGGCAGGCCTGTGACAGGGCCAGATAAACAAGGACTCGACACTGGAGGACTAACTCCTGGGCAACTATCTTTCAGTTTTGCTGTGGTTTCTGAGGGTGGCATGGACATGTGGGTGGAGCTCACGAGCTACTTTGGAATGGACTCCTTGGTGGTGGAAGGGAGCTGCTAGGAGTCCAGCGAGCCTGCCTCCCTTTGTGAGGGCAGCAGTGTGGTTATTAGGGAGCACCTGAGCTCAGCTAGGAGCAGTGAGACTCCCCTGGGCCTGCCGACTGCACGGGTCCCTCCAGGCGGTGACCAGCACCACCAGAGGCCTGGGCATGCACTCTGCCTCTCCCTCAGCCCAACTGCTGTTGGGCTTCTGCCAAGCTTTGGCAGGGACTGCCTAATGCCCATCCCAGGTGGCAGGGTCCAGACCTTTCTTGACTGCCACACTCTCCTCCTGCTGCTTCTCCTCCTCCAGGGCCTTCACTTTGGCCTCGTGCTCGTCAGCCAGTGCTTTCCACTCCTTCCTGTTGTTCTGAAGTCGGTCAAACATGGGCAGGATCTCTTCATGGAAACGGGAGAACTCCTGGAGAAAACAAACATGTGTCCGTCCCCTCTGCTCCTGGAGGGCTGGGGTGCTTGTCTCTCTGGCCAGCCCCTGTGGATGGAGCTGAGAAAGGTAGAGGAGTCACCCTTGCTGGGCCGTGGCCTGTGGCCAGTTCAGAAGTGCATGTCCACGTTGGTCCTGCCTAAGTCACCAGTTAGGGCTGACTTCACCTAAGGCCAGATAGCACCCTCCTTAGCGGGGTGGGATGTTGCATGAGGCCCTGAAATCAACCCCACCCTGGTTAGTGCCCACCCAGCCCCTTCGTTGTGTCCTCAGAGGCCCAACCAGCAGAACTCAGACTCAGCAGGACCCTGGGTCCGTGTCCAGTGGGCAGGGCGTAGCTGTATTCCCATGTTCTGCAGGTCATGTGGGCTGGGCACACCAGCAGGGATGGGCAGACCCAGGCCCACTCTGGAGGGCTCACAACACCCACCAAAGGAACCCGTAGGCCACTTGTAGCATTGCCCAGAAGACAGAGTGCCGGCCATCTTGTCGGAGGGCCCCACTGAGCAAGGACCTGGAGGAGAGACCTTGTGGGGCAAGGGGCACTCTTGGTGCTCCTAAGGATGGTGGGTGGCAGATTTCATCTCCAGGGCAGGCGAGAGGACAAGCCATGGCTGAGCAGGTGGGGCGAGGCTGGGATGGAGGTGCCACCATCTCAGACGGGGTGGACTCTGCACAAGCATTCCTCCTGCTTCCAGGTCGCTGTGAGCCCCACCCACACCCCTGCCAGCTCCTGGCTACTCTTCCGCCAACACCCATCACCGTCTCCTTGGGCTTCGCACCTTGTACACAAACGTGCACACGAAGTCGATGAAGCCAACCTGCAGCTTGGGGAGCTCGTCCGCCTTGTTCCTGTCCATCATGGGCTTGTGGAGGAAGCAAAGACAGCTGGCCCAGCGCCCTCTGCTCAGGCCCAGCCAGCCCTACCCTGTAGTTCCAATGAACACACAAGACAGAACGAGCAGAGCACAGGGGCAAAGATGCAGCCACAGGGCCAAGCTCAGTGCCAGAGCTGGCCTGGAAGCAGAGAGCCTCTTTGTCAGCTGCCCAGGCTGCCCCTACCCACTCCTGAGCCTCTGCCCCTTAAGTGGGCCACAGCTGCCTCAACCAAGGGTCTTCTGTTCACAGGGCACTGTCCCCAGTGTTGACCTCAGGTTGCAGTTGCTGGCCAGTCACTGAGCTGCCCAGGCCCCAGATGAGCTGTGGAACCTGTACCTAGCATGCAACCTGTGGCACAATCATTTGCCTGGTTGGAGACCCTTCTCCCACCTTGTGCCAAGAGGCTGGAGCAGCGTGGCCAGGTGCCGTCCTGTACTAGCAGTGTGTCCATCTTGCATGGATGCCGGTCTTGCCCTGGACTCCCACCCCTGCTTTTCCTGCCCTGCACTGTCCCTGCAGCTGTCCTGCCTGCCTGGGGAATATCCGGGAGCCACTTGTACGACTTGTACTCGTGGCTCCTGGTCAGGAGACCCTCACCTCTGGGTGGGCATCACCAGGCCCTGCATGCCATCTCACCAGAGGAGAAGCTATCTACTCTCACATAACATGACCACACACAGGAGGTGAAGACCTCAGAGCCCCCAGGTCCCCCGCACCACGGAGGGTCCACTCTCCGACAGGGCAGAAGCTTCTGGAAGCAACACTCACAATGGGCTGCTGATCCAAGACTGTCCTTTCCAAGTCCCCTTGTTCCCAGAACTCAGCGGCCACCAGCAGAGCAACCTGGCAGCACACAGAGGCAGTGCCCTTGGTTCTGCGTGCTCAGGGGTCCTGACCTATGGCCGCACCCCAGCCTGGGCCCCTCAAAGGCCACATGGTGGCGTTGCACTGGAGCACCTGGAGCTCTCAGGCTCCACTGGGCCGGTTTAGTCATTAGGTGCCCCGCTCCGCACATGGGCAGACCCCATGGCTGCCCTCAGCATGGCTGCTCCCCTCTGAGCTCCCCAAATGCAGACCCAGGAGGCCCTGGAAGGGTGACTGGGTCTGGCCAGCCAGGCCTGACCTTGCTCTGGACCTCCCAGGGCTTGGTAATGGCAGACAGGTCACAGGCAGTCATCATCATGGCCCTGCCGGCAGACAGAGCAGAGCCATGAGTTCTCGCTGGTGCCCTCGGCTCCCTGAGACAGGCCTGGGGCAAGCGCCTGTCCTGGGGCACCGTCTCAAGGTGGAGGAAGGGAGCTGAGGGTGAAGAGAGGACTGCTAGCGGCCACAGCCCAGGACTCGTCCATCTGACCCTAGCTGTCCCTCGGGGCTCCTCTCCCAGGTCTGCAGGATGGAGTGGGCTCACATGACTATCTCCTTCCGCGTGGTCTCCAGAGACAGGTACTCCACCCAGCTCTTCTTGTCTGCATAGTTCTTGGACTCATCCACGATCTTCTGGAACATGGTCCTCTTCCTGGATGTGGGAAGGAGGGGGAAGGTGGTGGCCAGTCCCACAGGCGCACTCCCGCCCCCACCTCCTGGCGCGCACTTGAAGTAGAGGGCCAGGTCGGTGGCGATGATGGCGATGTCCATGAGGTGGGTCACATGCTCGTGCTGCCGCCGATTCAGGTTCTGGTAGATGTTCAGGCTCTGTGGGCATCAGTTGGTGCAGGGCCGCGGTCAGGTGTGGGGCAGGGCCCTTGGCTGTGGCTCTCGTCCTGGGCGCCTCCTCTGCCCCAGGCTCCTGGGTCCTGCATCAGGCTTGCCTCTGCTCCTGCTCCTTGGGAAGACAGCCCCCTGCCCTCCCTGAGTCCACCCTCCAAGGCAGCTTCTGCCGTGGCTGTAGGCTCTGAACCCAGCAGGCCTCGCACCTCGCTGTGCAGGGAGAAGCCTGGGTCGGCTTCCCTGGCACACCCCGCTGTGCTGGGCCTGCCCCCTGGACACCATCTGAGAACCTGTCCTGGCTGCTCACATGGCCACAGGTCTCTTGCTGCCAAACCCACCCTGGCCCACCCAAGCCCTGCAGTTCCCAGGAGCCAGTGAGGGGCCAACCTCCTCTGCCAGCAGGAACTTCCCAAACTCCAGGTGGTGCCGCTCCAAGATGGAGGAGCCATGGAGCTTGGCTAGGGGATTCTGGGATCTGTTCAAAACACAAGCAGTCAGAAGGGCAGTGGGCCAGGCCGGCTGTGCAGATGCCCCGAGGGAGGCATGCCCGGCGCCTACTTCATCTGGTACAGGTTGTTGGTGCCTCGGTGGTCGATGTCGTGGCACAGGCCTGCCGTGACCATGGCGAGGGCCTCCAGGTCTGTGTAGTAGATCTTCAGCTTGCCGGTCTGTCGGGGCAGGCCCAGGCCTGGGTCCTGCTGCTGCCCAGCTCCGTGCTCCAGCCAGGCCAGGGCAGGGGTACTCGTGGCTGGGCCCCATCCTGCTCTCTTGCCCAGCCCAGGGGTCCTCCACCATGACCCACCTGGGCAAGCACTGGCGGGAGGGTCTGGGCTGCCCCTCCCCCGGCCCTCCCCACCCAGGTCTGACTCCACCCCAGGCACACCAGGCAGGTGGGAGGTGGTGGTGGGTGCCCTGCCCACCCTGCCCTATCCACACACCATGAGTAGCGTGAACATGGTCTGGGCCACGTTGAAGCCGTGGCGCCAGTTGTGGTAGGTGACTCTCCGGTAGGCTTTGCTGACAGAGAACAGGAACCGCACCAGGACCTGGGGCAGAGGACGCGCAGGCTCTGTGATCAGCGGGGAGTCGCCCACGCCTGGCATGGGATGGCTGCTCCCCTGAGCCTCCCATCCCACTTGTTCCCAGTGGCCCTTGCCTGCCTTTCCTGGGTCGGCAGTGACCTTGGGTTCACCCTGCAGGGCTGACAGGAAGCCTGAGCCAGAAGGGAAGAGTTAAGAGTGGCTCCTGCCATTGGAATTGGGGCCTTGGCCTATGGGTCAGCCCCAAAGTGGGAAGGAGGCCCTGGGAGACTCTGAGAATCCGTGTTAGGCCTGGATATTTGAATGGGCCAGATGTGTGGCCTGTGGACAAAAGGGTGGGGGAACGTTGCAGGGAGTCAACCAGGGGCAAGAGAATATGGGTCAGCGGAGCCTCTGGCTTCCATGGTGATATTTAGGGTAGACAATTATTTGGAAGTATTTTCATTCTGTTTGCATTTTCTATAAATCCTTTTGTGTTTTCCCTTAGTATTTACTAAGGTTCACTCCAAAACAGCCGGCAGCCACTCTGTTCTCTGAGGGGCATGAGGAAAGGTGCCTGACACCCTCTGGGCTGGGACGGAGCTGTGGAGCTGAGGACAGGACTGAGGAGGAGCCCGCAGGTGGGAGCACAGGCGCGGGTCCAGGGCTGAGAGCCACATCGTTCCCAGGTGACCCCGTGGGACTCTGGTAACTTTCTCCTTGGTTGAGGCACTGCTTCCATTCCCTGAACCTCACGCAAACCAGTTATTGCCTAGTGAAGCGCCAAATGAAAAAATTCCCTGGAAATGTTACTGGTCAAATGTTCAGTCCATCAACCCATCACAAATGTGTCCACCTACCGTTCCAAACACCATTCATCTACCAACCATCCCAAATCAAAGATCAGGCATCCGGCCCCAACCACTGGACATCTACGTCCATAAACATCCTCTCAGACATCTACGTCCATAAACATCCACTCGGACATCTACGTCCACAAACATCCACTCGGACATCTACGTCCACAAACATCCACTCAGACATCTACGTCCACAAACATCCACTCGGACATCTACGTCCACAAACATCCTCTCGGACATCTACGTCCACAAACATCCTCTCGGACATCTACGTCCACAAACATCCACTCGGACATCTACGTCCACAAACATCCTCTCGGACATCTACGTCCACAAACATCCACTCGGACATCTACGTCCACAAACATCCACTCGGACATCTACGTCCACAAACATCCTCTCGGACATCTACGTCCACAAACATCCTCTCGGACATCTACGTCCACAAACATCCTCTCGGACATCTACGTCCACAAACATCCACTCGGACATCTACGTCCACAAACATCCTCTCGGACATCTACGTCCACAAACATCCTCTCGGACATCTACGTCCACAAACATCCTCTCGGACATCTACGTCCACAAACATCCACTCGGACATCTACGCCCACAAACATCCACTCGGACATCTACGTCCACAAACATCCACTCGGACTTCTACGTCCATAAACATCCACTCGGACATCTACGCCCACAAACATCCACTCGGACATCTACGTCCACAAACATCCACTCGGACATCTACGTCCACAAACATCCACTCGGACATCTACGTCCACAAACATCCACTCGGACTTCTACGTCCATAAACATCCACACACTCTCCTACTAGTCCACTGCTCTGTCCTCATCCACACACTCTCCTACTGTTCCACTGCTCTGTCCTCATCCACACACTCTCCTACTAGTCCACTGCTCTGTCCTCATCCACACACTCTCCTACTGTTCCACTGCTCTGTCCTCATCCACACACTCTCCTACTAGTCCACTGCTCTGTCCTCATCCACACACTCTCCTACTATTCCACTGCTCTGTCCTCATCCACACACTCTCCTACTAGTCCACTGATCTGTCCTCATCCACACACTCTCCTACTAGTCCACTGCTCTGTCCTCATCCACACACTCTCCTACTAGTCCACTGCTCTGTCCTCATCCACACACTCTCCTACTAGTCCACTGCTCTGTCCTCATCCACACACTCTCCTAGTTGTCCACTGCTCTGTCCTCATCCACACACTCTCCTACTAGTCCACTGCTCTGTCCTCATCCACACACTCACCTACTAGTCCACTGCTCTGTCCTCATCCACACACTCTCCTACTAGTCCACTGCTCTGTCCTCATCCACACACTCTCCTAGTTGTCCACTGCTCTGTCCTCATCCACACACTCTCCTACTAGTCCACTGCTCTGTCCTCATCCACACACTCTCCTACTAGTCCACTGCTCTGTCCTCATCCACACACTCTCCTACTAGTCCACTCCTCTATCCTCATCCACACACTCTCCTAGTTGTCCACTGGTCTGTCCCCATCCAGACACTCACCTACTTTCCACTGCTCTGTCCTCATCCACCCACTCACCTACTTGTTCCATGGGCTATCCTTCATCGACCCACTCACCCACACATTTATTTACCCATGTGTACCTCCTTTAATCTGTCTATCTGTCTGTTCATTTGTCCTTCTACACATCTCTCCTTCCACCCTGATCCACACATCCTTCAACTCTACATCGTTTCTCCATCAATCCACCTTTTGTTCATCCATTCTGTCATCTTTTCTAGGCATACTTCATGTATTTTTTAAATTCTGTGAGTAAGATGCTTGTCCCCAAAACACCTTGGGACACCCATCACCACAACCTCTCACCTTCTGAAGGTCTGGGAGCCCCACCCTTTTTACCACCTCCTGGTATTTCTGGGACTCTCAAGCATGCTCTCTCACCTCCTGGGATCAGGGACCCTCAAACATGCCTCGCAGGGGATCAGGACCCTAAACCATGCCTCTCTAATTCCTGGGGATTGGGACTCTCAACCATGCTCCTCCCACCTCCCAGGGGATCAGTACCCTCAAACATGCTTCTTTACCTTCCGGGATCAGAGACCCTCACCCATGCCCACCTAACCCCCAGGGGATCAGGGACCCTCACCCATGCCCACCTACCTCCCAGGGGATCAGTACCCTCACCCATGCCCTCCTCCTCCTGGGGATCAGGACCCTCACCCATGCCCTCCTCCTCTTGGGGTCAGGCCCTCACCCACGCCCTCCTCCTGGGGATCAGGGACCCTCACCATACTCCTACCTCCTGGGGATCAGCACCCTCACCCATGCCCTCCTCCTGGGGATCAGGGACCCTCACCATGCTCCTACCTCCTGGGGATCAGCACCCTCACCATGCCCTCCTCCTGGGGATCAGGGACCCTCACCATGCTCCTACCTCCTGGGGATCAGCACCCTCACCCATGCCCTCCTCCTGGGGATCAGGGACCCTCACCATGCTCCTACCTCCTGGGGATCAGCACCCTCACCCATGCCCTCCTCCTGGGGATCAGGGACCCTCACCCATGCCCTCCTCCTCCTGGGATCAGCACCCTCACCCATGCCCTCCTCCTCCTGGGCATCAGGCCCTCACCCATGCCCTCCTCCTCCTGGGATCAGTACCCTCACCATGCCCTCCTCCTCCTGGGCATCAGGCCCTCACCCATGCCCTCCTCCTCCTGGGGATCAGGGACCCTCACCATGCTCCTACCTCCTGGGATCAGCACCCTCACCCATGCCCTCCTCCTCCTGGGATCAGGCCCTCACCATGCCCTCCTCCTCCTGGGATCAGCACCCTCACCCATGCCCTCCTCCTCCTGGGATCAGCACCCTCACCCATGCCCTCCTCCTCCTGGGGATCAGGGACCCTCACCATGCTCCTACCTCCTGGGGATCAGTACCCTCACCCATGCCCTCCTCCTGGGGATCAGGGACCCTCACCATGCTCCTACCTCCTGGGATCAGCACCCTCACCATGCCCTCCTCCTCCTGGGATCAGCACCCTCACCCATGCCCTCCTCCTCCTGGGATCAGCACCCTCACCCATGCCCTCCTCCTCCTGGGATCAGCACCCTCACCCATGCCCTCCTCCTCCTGGGATCAGCACCCTCACCATGCTCCTACCTCCTGGGGATCAGGGACCCTCACCATGCCCTCCTCCTCCTGGGATCAGCACCCTCACCCATGCCCTCCTCCTCCTGGGGTCAGGCCCTCACCCATGCCCTCCTCCTGGGATCAGCACCCTCACCCATGCCCTCCTCCTCCTGGGATCAGCACCCTCACCCATGCCCTCCTCCTCCTGGGATCAGCACCCTCACCCATGCCCTCCTCCTCCTGGGATCAGCACCCTCACCCATGCCCTCCTCCTCCTGGGGTCAGGCCCTCACCCATGCCCTCTCCCTGGGGTCAGGCCCTCAACATGCTCCCACCTCCTGGGGGATCTGGAACTTGCGCACCACGCCCAGCTCGTAGTACATCTGGACGCCACACTTGACCAGCTCCAGCTCTGTGCACTCCAGGTCAGAGAAATGAAACTCATAGATGTCGAACTTGGTGGGTCCTGGAAGCTCTTCCTTCTGCAGGAGCGATGAGGTCTGAGGCAGGCCCTCCAGCCCCACTTGCTCTGCACCCTTCCTCCTCCCTGAACCCCCTCTCCCACCAGATGCCCTTGACACCTCTGGTGAGATCTGCAGCCCATGGCCTGGGACATCCCATCCCCCCAGCTCAGCCCATCCTCCCTCTCCTCCCACCCATTACTACTGTCTGTAATGATGTCAGGGAAGCAAACTAGCAAAAACAGATCCATGCAGGGAAAGGTAGGCACACATGGACAAAGGCAGCTGGACACATGCACATATGTGCTGACTTACATGGCAGCACATGCACACAGCACAGGTGACATAGACACTGGGACTGTCATAACTCGTCCCATGATCACATTCTCTGAGGCCACACAGTGGGACGAACAACCCAGATGACTGCTAAGTCACACAGGTGGCAGAAATGGAGGTGTCACAGACCACTAGGTGATCTGTGGTGTTCTCTGGGAGACACACAAGCATGTGTGTGTGTGTCCTGTGTGTGCTTGCACAGTGGGGTTTGCAGGCAGCTGGCCCTGCTCTAGGGGCAGCAGAGATGGACACTTGTTCCAAGTCATGCCTGCAGATACTAAAATGTGGACAGTTCTGGAAGCACAGAGAAGACAGGAGGGCATACAAATGCGGTTGGCAGTGCAGATGTCAAGTCAGTTCCAGCTGGACAGGAACTCAAAACACTGGCCAGGAAAGACTCAGAGCCAGGGTCCTGTAGACGCATGTCTGCTGAGGAGTGCAGGTGCACTCAAACACAGGCCCACACAGACGACCAACATCTCGAGATGGCCCCCCGTCCCAGGGGAACTCCCCTCCTGTGGGCAGGAGTGCCCAGCGTCCACTGAGGAACAGATGCAGGTTCTCACCAAGATCTTCCCCAGTTCGTCCTCCTCACAGTCAGTGGGCTCCTTCCCCAGGCGTTCCCTCGTTGGCTAAAAGGAGCAACAGGCAGGTCATGGGACAGAGACGGCACTGCCCTCAGCCTTGAGTGAGAGAGTGACCATCACCTTCACATGTAAGCACGTTGGACAAAGGGACTCTGAGGACTGATGGGCAGCTGTCTCCTTGGGCCAGGGTACCCTTGATTCCAGATAGACAGGCACCCTCATGGGAG
Source organism: Sciurus carolinensis (assembly GCF_902686445.1). NCBI lineage: Eukaryota > Metazoa > Chordata > Mammalia > Rodentia > Sciuridae > Sciurus > Sciurus carolinensis. The sequence goes on from NC_062222.1 coordinate 140,730,212, forward strand.
TGAGCAGGTACCTGAAGGCCCCAGTGTGACTGTGCACGTGCGTGGATGTGAGTGCTTGCATGAGTATGTGAGTATGCACGTGTGTGTGCGCGGCTCACTTTCCTGCATCTCTCACTGATCTCAGCACTCTGCATGGATAACAGGTGGAGCCTCTCATGATGGGCAGGCAGACATTGGGCACACTCATCCACATTCGAACCTGAGGCACTGGGAAGTCCCGGGGCTGGGCAGGCAGGGTACGGGCGCCAGGGACCTGGGGTGGGGACCCAGGGGTGTGTCTTCCCCTGGGCTCCCTGCCTCCCCCACAGAGGACTGTGGAGTGCAAGGTGTGGTACCAGGATCATCTGGATTTCATCCTTGTCGCATCTCACGTGGTACAGAACCATGTCCTGGGCGATGTCTTTGCGGTTCTCCAGCTTGTTCATCTTGTCATAGGTGTCTGTGTTCAGCACTGACCAGCCCAGGAACTGCGTCAGGGACTGGAGACAGAACTGCAGGGTCACCCACTTCCCCGTGCTCCCTGATGAGTTCTGCTGGTCATTCAGTGGGCAGGTGCCCAGAGCCTTCCAGTGGGGCCTGCAGGGATGTGGCCTCATCCCCACTCTCCCTGACCTCGTGCTGGGGAGAGGCTGAAAGCAGTGGAGGCACCCCACTTGCTGGCACCCCATGCCGTCACGCACGGCCCCTCTGCCGCTTTACCTCCATGAGAACTTCATCCTGCTCGTCAAAGGGCTTCCCGTCTTTCCTGTTGTAGAAGGTCGCCACCCCCACGATCTCCTCCTTCTTGTTGACGATGGGCATGGAGAGCACATTCTTGATGACCCACCCAGAGTCGTCCAGGGGCCCCTCCTGCGGGGGCAGAAAGAGCTGAGGGCAGCCTTGGGTCTGGCCCCGGCCAGGTGTGTTGCCCAGGGAGCGCCTCATTTGGCTGCTCTCAGGTGTGGAGCCTGGGCGAGTTCCTGTCTCTTCCCTGGGCTTGTCTGGGAACTTGGTTCCACAGTCTTCGTGTCATGATCTTTCCAACTAGAGGAGCAAGTTTTCCCACCAGAGCTGGCTAAAGAGGGTGGCAGGCCCAAGAAGTCCCTCTGAGAAGACCCCAAGCGGCGCTGCTCTCAACGCTCTCCACGACTGCTCAACACGGGCCTCACACTTCCAGTTTATACTGGGCCCTGTGTATTGTGTCACTGGTCCTGTCTGCCATCCCAAGGAGACTGGGCCTGGATGATGGACTAGGGAGAGTGGGCCCATTCTTCCAGGAGGCATTTAGAGACAAAGCCTGTTCCCATCAGTCCATGTGACCTCCTCAGAAAGAGCCGGCCCTGCCCGTGGTCCCCTATGATGACATGAAGAGCAAGCAAATGATGCTGGGGCTCAGCCTGGCCCAGCTGAACTCACATAGGACCAACTGAGCCCAGTCAAGATCAGCTGAGTACAGACAGGATCCGCTGAGCCCAGTCAAGATCAGCTGAGTACAGACAGGATCAGCTGAGCCCAGTCAAGATCAGCTGAGTACAGACAGGATCTGCTGAGTCCAGCCAAGATCAGCAAAGCCTAGGCAGGATCAGCTGAGCCCAGGCAGGATTGGCTGAGCCCACCAGAGCCTAGACAAGATCAGTGGAGCCTCAGCAGAGCCCAGCCCACCTGCAGACCTGTGAGCACAAATACATGCTTCTCATCAGCGACTGGAACTGAGGTTGTTTCTTAAGCAGCAAGAACTAAATTGGTCTATCACTTCTGAACTAAAATACTCTCTTTCCTGAGACACACACTGCCTACCAATGACTAGACAGATACCTGAAACTTGAACATTTCATCTGTGGAGGTATTCATGATGTTACAGATCTGAAAAAGGATCAGAATTGGTGTCACCTGGAGCGGCTGCAGGCACACTGGTTCTAAAGGCACTGACCAGCCCAGCCTTGATTGTGAGAGGCAAACTTCTAACGCGGCAAGGTGAAGGGTGGCGGGAAGTGCAGAGGTGGGGAGGCAGGTGTGCAGGCATTCAGCACCACGAGCATGGGTCTGCGCCCAGGGCCACAGCACTCACAAAGCCACTTTCTGCCACATAGGTTGGAAGGCCACTGGCCAGGGCCCAGTGATCGTCTGGGGGTGTGCTGGGGGAGAGAAGCAGAGGGTCAGCTGGACAGATATTTGAGTTGCGGGGTGTGACGGCATGTGAGTGTTCAGGTCACCCCCTTCTCTGAGCTCAGGTGGAGGTGGGGGTGGGGTGGGAACCTGGTGAGAACTGGAGGAGGTCAGAGGATGAGGCTTGTCCCACTCCACCCTGCTGGGGACTCTACACTCTGCAAGAACTGCTCCCCCCGGGGGACCCCAGGCTTCAGTTACCCTCCTGGACTCTGTTGGTCCCCTGTCCTGCAGTCCTGGCCCAGCTTATGCAGGCCTGGCCCCTGATCCTGGTGCTTGTTTGGAGTCTGGGGTGGGGTCTTGTCGGGCCTGTGGCTCGTGGGGTCACTGGCCACACTGTGTAGGGTTGAGGAGGGCACTCCTCTCCCCAGTCCCTCTAGGCTGGAGCTGGGGCCTGAGCTCTGTACTGAACTTCTCCTTGAGGGTGGGGCTCCATCTGTGAGCACTGGGCGGCCAAGCAAAGAGACCCCCAAGCTGACCTCCGGGCCCCTGCAAGGCTCACCTGATCCCACTGGATGCCCACTCTGAGTGTCCAGGTGGCTGGTCACCTCCCTCCTCAGTGCCCCGATTCCCTTCTCACTATCTCAGAGCAGGCAAGCAGCTTCCCTGCCCCGAGCTGCAGGACCACAGGCCAGGTGGGCCGCGCTGGCTCCTCCTGAGAAACCCGGGATCCATTGCCCCAAAGGCGGCACCTGGTCTGAGGGCCCCATGGTGACGCCGCTGGAAGAGCCTGCACTTACGGAATGACCTTGATGTCCTCCTTGCCGTGGAGGATGTAGTCAATGACTTTGTAGAAGACAATTTCCTGAGAACCAGAACACATCAGGGTGTGGCCCCTGGCGCGGCTCCTCCACGGGACCCGTCCCTGAGAGGGCAGAGGGCCAACGCCCTGCCCAGACGCTCGTGCCCAGCTCCAGGTGACAGCACAGGCAGGTGACAGGCACACGCCCCACAAGTCCCAAGCATGCGTTACACACTCATTTTCACGCAGCTGCACCCAGCAGGGCACACTGCGTGCCTGGTCAGGGAACGTGCTGCACACTTGATTTACAGCCTCTTCCTTCTGTCCCACTTGCCCACTCGTGGAGGTTCGGGGAAGCCGCCCCACCCTTGGGGCAGGTGGGCAGCTGGGGTAGGGGTCCTCCTCACAGCCTCCCCCGAGTTGAAGCCAGGGAAGCCAAGGTAGGAGCTGGCCTGGCCCTGACACCCCACTCACCCGGCCGTCGGGTGTGCGTGGGCCTGAGTATGGCGGAGCTTCTCCCATCAGCACAGGCCACACGTCAAAAAACTCCTGGGCAGAGGAGAGCAGAGCGGAGAGTCATCCTGGAGCTGGGTCAGGCTGGCCAGGAGGGCCCCTGAAAACACCAGGCCTCACCTTCTCCTTGGTCATGTCCAGGAGGCCCACGGAGTACCGGTCACAATTCAGATAGGCCCGCACTGTGTAGAAGGCCTTGTGGAACTGCCTCTCGATGTCCGTCAGCTCCTCAAACACCTTGTTGGCTGACCAGAGCAGCACCTGGAGAGGCGGCACACCGTAGACCTGCAGACCCGACTGTCTGACCACAGCAGCCTGGGGTCAACTCAGCCTGGCACACGCAGCGCACGGCATCTGACCACGGAGCCTGGGAGGACGCTGCGTAACCCAGGCTTTCATCTGGGTGTAGGACTCTGCTTCCTGACCCAGAGGGACCTGGGATCCCTGGGCAGCAAGGTCTCTGGGCTTTGGTTGCAATCCTGCCACACACTGCCCAGCACTGGCTTCGTGTTTGGTCAGTGAGTAAAACTTCAGAGGGAGGAGAGTGAAAACTGAAATCTGTTGCTCTGGGCTTGCAAGAAAGAAGGACAACTAGCCTCCGAGGGACTGCTCTGCAGTGGGCCTTCCGGAAGCTGGGGTTTGAGGAGGTAAATTCTCTGGACATCAGACCCTTTGTCTCAGCACAGGGGAGACGGTCCTCTGAGCGTGGTGGCTTGGCCTCTGACTCCCTCTGCCCAGCCTACCATCGTCCAGAGAGGTGGGCGAGGCCTGGCTCCCAGCACCACCCTTGGCACGGTGCCTTAGCCCTCACCAGAGCAGGTGCCTGGGTGTCTCCTCTCCCTGTGCCCAGCCTCTGCCACACCAGCTCCTGTGCCTCCAACACCCAGCCCTGCACCAGGACTTCTGGTTGGCAGCCCTGGGCTCCAGAGCCAGCCCTCCCACCCTCTGAAGCCTAGGTGACTTCCCTCTGCCTGTCCCCTCACCCTCAGACGCCCACAGCACAGGAAGGAGGAACATGAGCTCCTGCCGCAGTGACCGCAACCCACGGGTGCGTCCAACCACTCAACCTGAAGTTCACAGGGGGCGGTGCAGACACCATGTCCACTGAGGAGAGGGACACACGGTGACCACGGGGCAGATGCACAGGCAGCCACAGGGGAGGCACCCTAGTTGCTCTAGCTCCCCAGAGTGTAGAGGGAGGACCTGTGGTGGGACACTGCACCCTGGGGGAACAGGACCCGCTGCCGGTCCTGGAGCAAGGAGGCATTCCACCCAGCGCTCCCTCCTGCCCAGGGCGCACCCACGCCCCGTCCCGCAGTGCTCCCTCCCTCTGCTCGTGGGGCCAGCTCCTTCCACCAGTGCTTCCTCCCCCTCTGGAGGGAGGCCACTCCGCCCAGCAGCCTTCTCCTCTCTCTCAGAGTGCGTCCTGCGTGCCTTCCGGGGCCCCACAGGAGCCACGCTGCCCTCATCCCATGCCTCCTCCTCTTCCCGCGGGGTGGCGGTGCTGACCCTGCTCCAGCTCTCTCAGGCTTGCTTCCTCTCGCCTCTGCTGTAGCGACGGGTCTGCCTCAGCCTGGCTCTCTGGCCTCGACTGCACCAGCTCCACCCCCGCGCGCCCTGCTGCCCTGGGGCCTCTGCAGGCACAGGCGTGGTCAGTCCAGTCCTGGAGGGTGGCGGGTCCGACTAGGACTCTCCTAACAATTGAATATGGAGCACTTTCTTGCAGCTACAGCGCCTACCGTTCCGTCAGTCTTGCTGCGGTTGTGCATGTGTTGGAATGGCAGGTGTGTTTTTACTGGGCACCTGACCCTTCACAGATGGCTTCCGGGGAGTGGGCTCCTGGACGCCCAGCTCCATCCACCTCTCCGCTGGGAGGGGCTTCTGGCAACAGGGCCCCACCCACCTCTCCCCCGGCGGAACCTGTGCTGAGGGACTGTCCCACCCACACAGGGCGCCTGCCAGGCTCTGTCCTGGGTCCTCAGAGCCCTTCCCAGGGACTTCTCGTCCACTGGTATCCGCAGATGCCTCCCTGAGGATCCGCCCGGACGCCCCCAAGCACCCGGCCTGACCTCTGTGAGGCACCATCTCACTGTGGCCACCCACTTGACCTCTTTTCCACGGAGTCAGGATGGCAATTTGTTTGTGGCCAGTGCAGGCCTCACACTCAGTGCCTCACACTCAGTGCCTCACACTCAGTGCCTCACACTCAGTGGAAGGGCGGGCGGCCTGGATCCAGGGGCTCCCGCGTGGCTGTCTGCAGGGGCTTCAGGAGTGGGGGTCAGCCCCCTGCTGCTGGCGGAGCTCTGTCCTCGGCCTCTGTAGCTGGGAGGGAGAGCCCGCAGAAGAGTTCCAGGACCACGGGTCGGAGCCTTCCCTGACAGGCAGCGCTGAGGATGTGGCACTGCCCCCCAGGCCGTGGGCCTCAGAGGGCCTCCTAGGTCTGGTCGTTGCCCCTGGTGTGAAGCCCCCATCGTGCCGGGCTCTCAGGATGCTGGGAGGCTAAGGCAGGCACACCTACCAAGGCTTCCAGGGTCCCTGACCCAGGAGCCCAGTGTGGGTGAGAGTGCGAGTCACTGCCTGTCCGTCTCCTGAGCCTCCAGGCCAGGACCATGCCTTCACAGACGTCCACAGGTGTCCACAGGTGCCGCGATAGCTCCTGCTGGAGCAGGCTCAGTCTGGCTGCAGGTCTGACTCTGAGTCACCGAGTGTCAGTCTCCCGGGTCTGTCTGCCCAGGGAGGGGGACAGAGTGAGCTCTCACATCCCTGTGCAGCGCCTCCTGTCGCCTGCAGTCCCCCTGGTCCCTGGTGCACCAGCACCGCCTCTGGCTACCAGGGTCATTTCCTGCAGCCGGGGAACAGGTCTGTCATGCTCCCCAGCGAGGAAGACAAAGAGCCCAAGGTGGTCTGAAGCCAGGCAGCCCTTCCTCCCCCAGGCCTCTGCTGCCTCCTCGCTTCTGCTGGTGACTTTCTAGGTAGTGCCAGTGCATACGGTAATAAGGGAGGTGCTGCCGTCTCCTTCAGAACACAGCTGTGCGCCTTTACACACGTGTCTGTTGCCTGTGCAGCCACCACAGGCCAGGATCAGGCACCCAGGGCCCCTCTGCCCAGGCCACACTGCCTGCCCTGGGGAACACTTCGCCTCAGTGGCTGCAGTGTCCAGTGCCCCAGCTCTGTGCAGGCCTTCTGTGGGTCTTCCTGTCGAGCTGTTGCCAGGTTACCCTTCTTCCCTGCTAGGGGACACTGCCTGCTAGGATTTCAGCGTCTTGCATCCTGTGTGTCTTGGCTTCCCTTGGTGCCTGCGGGCCCTGACCCTGTCCTCTCCAACTCCCCACACAGGCCACTCTGTCCTCCCGTGGGAGGCCTTCTCAGGCTCATCCCAGCTCTGGAACGAGGAGCGTCTTCACCCACACTCCTTGACTGACTGCAGGAGAGGTGCGCCTGAGGCCAGGGCCTGCTGATCTTAGGGGAGTGAGGCGTGCGCACCCCAGATTTTCAAGGATGCTCCAAACCCACATTCTTGTGTGAAATTCCTTGACTTCAAAATTTTGGAAATGTTCCCCATTTTCTTCTTGTTGTTTTATAATTTCAAGTCTTATAAGTCTGCAAACCATTTTGCATTGGTTCTTGTATTAGAGTTGACATAAAAGTTCATTTTAATTTCTATGCATGTGGATAACTAGTTTTCCTGGCACCATCTATTTCCCTGTGGTATGTTCTTATCACCTTTGTTGAAAACCAATCAATTTGATTTTTTTTCTGGTCTCCTATTCCATCGGCCCCTGTGCCTGTTTTTGTGTTGACATCATGCTGTTTGATTACTATAGCTTCAGAAGACATTCTGAAATCTGGGAGTGTGAAACCTGCAGTTTTGTTCTTTTCAGTCAAGTTTGTTTTGGTCTTTTGTGGTTTCATGTGAGTTGTAGGGTTGTTTTTCTATTTCTAAGGAGAATAACATTGGAATTTTGAAGGGCATTGCATTGAATCTGTAGATTGCTTTGGATAACAGACATTTAAACAATGTTAATTCTTCCAATCCATGAACATGGGATGTCTTTTCATTTATTTGTGTTGTTTTCAATTTCTTTCATTGACATTTTATAGTTTTCAATATGAAGGTCTTTCACTTGCTGGGTTAAATTTGTTCCTAAATATTTTTGGATGCTATTGGAAATGTGATTGTTTCTTTTTCAGTGTACACAAATGCTACTAACTTTCATAAGTTGATTTTATATCCTGCAACATTACTGAATTTGTTTATCAGTTATAACAGTTTACATGACATTGCAAAGTGATTTTTTTTTTTTTGCATGTACAAAAAAAGCACAGGCTCCAACATAGAAAATAGAGAAATGGGACTTCACAAACTAAAAAGCTCCTCTCTCAAGAGAAGATGTACAAATGGCCAAAAGATATATGAGAAAATGCTCAACATCTCTAATCAGATGCAAATTAAAACCACAATAAGATATCACCTGACAGTTGTTGAACTGGCTATTTTGAAAACATGAAAGATAAGTGTAGTGAGGATGTCAGGAAAAGGGAGCTGGCACACTGTTGATGAAAATGCAAATTAGGACAGCTGTTTTGGAAATCAGTGGGAGGTTCCTAAAACACTAGAAGTGAAGTACTGTATGATCCAGGAATCCCACTTCTGGATATTTACCCAAAAGACTTGAATCAGTATGTTGAAAGGATGCAGCACGCTTCACGGTAGTCAAGATATGGAACCTGCCTCCTTGTCAAAGGCGAAACCCTGAGTGAAACGGGTTCAGAGACAGGTGCTGCACCGTCTTGCTCAGGTGGAATCTGGGAAGGCTGAGCTGGGCCAGATGAAGACTGGGGTTGTGGCCGCCAGGAGCTGGGTGGGCAGGAGGGGAGAGCAGGGGCATGGCACAAGCTTCTAGTTCCTGGAGCAGCGGTCCAGGTACTGCCTCTCAGAGGAGGTGGCTGCATCCCTCAATGAGCCTTGCAGATTTCAAAACAGTGAAGGTGGATCCCAGATATCCTCTCCAAGGAGAAGCATGTGTATCTGAGGTGGTGGACGTGCTGGTGGGCCTGAGCCATCATTCCGCAATGAGAGTATGGAAGCAGCGCGTGAACCCACAGGTGTGCACGGGCATGACTTGTCAACTAAAAGTAGGAGAAGTCTTGAAAAAAATGTTGGGAATGTCCAATCAAGTGCAGTACCAGGTAGGACGAGGGCAGGTGTGGCGAGGGACAAGTGTCCTATTGTCAGGCGGCTCGGCTCCCCGTGGTCCACACCTCCGCCCTCCCCAAGAAGTGGCAAGCCCTGCTGACCATGCGCCCGTGCCTACTGTCCCCAGCACACCACACACATCAACGCCTGCTAGCCCTGGAGGACTCAGCCCGAGGTCTGGTGGAAGGGACAGACCGTCCCTGCAGAGCCCCACTAGTAGGAGGCAGCATTACCCAAGCTATGTGGAGTTACCCTAAGAGTTAGGGTGTTAAGGTCAAAGGTCGTGAAAACCCAAGCTCAGAATGACTTCCTTGCATCTTTCTCTCTGCTCTTGAGGAATTATGGGGTAAGAATGGTGGACACCAAGGCAGCCCTCCCCAACTCTGTCCAGGACATCATGGCAGGGTTCCAGTCCCTCCCCACTCCTGACTTCCAAACTCCCACTTGTCCCCAGTGTAAGCCCCTGACATTGAGGCTCTTCCATGCCCGTCCTGAGATGCTGGGCATGCCCATGGCCTCTGGATGAGCCACCAGGCCCAGACACACAGATGGATGGCTACTGGCCACAGAACTGGACCCACTGGGCCTCATCCAGTCTTCAGTGGTGATGGGCAGTGGGAATTGCTCCATAGAAAGTGACCAGGAGCTGATGTGATGGGACAAAGAGGTGTTCCAAGGTCCAGGGCCAAGCCGGGCTTCCTTTGTTCTGTTGGCTCTGACCAGAGTGGTCAAGGTACTTTTCAGAAGGAACCCTGCTGGGAGGGAGATGGGCAAGGGAGCAGCTGCAGGGCCTGCTGTGCTACCAGCAGGAGGGAGGAGCAGAGTGAGCTCCAGCTGGCCTTCAAGCCCTGGGCCTTTGGTCCTCACAGACACTTCCCCTCCAAGGCAGAGCTTCCTGAGCCCGGCTTCCTGGAGATGCTCAGCGTGCGGCCTCAGATGGTTTTTCCCAGGGCCTGGCAGGTACTGTGGGGCGTCTGCACTTTGAACTCCCATGGGGGTGTGGCCTGTGGCCTGGGCAGCTGGGAGGAAGCCGCACTGTCTGCTCTTCCGAGTGCCGGCTCCCCTTGCTGCCTGGGCGAGGGATGGGGAGCCGCCCCACAGGACAGGGGACACTGACCCTGCAACTTGCCCTCTGATGTGGGGCCGTCTGGGATCTGTGCTCCTGGCAGAGGACCAGGCTGCAGAGAGGGCTGCGGTCATGTGCAGAGAGGGGCCAGGTTGCAGGGGAGCCTAGCAGCAAGACCTGAGTTGTAAAGTGCGGCTCTGACTGTTGGGCGGAGTGGACTGCAGGGGTGTCAGAGGGAAGGGACACCGAGGCACGGGAGTGGGGACACTATGGGAAGGGCAGGCAGGCAGGACAGTGGGGAGGGACCAGCTGTAGCCCTTCCACACAGAGAACACGCCCAGGCCTCCTAAGATGTGGCTCCTTGCGGGCACAGGGCCCTGTGAGACCTAGGAGGCGTGTGTGCCAAGTGGGGCAGCAACAGTCCCGTAGAGGCACCTGGGTGTGTGGGTGGCTGTGACTGGGAACGGGGTCAGGGGCCCAGCACCCTCCTTGCTCCTGGCAGGGATGCCGTGGGGGCCCAGGGCTGCTGGGACTCATGACACTCACTTGTGGTATCTCTGTGCCTGACAGTGAGTTCTTGGGCTGCATCTGCCAAGAGACCCCCCAAAGCAACCATGCTTTCCCACAGAGATCAGGAAGTGTCCTGGAGCTGGATGTGCCCATGGCCCCAGAACCTGGAGCCCCAGGGGTTCTCCAGGTTTGCCTTGCCGGGGAATGAGCACCTCGGGGAAGGGCTTGGGGATGTTTGCAACTGTTTTATTTTCTCTCGATGGTGCTGGATGGACCCAGGGCCTTGAGCCTGCTAGGCAGGCCTCTGCCACTGCGCCACATCCAGCCCTGCAATTGCTTTTAAGGTTATCAGGATACAGAACAGACTGAAAACCAACAACTTAGGCTCACTGGGAATTGAGGTCTCAGCCCTGGCCCCCGACCCTGGAAACAGTACTATTGCTCAGAGAGGAGAGAAAATGGAATGATGTAAGATGCTCAGTTAAAACCAGAGAAGGTGGGAAAAAAAAGAACACACAAGAGCAACACAGAAAGCAGTAAAGAACACGGCAGAGGTTAGTCCAGCCAGGCAGCAGTCACTTCAGTGTGAAGAGCCCAGGCACACACCTGAAAGACTTGTAGGCGTGGTCTCTGCGCTGTCTGCAGGAAACGCCCTTCAGGTGGAAGGACAGATGGTTCGAGAGCAAGGGAGGGAGTGGGTGTGTGCCCAACACCAAAGGAAAGCGCAGGAGCAGCTGTCTTCACTCTGGAACACGCAGAGTTCTCGAGAGGAGGATCTGGGGTGGAGAAGGCGTTGCATGGAGACAGGGGATCTTTTCTCCAAGAAGGTCCTGCCACCCTGGCCACATGCACTGGCAGCAGAGTGCAGGCCCCAGGGTCGCGGCCACTCCACTTCTGTGGGATGCACCAGCTCCCCCATCAAGATGGCAGAGCTGTAGGAAGGTTAGAAGAGGTAGAACTCACAGCTAAACAGCTGGGTGCAACTGACAGCTGCAGGCACTTCGCCCCAGCAGCAGAGTACACCTTCTTTCCAAGCTCATGTGGGACAGTTGCCAAAGCAGCACACCCTGTCTACGAGGTACACTTAACTGATTTAGACACGTAGAGATGACAAGATGCACGTTCTCACCCCATGGAGGAATTAGTCTAGAAATTGATAACAGAGAACTGGACAGTTCCAAAGCAGATTGAACAGATCAAACGATATATGAGCCAAAACCTCTAGAGAAATTTGAAGATTTTGAACTAAATGAAAGTGAAAATACAACTTATCAAAATCTGTGAGATATGGTGAGAGCAAGGTTTAGAGGGAGATTCACAGCATCAAATGCACTTGTTAGGAAAGAAGACAGATTCCACATCAACAATCCAGGCTCGGGAAACTAGGAAAAGACTGGCCCAAGCCTAAAGTATCAGGAGAAAGAGAAGGTCAAACTCAGGCAGAGCGGCACAACAGGCCTTGGGGCACAGGAAGCCCCTCGGTCCGTTTTCAGAGTGCAGCATTCAGCCTTAATGGAGCCAGTCTAACCATTTAATTAGAGCACTTCCCTGTCCATGCCAATTTTAAAAGTTAGTTGATTGTGTAGATTGTAGCCCCAAACTCCTCCACTCAGAGTGAAGGGCAGCACTGCGTTAGGGATAAAAGCAGGCAGCATCCTGCCTGGGGCGCTTGCCGGTGGGTTCCGTAGTGGCCCTTCTGGCAGAGGTGAGGTTTGCCTTGCCTGCCCACCTGAGAGCTCGTGTCTGCTTTCTGGGGCACCTTAGTATTCTAATAGTTTTGGCACCCAGTGTGGGGCTCCATACATCCTCTAGGGTCTGAGGACCCCCACTTCTAGAGGAGATGTACCCTGATGCCTTGCTGTGGTGGCTTTGGAGCAGGAAAGGAGGCCAACAAAGGACCCAAAATTCAAGGTGGATAAAAAGTGGATCAGCAACACAGAGAAAGACCCTGAGGAGCACCATAGTGAGGAGGTAATTCCCTGCGTGGACGGAGGCAGGAAAATCTAACTCAGGCTTGAGAGAGAAGCACTTTGCTGGTGGTCAGGACATCCTGGGGGTTGTGTGAATGAAACTGAGACTGTTGAGAAACATGGGACAACATTCCGGAGAATGGGATGTAAGGGGGCTGAGGACAGAGCAGGGCCCAGGTGTGCAGGAAACTGCTAATGAGGTGCGGTGGGGACACAGGGAGAAATTTGACTATGGGAAGTTCTGTAGGGAAAAGTGGGCAAAAATTCTAGGCCTAGAAATAGGGAGGAACAACAGGAAAGGGAGGACATGAGAGCCCAGAACCCAACAGGACTACTACTCAGCCAGAGATGAAAAACCTGTGTGAACGGAGGGATCCGAGAGCTCAGAACCCACCCACACAACGACGCTGATCTTTGATTCAGGACGGAGCAATCAAGAGAGAGATACTGCTCTCTTCTCATGGTGGTTGACAAAATGGAACAAGTGGACACCTACTCTATAATGTGCACCTAGAGTGTTGATGTTTTGAGCTGCTGCTGCGGCGTTTGAGGGAACTGTAGATGGAAGGATGGTATGTGGAAAATGTGAAAAGAAATGTGGTTCTGTTATCACTGCAGATACATGGAAAGATGGTGCAGGAAATGCCACAGAAAGTGGTGGAAGAAAGCTGAATGAAAATACAGGTCTGACCTCAAAAAAAGCAAGGCTTGATCCACATGGAAAGAATAAGTTCTCCACTTGCATAATTTGTAAAAGTTCTGTGCACCAGCCAGGTTCTCCTTTCCTCCAGGACTGTGCCTACAAAAAGGGCATCTATGTAATGTGTAGTAAAAAGGTTCTGGATAAAAAAACTACAGGCAAACATCTGTGCCGATGTATTGGTGAAGTTACTGGCTTTCTGTGATTTTCCTTTCTGCTTGGAATTTTCAAGGCATAACATAGATGTTCAACTTAAAAATAATCTCACTATACTACAAGCAATAGTAACAAAAACAGCATGGTATTGGCACCAAAATAGACAGGTAGACCAATGGTACAGAATAGAGGACACAGACACAAACCCAAATGAATACAATTTTCTCATACTAGACAAAGGTGTCAAAAATATGCAATGGAGAAAAGATAGCCTCTTCAACAAATGGTGCTGGGAAAACTGGAAATCCATATGCAACAGAATGAAACTAAACCCCTATCTCTCACCCTGCACAAAACTCAACTCACAATGGATCAAGGACCTTGAAATCAGACCAGAGACCCTGCATCTTATAGAAGACAAAGTAGGTCCAAATCTTCACCTTGTTGGCTTAGGATCAGACTTCCTTAACAGGATTCCCATAGCACAAGAAATAAAAGCAAGAATCAACAACTGGGATAGATTCAAACTAAATAGCTTTCTCTCAGCAAAGGAAACTATCAGCAATGCGAAGAGAGAGCCTACAGAGTGGGAGAATATCTTTGCCACTCATACTTCAGATAGAGCACTAATTTCCAGAATCTATAAAGAATTAAAAAAACTCTACACGAAGAATACAAATAACCCAATCGACAAATGGGCTAAGGATATGAACAGACACTTCACAGAAGAAGATCTACAAGCAATCAACAAACATATGAAAAATGTTCACCATCTTTAGTAATAAGAGAAATGCAAATCAAAACTACACTAAGATTCCATCTAACCCCAATTAGAATGGCGATTATCAAGAATACAAACAATAATAGGTGTTGGAGAGGATGTGGGGAAAAAGGTACACTCATACATTGCTGGTGGGGCTGCAAATTAGTGCAGCCACTCTGGAAAGCAGTGTGGAGATTCCTTAGAAAACTTGGAATGGACCTACCATTTGACCCAGCTATCCCACTCCTCAGCCTATACCCAAAGGACTTAAAATCAGCATACTACAGAGATACAGCCACATCAATGTTCGTAGCTGCTCAATTCATAATAGCCAGACTATGGAACCAACCTAGATGCCCTTCAATTGATGAATGGATAAACAAACTGTGGTATATATATACAATGGAATATTACTCAGCTATAAAGAATAATAAAATTATGGCATTTGCAGGCAAATGGATGAAATTGGAGAACATCATGCTAAGTGAGATAAGCCAATCTCAAAACTCCAAAAGGCGAATGATCTCACTGATAAGCGGATGATGACACGTAATGGGGGGTGGGAGGGGGGCAAGAATGGAGGAAGGACGGACTGTATAGAGGGAAAAGAGAGGTGGGAGGGGTGGAGGGGGAAGGAAAAAAATAACAGAATGAATCAAACACCATTACCCTATGTAAATATATGAATATGCAAATGGTGTGCTGTTACTCCATGTACAAACAGAAACAACATGTATCCCATTTGTTTACAATAAAAATGAGTTAAAATAAAATACCATATATAAGTTTAAAAAAATAACCTATCAGAACAAATGACTAAGTTTTAGTGAGGAAAATTGATCAGTATTCATTCTTTTGCTCTCAACAAGTTCTAAACAGCAACAATATTACTAATAATTTGCTTTAAGTATTTATTTTTCTCATGAGCATTTTTTGAACTAAAGTAGCAAATTTAATGAAAAAGATTTCTGAGTTCTGTATGCACTTTTCACTTAACATTATTCCATCTTATCCTCTCAATATACTTTTCTTATGGATATTGCAGAAGTGAGGGACTGTTGATATTTTGCTTTGAACTTGGCACCTGCAACGAGAGTTCTTGCCTCACCCCTTACAGGTGGCACAGTCCTTAGATTCCGCAGTCCCTAATGAACTGCAGTTTCAGAGGATATTTGAATGTTTGAGGCCATTATTGCTTAATGATTCCTTAGTAATTAGTCCAGATTCCAATCAAAACAAGTTGGATTTGTGATTAAAAAAAAAATTTGTTCTAGAAGCCAAAGTAGCCAGTTCTTTTCATATGTGAACAAGAATACAAGGAGTACCCATGTGTCCAAGTGAATTCACTGGATTTCAGAAAAACATACTGCACATATTGCACATACTGCCTTGAATTCAAATTGTCATGAAAGCTATGAGGCAGTGTTCATCGTGTTGATGTGTAGTGAAAACGAATCCCCCCCACCTTTGGGAAAGCTCTTAGAAGCAAATAACGAACTTCTTTTTAGTCTCCTTCCCACCCCTCAAAGAAAGAAATAGAACAAAGAAAAATAAATAAATAAATAAAGGGAATCTAGATTAGAGTCCACAACTTTTATGAGAGGACTCTGGACCTGTGTAGAGCACAGGTGTAAGATGTGCTGGGATCTTGGCCTCCTGTGGTGTGAGATAAGCATTTAGGTACAGCTACAATGTACAGTGAAAATCCGGGACGCCTGGGAGCCAGGCATGGTGGGGGCCACCTCAATCCCAGCAACTCAGGAGGCTGAGGAAGTCGATCTCAGCTTCAAGGCCAACTGGGACAATTTAGTGAGACCCTGTCTTGAAATAAAAAGGGCTGGGGATGTAGCTCAGTGAGGCAGTGCCTCTCAGTTAAATTCCCAGTGCCCCTCCACACACATAAAAAGGTAAGTGTGTGAGAAACTCACTCACCTGTCCAAACCCAAAGAACGCACAGAGAGAAAAGGCACAGAGCAGCGAGGCTGTTAATGGCAGCGCTGCAAGAGCAGGTGCCAGTGATCAGGCACACGCAGACCCGCTGCGGTCAGCATTCGTTCCCTGGTGCCCAGGGTCCCTCCCTGGTGCCCCGCTGGCTGAGTACCAGGGTGCACAGTCTCCCTGAAGGCTGCCTAGGCCTCACTGTCTCCTGTTGGGTTATTTGAAGACATGTTCCTTCAGCTGTCCCCACCTCCCTTTGTCCCTTGGTGCCTTCTCGGGAAGCGCAGTGTGCAGGCTGCCTTCCTCGGTCAGGTGGGCTCTCCTCCTCCTCTTTTTCAAGAGCTGTGACTCTCACACTCAGGTTGACTGCTGGTGACTTTCCATTCTGTTCTCCCCTCCTGCCGTTTTTCTTACACCCCAATATTGCATTGGAGGCTAAATACTTGTATTCTGAAAATGGATCACTGGACTTTCTATATCTTAGAAACTGGGCTTTACTAAAATTTAAGACTTCTTTTTTTGCCAAATATACTATAAAAAGTGAAAAGACAAGCCACATCCTGGGGAAAGTATGTACAAAGCACATATCAGTTAAAGAGCTTGTTTCCAAAATATACCAGAAACCCTTACACTAAGACATAAGAGGAAAAGGCCCGTTTAAGGAAGATCTGAACAGACATCTCACCAGAGAATAAGATGTGCTGGTGGTGAATAAGCACAAGCCCAGCGCTCGCCAGCTCTTCACGCGGCACTGGGGGTCAGCCGTCTATGCCCCGTGCCTGGCTTGGTGGACTAAGACCCGGAAGGCGCAGCACTCGGTGCTGCTGAGGCATGAGGCCGCAGCCCAGGGGCTCATTCACTGCTGCTGGAAATGAGCGGTGGCTTCTCACGGCCATGTGACCTGGCAGCGGAGTCCCTTGCGGTCCAGGCTACTGAGATGAAAGCTCATATCACACAGAAACCTGCACACAATGCTCATGGCAGCTTTACATATAACTGCCCCAAGCTGTACCCAGCAAGGTGTTCTTCAGAGGGTGAGCGGACAACTGAACTGTGATAAATCCAGACAACGAAACATTTCTGAGCAGTAAAAAGAAATGAGTGCCTGTCACAAAGACACACAGAGGGACCTTATGTTCATGTTGAAGTGGAAGAAGCCACATGGAAGGCCACATGCTCCAGTAGCAGTTCCACGGTTGCCCGGGGTTAGTTGAGTTAGGGAAAGAGAGCAGGTGGCAGGGGGTTCTCAGGGCAAGGAGGCCCTCTTCATGGCACCGTGATGGTAGGTACATGTCATTATGCATGTGGGGAGGCCCACTGAACTTTGCAAAGTGCAGAGACTAACTCTATGTGTGCAAAAAAATCAATTAGGTGGGTTGAGAGATTCAAGGAAAAATATAGACCACGACAAGAGACTTTTGCAGCATTACAAATGTGCTACGCTCCCTTGCTGCAGGGCCTGGGGAAAAGGGGTTTGTTTCTATAACTTTGGAAACGAGTGGCATCTCCAACACTTGAGGGCACAGGAATCTATGCAGCATTGTGCTCTGCTTCTCGTGTGAACTCAGGCTAACAAACCTAACACCAGGTGGTGAACAAACCCAGTGAGTGGTAAGTGGTGAGAGGCAGGGTGGGTGGGGCAGGCTGAGCACTGGTGTTTAACCTAACACAGGTGCAGACAGCTGCATGCAGAAATACAGATACGCACACACACGAGTTAGCACACTATGTCAGCAGAGAGGGTCGGAAGCAGGGACGCCCCTGGAGCAGAGAGCATGCCCGGCACCGACTTGTCTTCTAACACCATGTTCTGATCAAGGGAACAGGGCTCCTTGGAGCAGGAGCCAAACCCCAGGACTGGGTAGAAGGCACACCAAGCAACCTGGAATATCTTGTAGTGCCAAAAAGTAAGGCAGTGCGGACCCCAGTCCAGACCCTGACTGTGCTGAGGAGGCACAGGGGCCAGGGTGGGTTAGGGTGGGGTCTGGGTGGCGCGAGGGACCTAGGCACAGTGGACTCTTGTCCTTTCT
Source organism: Sciurus carolinensis (assembly GCF_902686445.1). Classification (NCBI taxonomy): domain Eukaryota; kingdom Metazoa; phylum Chordata; class Mammalia; order Rodentia; family Sciuridae; genus Sciurus; species Sciurus carolinensis. The sequence continues at coordinate 140,747,942 of NC_062222.1, forward strand.
AACAGATTTTCAGCAGGGGACCAGGACCTGGTGCGTCACAGAAGAAGCAGAGCGAGAAATGGCAAGGCACAGGTGGCCTGCTGCCTTCCATGGCCCCTGGGGCAGGCTGGACACTTGCACTGCCTTCTCAACATTTATTCAGGCCCCCAGGGTGAGGGGGACTCAGGCTGGAGGGTCGTCTGTGCTGGAGGCTCCCCCAGCACCTCTGCTGCTCAGGATGCACTGACCCTGGGGGATACCCGCATGTCCCTTGCCCTCAGAGAAAGTAGCTTCCAGGTTCAGCCAGGACTGAACCTGCCAGGGAGCTCAACCACCAAGCTCCGTGACTCCGCGCTCTCAGCCCCTTGAGGGCTGTTGGTGTGTCTGGAAAGTGTGGGACCTCCTGCACCCCTGCAGGCACCTCTCCCCTCCACGGCCAGGATTCAGGTGAGCAGCAGGTCCTGACCCTGCAGGTCCTTTGCTGCCCCGACTTCAGCTCAGCCACAGAAGACAGTCCTCCCCTCCTGAGACGGCTCCGCTTGCCCAGGTGTGCACAGCATCTCCACCACCCAGCTCACATGGGCAGGGCAGAGACAGGGCACTGGGGTCCACCTGACCAGAGTCATGCCCAACCCACACAAAGCACATGGTCTCAGCCACTCGTGAGGACAGGTCAGCTCAGGAGCACAGCAGGCTGGGCCTCTGCTGCCCTGTACATACCTGGCCTCGTCGTGTCTCACAGTTGTGAAGGTGACTCAAGTGATAGATCTTCAGGTTCAATTCAGCAAAATTCAGGTACTTCTTGAAAACCTGAAAGAGCCATTGTGCATCAGGAGTCAGTGATCCCAGGTTCCAGAAGGAATGGGCACCAGGTCACTGAGGACCACCACCCACACAGAGACACGCTAGTGACCAGTTTGCACACCCATTGGTATGGCCTCACACAAGCTCAGGTGTGTGATACAGGCCCATGGCTCACACACACAGGTGTGAGAGGGATGTGGCTCACACATGTGTGCAGAGGGATGTGGTCACACAGGTGTGCAGAGGGATGTGGCTCACACATGTGTGCAGAGGGATGTGGCTCACACACGTGTGCAGAGGGATGTGGTCACACAGGTGTGCAGAGGGATGTGGCTCACACACACATGGGTGTGCAGAAGGGATGTGGCTCACACACGTGTGCAGAGGGATGTGGTCACACAGGTGTGCAGAGGGATGTGGCTCACACACACATGGGTGTGCAGAAGGGATGTGGCTCACACACGTGTGCAGAGGGATGTGGTCACACAGGTGTGCAGAGGGATGTGGCTCACACACGTGTGCAGAGGGGATGTGGCTCACACACACATGGGTGTGCAGAAGGGATGTGGCTCACACACAGAGATGCACTCGTGAGCACAGGTGGGTACTAGCATAGCACTGCAGCAAGGAGGCTGCCGCAGGCAGGGGACGTCAGGAGGAGGCCTCGCTGCCCCGCACACTCACGTCCTCGTCTTCGCTGGTGAAGCAGGGGCCACCGAGTTTGTTCACTGCCATGACCACTGCCACGACGTCCTTGCCATTCATGACGGGCATGGCCAGGATGCTCCTGGTCACGTAGTCAGTGAGTTCATCGGCGAAGGGGCTGAAGTGGGGATTCTGCAAGGGGAGAGGAGGCTGCTGCGGGGGAGCCCTGGCTGTGGCCCGGCTCGGTGGGGTGGAACTCTGAAGCCCTGCCAGTTCTGCACGGAGGCCAGGGGCCCTGCCTTGGGCCTGGGGCACGGTCACAGGGGCTGGAGCTGAGACCGCGGCTGTGCCCGTGGCCCCACCAGCCTGCCCCCTGAGCAGATGAACCCTGACCTCCGACTTCTGGAGAGGGCTCCTCGGCTCACTCGCACCTGCCTGCCCTCTCCCCGGACCCTGGATGCCGGAGTCTGTTCGACCACCCATCCCCGCACCCTCACGGTCAGGGTTCTGCCACGGCTGGAGGCTCACACTGCCCCCAAGGTGACCGTTGCTCGAGAGCCACCACCCCGTGCCTGACAGCCGGCCTGGGCACTGTCACCAGGATGGGAGCAACTGTGAGCTGGGCTGAGGTGCCACCTGCCAGGACCTGCCAGCCCCTCTGCCCAGGGTCTGCTTCATAGGCAGCTGCCCACAACACGACTCTCTTTGCTCCACGTGAGAGCTTTGGCCATCTGTGGCCTTCAGGGAGACTCCTCCTGCTCCCCGCAGATGTAGAGGGGCTCCTGTCCCTGGTCTTGGCTTCTGTATCCAAGCAGCGGCTGTTCAGCCTGAGTGTACTGAGTGGTCCCCAGAGGCCTTGGAAGACGGGACTTGGTTGGCCTCCTCTGCTTTCTGGTTGTGGTCTTACCTGTGTGAGGAGGAGAGCTCTGGCGCTGGGCCGGGGGCTTGGCTCTGCCTCTGCCTTGCTGGGTCTGGCCTCCCCAGCATCAGGGCCCGGCCCCGTGTCCCCCACCCCAGTTACCAGTGTAGCTGCCTGGGTAGTGGCCTGTGCCCGCGCCTCGCCTCACTGTGCTGACGACTTCCCACCTTTCTCTGTGACTCGGTTCCAACATGCAGCCCAGGAAGTCCTTGCTGTGTCTCACCTCCCTTTCAGCAGGACCAGTGGGCTGCCTTGTTGGAGAAGGGGAGGTCACACCCTGGCCTCAGGTGGAGCTCGCTGGGCCCAACAGGCCTCAGGCTTGCCCCACACCCGACCTCTGAAGACGTACTTACTGACTGTGGTTGGTGAACCGTAGCCCCAACTCTCTTTTCTCAGAAGCTCTGCCTCCACCAGTTTTTTCCCACACCTTGCACCCCACCTTGTCCCTCCTCTTTTTCCTAAACACATGTTAAGACTGATTTTTAACTATAATCTAGACCCATTTGGGGCCCTGCCTCCAGTCTCATGTCCGCCCTGCTCTATGAGTCTCCTCCCTTATCCGTGTGGTCCCTCTCCTGGGACTCAGTGGGCACAGAGCCTCTGCTTACAAGGGCTTCTCACCCCTTCCTCTGCCTGGGCTTGCCCTTAGCACTTGCCAATGCTGGGCTCCCTCCTCCACCACACCTTGCTTTCCCCATAGTGCCTTGGGCTCTTCCAGCTCTTCTGGCCCTCAGTGCCCTTGGCATCTTTGTGGCAATGGCCTCTGTCCTCCCTGATCTGCCCCTGACTCAAGCACCCAGAGGCCTCCCTCCTTATGCCAGATTCCTTGGGTCGGTACTCTGGGACCTTCCGCCCATGGTCTATGACCACCTTGGTGTGTCTGCGGGTGTCTCAGGACCCCATCACGGCCCCAGGAGCAAGGCAGATAAGCCCTGGAGTCCAGCTTGGTGGCCACAGTCTTGGTCCCCTGAAAGGTCTGCCAGAAGCTGCCCCCTGAGCAACGGGTTTGAGGGAGGTGTCCTCCTCCCTTGGGAAGCCTGTGCTAAACCCCAGCTGGCACTGATCTTCCTGGGCTCTGTGAAGCCTGCAGGAAGGTTGAAGGTTAGATTCCCAAGCACTCTGGGAACCACCACTGACCTTGAGCAGTGTCCAGTATGTTTGTTCATTGCCAAGTTCTCTCCTTTCCTCAACTTCCCCTCCCTCTGTTGCTCACTCACAATCAGGCGGTGCTCCCGTCAGCCAGGCCTACTACTGCCTGTGCCTGGCCTTGGTGGCTCCCTTCCTGTCGTCCAGTGGCAGCAACCCTGAGTCAGCCTGACTCTCTTACCTGACCTCCAGCCCCAGGATATGCAGGTGCACTTGAAAGCCAAGGCCAGCGCGGAGGCCTGGTGATGGGCTCCGCCTCCCTCCTTGCTCCTCCTCAGGCTGCGCCCTAGTGGTATGGGAGGCTCCTTGCCTGCCCATCTTATCCGCTCCACTGTCCACGCTGGGTTTCCGTGCTCCCCAGAGGCCTTAACCTCCTGCTCAGAGGGCCTGGATGGCCTCATCTGGAGCAGACAGTGGCTGAGAACCCTCCAACTCCCAGAGACCCTGGTATAGACTCTGATACGGACAGGTCCAGGGATGGGTGCACACGGTGCAGTGGGGTGGCCTTGCCCAGACTTCTGGCACCCTTTTGCCCATGGAGGGTCCTCTTAAGTGCCCGCTGTCCATGGTCTTGCTGGTTCCTGCATTCCTGCCTGTCTGTGCCTCTCTCATCCGAGTGGTATCTGGGTCCTATAAAGCACATGTCCCTGGAAGTCCTGCTACCTTCTGTGCAGCGACTCAGAGGGCCAAGAGAGGAGCTGAAGACCCCAAATGTCCCTCCCAGTTTTGTTTCAGGTCAGGCCCTCCAGAGAAAACCACGAGGAGCCAGGCTAAACCAGCCGAGACTGCCTCTTCTAGATGTCCAGAGTCAGCTTTGCTCATTATAACCTCATGGTGACACAAACTCCCCACCCAGGGACATTTCTGTTCTTCTTTGAACTGCTGTGTGAGGCTGCAGGAGCTGGAGTCTTCCCAGTGCGCACACTCAAGGGGTCTCCCATGAGCCTGCCCTGCCTCCTGCAATGGCAGACACTGTCTAGGGAGTTGCCCCAGCACACTCCTGACCTGCTGCAAGGGAAACAGGCTTCCTCTGGAATGAAGGGCAATGTCCAGATAACTTGTTTCCCACAGGATTTGAAACAACACTGCAAATTGTTTTAGCTTCTGAACTTCTTCACCTGAGAATAAAAACTTTCTCCTGCAAAGAAGAGACTGAGGTGTCATGCAAGAGTGAACTTCCTGTCTTTTATTCAGCTTTGCTTCTTCTCTTGTAAAAACTTTCTTCACCCCTGAATTCTCTGATAATGGTGATTTCAGACCAAAAAAAAAAAAAAAAAAAAAAGTCCCATCTGTTTCCTTTAAAGATGGCTTTGCATAAACCTGTTTTTCTGCCAACTGAATCCCAGTCTGTGGCACAGCTGGTGGTGGAGCCTGGCTTCTTTCTCCATAGTAGCAGTTTGGAGAATTAGCAGCCAGAACAAGGACCATGCCCTGGGGCAGCACAGCCCAGGCCGAGGGGTCTTTAAAGAAGAGGGGCCCCATTGCTCCTGGCTGGGGGAACTTGCAGATGGAACTCCAGGGGAATCCCAGCAGCTGCCCAGAAAACAGTGTCCATCCTGGGTTTCCGCTTCCTTCCTGCTGTTGCCTTGGCTCCTTGAAAACGCTTGGTTGGTAAGGACAAGAGGATCTTGGTTTGCACGATGATCCAGCTGGGTTCTCCATGAGTGCAGGCTGGGACCTCCAGGGGCCTTTTTGTGTCATGCTGCCGCTGGGGCTTTGATGAGCATTTGCTCTTGGGGTCCTGGCTGGAAGGGTGAAGTTTAGAGGACAGATATTTCCCCGTGATTATATTTTGTTTGAAGAGCCCATTGCTTTGGTTTGAATAAAGATTACAGCATGGCTTGTGTTACAGTTGGATGCGAGGTGTCCCCCACAGCTCCTGTTAATGCAGGCACGTTCAGAAGTGGGAGGACGGGACTGAGAGCTGTAGCTCATCAGCTTGTGCTAGTTGGAATGGACTGACTGGGGGGTCACGTAGGCAGGTGGCGTGTAGCTGGAGGGGTGGGTCACTGGGGTGTGTCCTGGGAGGCGCCTCTTCCCTGTGGCCTCTTCCCTCTCGCTCTGCTTCCTGACCCCACCATGAGCTGAGCAGCTTTCCTTCCCCCATGAAGTGCTGCCTCACCTGGACCCAGAGCAGTGGAGTTGGCTGTCTGTGGACTGAGACCTCTGAAGCCGTGAGCCCCAAATAAACTTTCCCTCCTCTCAGTGGTTCTCCTCGGGTGTTTTGGTCACAGTGATGGGAAGGTGACCAACACAACCCGTACATCCATGGAGAGCAGGCTGAGCCCTGCTCTGAGCCACTCGAGATACACAGGACTGCAGTTTCCAGGCTGCAGCTCACCCTTTGTCGCTCTCTCACGGAGCAGTAGTTTGCCATGAGCTACTTTGTTTTGAGTTCAACTGCTGAGGTGGATGGTTGCACACCTTGTTCTTACAAGTAAGCAACCGCCACCTACCCGGTACCATCACAAGGCACACACTGGTAAATAAATCACTCATGCTGTTAAGAATGACCGCCTGTGAGCTTATCAAGCTAATCTGAAGCACAGGGTGCATGGCATATCAAATTCATATCAGAAAAACCAGGTCCACAAGTTTATCGAACACCCAGCGCTCCAGTTGATGCAGCTCCTCACTCGAGGGCCATGAAAGGAGGGGCACCTCCAGACTGCACATGTGGCACCCTGACCCCGTCACCTGGTCACTGCCTTGAAACCTTGCCCAGGAAATCTCCACAGTGACAAAACTCCCGTCCTTGGGTTTTAGCACAATACAGTGTCTCCTGCCTGTGACGGCCACAGCCACACACGGCCCACTCCATGCTGGCCCTGCGAAACTGCTGTCAGGACCCTAGCCTAGAGTAAGTTCTGCGCTCACAGCCCCACCCGGAGCTCGTCCTCCTAGCCTCCTGCGCATGTCCGTCCACCCACGGCAGTTCTTGCTTGGCCTCCATTCTGCTCTCTGCCTTGGCTCTTGGTTCAGCCTCCAGGACGCTGGGCCTGCCTTGACACTTTCTTTGCCTTTCTGTGACCCTATGTGCAACCATGTCAAATGTGACGTGTGACTTTAGTGTCACAGACGTTGAAATTAAGATGGGAGAAAAGGACCTGTGGCTGCGGAGCCCAAGGCTACCAGGTGACCCGCACGTGTCCAGTGAACCGCCATGGCTGAGAGTGGGTAGCCTATGAAGTCATTGCCATTCGGTGAGCTGTGACACTGGAAAGACGGGCATGGCTGCTCTGTTGATGACGCAGCTCACGGCCACACCGAGTGTGTGCTGATCTGTGTGACTTCCTGATGTGTGTCAGCTCCGCGGCTGGCTCAGAGGCGGAATCGCAGAGCTGCAGAGTCAGCTGCACCTGCCGTTCGGGCGGGGCTTCCATCTGAGCAGCTCCGCTGCTGGTGCAAGGGTCTGCTTCTCCCCAGGTTGGTCGATGGCGATAAGTTCGCTTTTCCTTTTTCCACATCTGCCTGTTTCTCTTGGGGGCATCAGAGGACCAGCCAGGCAGGGACCCGGGCAAGCTCTCTGGGCTGGGCTGCCTGCAAAACAAGCCGTCACCCTGTGGGAGGCAGAGCTGTGCTGAGTCTGCAGACGCGTGGTGGCGGTGGCCCTCGTCACCTCCAGGCCCTTCCACCCCGGCCCTGGCTGTCCCTCCCGGAGTCCAGGACCAGAGAGTGATGGGGGCTCAGGCATGGGCCCTGTCCACACCCGTGGCTGCACTCTCTCCTCCTTCCCAGGTTATTTTGCTGCAAAATTTTCTGACCTGAAGATGAACCCGTTGTTCTATAGACCCAGGCAAACTGAGCTGGGAGGGACGCGGGCAGGCTCTGCCTACCTGAGGGGGCTGCTCGCTCCAGGATGCCAGGGCCGGGAGGGTGCTCCTGCTCCACCCGCGGTCTCCACGCTGGCGCTGTGAGCCTCCTCCTCGGAGGCTTCTTCAGGGCTCTTCCAGGCTGCATCTCGTGATGCTCTGGGCACCTCCCCAGCTGAGCCGGGTCTGCCTGGACCTGCAGACCACCAAGCTCTGAAAGCTGACCACTCTCTCTTCCTCTCTTTCTGACAGAACACCTCAGCCCACGTGGACTCCTTGAAGGTGCTCTCAGCGGCCAAGTTCTGCTGTTCCCTCAGTACCACTGATCCTCAGAGACCCCCTCTCTGATTATTTAGGGAGACACATCTGGTGTCCAGAAGTGGGACCGGAAGCAAAACCACCTTGGAGGAATCCCGGGGCTCCTGGGATGGGCAGTGCAGCACGGAGGGCTCCCACCTGCCCTCCGGGCTCACTGTTCTGCCCTCAGAGCCTTCTCCCAGCCGAAACCCCCATTTTGGTGGAGGCCCCTGCTGACCTTGTTTGGGGTCCGGTTTGGACACCTTGAGTAAAGGATCCTCCAAGCCCTGGAGCCTCTGGGAGCCTCTGTCTTTCCTGGCAGGCCCTCCTGTGACCCGCTGGTGCCTTGTGTGGCTCTGTGCGCCTGGGTCCACGGCTGATCGGAAACTGTGAGCACTCCTGTTTGGTCTCTGCTGGCTCTTTGAGCGTCTGTACTGCCTGGACAGCCTCGGGATGAGGTGGGCTGGGCCATCATGCACGTCTTTGATGTCACGAGGCACCCAGGACATTCGTGTCCCTTGGGGCCATGCTAAGGCCCAAGCCCAGACACTGCCACACTGAAATGCAGTCTCGAGGCCAGAAGCCCCCGCCCCTGACTCCCCTCCCTCCCTGTCACCACCTGTCCCTGCCGGAACCCCTTGGTGCTGAGGGCTGAGGTCCTTCTCTCCAGAGCTGTGACCTAGTGCCAGCAGCAGCTTCTGAGGGAAAGCAGAGACGCAAGACAGCTATGTCCCCTTGCTGGCACTTTTGCTGTGTGGGTAGCCACACAGACTATGTTCACGCTGTTCCTTAGGAGCAGGATGTCACACTCCCACGTGAGACTTGGCCCCTGCTGCTGTGCTGCAGAGGCAGCACCCACCCCAGAGGGTGCAGGGTCCAGACCAGAGGAAGCCTCAAGCTGGCTCAGCAGGGCAGCCTCTCCGCAGCCTCCCAGAGAGGCTTTCTGCCTGGTTTTCAGGAGCCTGTGCTCTCCTCCAGTCCTCCGAGATAGCTTCCTGGGGTCTCTGGGCTCTGTGCCTCGTGAGGCTTGTACTGTTTTCATCACTTCATATGCCATGTTAGGGTTGACTCTGGACCCAGTCAGGACCTAAAAGGCGACAACCCACTTGCTCCAAGACTCAGACAAGACCCGAAGACACCAGATGGAGGCTGGCAGAAAATGTTCCATCATAGTCCATTCTCCCAGACCGCTCTCTAATGTCAAGCTGAAAGAGGGTTTTTATTTAAAAGCAAAAATTTGAAATTATCTCTGTGAATTCATTTTCTGTCTATGTGTGTGCTGTGCATCTTGAGATTTTTCTAAGAGCTCTATTTTTAATTGTCTGAGTGCTAATAAATTAAATGCATGTAAGCTTGCTAAAAACATATAGTAGTTAATCCAAATGCTTTTCATCCACATGACTTAGATGAATCTTTCATAAATAAACTGATCTTAAGTTTGTCAGATGCCCAGCACTGTCCTGCACACTTGTCTGACTTGCTGCCAGAGGTCAGGCTTGACACAACGCTCTTCAACATCAGTCCAACCTCGGACCAAGACCATCTGCTCCTGCGTCTCTGGAAAGGAACCCCAAAATGCGCCATTGGCTTGGAGAGACTGAGCTCTCCAAGGCTGTCAGCACTTCAGCACTAACGCTGGATTGCAGAAACACAAGTCTACCCCAGAGTAAGCAGGCTGATAAAGGGCCATTGCTCCTGTACAGTAAGTATATCCACGTAACTTTTAGGACTTTTCTGTGACAGACAAATAACTTGAAATGAAACTTATGCTAGCCTGATGTCTAGTTTTCTTATATAATCAAGATGTAATAGTGAAAAGTACATAAATTAGGTAAATGCAAATGGGGCAGATGTTCCTAAGTGGACTTTTCACGTAATTTAAAAATTTAAAGTCAAATTAAGCAATAGATACTCATGATATGTGTAAGTCACTTCTAAGTAGCTGACAACACTGAAATCTCAGTTGCTGTATGAGGAAACGTATTTCTAGAAACCATGAAATCTGGTGAACTGTCAGTGTGTGGCAGGCAGTTTGAAATGGCTTGCTTCCTGGGTTTGTTCAATGAAAATTAAGTCACCAAGAGTCAAATTCCCTGATTTATACACACACACACACACTGTAAAGGACACAAAAGGAAAATGACTTCTTGTATGAGAAAGAATGAACTTAGAGCTAATAGAGGTCGCAAAAGAGATTTCTGTGTGGTCAAGTTGCTAAAATTGTTGATAGGTTTCTCTGAAAACCCAGCATGATACATGATCCAGATTCTGGCATAAAACCAGAATCTAGTCCACTATGCTGAGATAAAACAAGTTTTCTTAGAGTATTGATCTGCTCAGTAAGAGTTTGCAACAGGTTTGGATGTTCAGTTCTCGAGGTCTCTTTAAAACCCAGCTGTCCCGGGCTGCAGCTCTTCTGTCTTGCCGTCTGCACTTGACTAGTGGAGGCAGAGGCTCTCTTGGCTTCCAGTCCACTCCTGTGACGTCTCTGCTCCTCTCCGCTGTTCCACCTCTGCTATTGTGCCAAGATGGAGCTCTGCTTATCTCCCAGGGTGGCATGGCTTTTCTCTTGGCACCCTTTGGTGCATCTGAGCAGGTCTGTGGCAAGTCCCATGCCAGATGCTGGCTCTCTTGTTGGCGTTCCCTGTAACAAGGTGCACTCACAAGTCGAATGCTCTCTGGTGTCTGATCGAACTCAAGTGCTGCTCCATGGGGGTGGATTCCTGGCCACCTGAGCAGGGACCCAGGGGCCACACGGCAGAGGATTCTCTCTACTTTGTCATAACTGGCCCAGGGAACAAATACCTTGTGTTTTGTGAGATGATTTATTGTGTTTTGAGTCTGTTGGTTTTTCCCATTACTTAGGGAAACTGAACCTTAAGAGAGTTGTTTTTCTGCTTTGCTTTTTCTGACTCCTAATTGTCACTCTGGTTAATGACTTTTCCTCCATGAGATGTGATCATGCTTTGAACGGATGTTTTAAAAGCCCTGACAACTTTGATGGGCTTCATCAGGAAAAAGGTTCTAAATCAAGTCTTTTTCACCCAAAACTATCCTTGAGGCTTTCCAGCGCAGCCCTGAAGGACCTCAGAGGACTCTGCTCATCTGGTAGAGATGGGGGCTGAGCCAGGCGGGCTGTAAGCTGGGTGTGTGCCTGATTCCTCTACGTGTGGTTGCTGGGATGCATGCCGGTGCAGTGTTCTGAAGACGGCGTGGAATTTGTGAACAGGTGTTGGTCCCGGTGAGACACTGCCAGAATGACCGTGACCTGAGAGGACTGGTGACCAGGAGCCAGCCTGGTCCTCCTGCTTGGATTCCCATCGTGGCTGCTCTGTCTCACCCCAGCTTTGATTCTTCTACAAAAACTTTTACTGTCAGATGCACTAAAAGGACTCTAATGGATACACCCGAATACAGATTTCCAATAGCCTTAAGATCAGTGGACAGAGTGGAGTTCCCAGAACTCGAGAAGCTAACGCCCACTACTCACTAGGCCCCCAGACAGATGGGGAACTAATTCAGAGGACTGTAGGGCAGCTGGAATCTGGGATTTTATGTCTTGTGTTTGGAACAGTGTTGCTTTTTACCTGAATGTTCTTGTTTCCTAGATTTGAGGAGACTTTCTCTTGAGCTCTCTAGAGTTGCTGCAGGTTGGTAAACATACTTCTGTAAAGAATGGCAGCAGCATTTACTTCTCCCCTCCCGGCTAAATTCCTCCAAAATTAAAAACCAGCGGTAGGGCTGTGTGCAGAGTTTTGGTGGGACTGTTCTCCCCACAGCTGGAGGGTGGGAGGCCTGGCTACAATGCCCCTTGGGGTGGTGACAGCTTTCCACTCCCAAGCCCTGGAGCCCTGCAGGCCGGCCGGGTGTCCACCTCCACTTGATCTGGCCTCCCCGATCTCTAGACCCTAGAGTGGTGCACGGCAGGGCGCTTTCCTCACTGCATGAATATGAACAAGAAAGTCGAATCTGATAAAACCAAACTCATTTGCAAATTAAAAAGGTTATCTTTGGTAAGAATCAGTGTGACTTTTGAAAAACTGTTTCTCAAGAAAAACTAAATGCACCTGTTATTATTTAATAGCTCTGTTGTTCCTTTTTCTTTAAAATTATCTACCTGTGGATCAGACTGGATCTAAATTCTTCCAGCTTTCTCTAGTAACATCTGACTACAACTATCCAACTAAGATCAGAGACTGCTGTTTCCTAAGGCCCCCGAGCTGGGAGCACCTGAGCTGACCCAGGTGTGCGCCTGATGTGCCACAGCCAGACACAGGTGCCACGGGGAGACTCTTCCCTCCTCCTTCCTTCAGGCCTCTTATCCATTTGGTGCCATCACAACGGTAACTAGTCACAACCTCACAACCAACTTGAGAGACTCTGACCTAAGAGGCCCCTCTAGTCCACCCAGTGGATAACTTCACAATGTCACTCTTCTGTTCAAAGTGATACGATATCCTCGTACAAAACACTTTCCTCTCTCAGAACACAGGACTCAGACATTAAGTGGTAGCCTGCTGCACCTGTCTATTGCTTAAGTGATAAAATGGGAAACTAGGGTCAACCCCACAGAACCAGAGCACAGGCTCTCGCTGCCGTGGGTTTTGCTAGATCCCCATGTGGGTGTCTGTCCTGGTCACCTTCAAGTCAAGGTCCATGGTTCAGAAGTGTTATGAAAATCAAGGTTATCATATTCCCATTATTTTGTGTACTTCCTTGTAAAGTTGTACCTGCTGTCTGCCAGGTCTTTGAAGAAGTACAACTCCCAACAGAATTATGTTGGCCTGGCACTGAGACGCTGCCCGGCCCCCAAGGCCATGCCTGGTGACAGCATGCAGATGGGCTCCACCTAGGGCTGTTCTTTATGATTTCTGTGTTGCCCCAATGTGGCTACGGGGTTCCGATGCAGTTTTCCAGCTGCTAATTATGTTCCTCTCAGGTGGGACCTAACCAACCAGCTGGGACAGGTCTGCCCGGCACCCAGGGACACGTAGAACCTGCCTACAAGTTAGTTGAGCAGCAACAGCTTTGGAGAATGACCTTGTTCAATGGGGGAGACTCAGATGGAATTGGATTTGGGGAGTAGGAAGGGGAGGCTCATGCGTTTTCTCTTAGATGAACACCTTCTCCAGGGCTTTCCAGAGAAGATCCTCCCATTCCACAAATAGCCCATGATGACCACCCTGGCACTGTGTGCACAGATCTCTGTATGTGGCTCTTCCTAGTGCCTCCTGGGCTGCCATGATTCGAACAAGCTGTAGACACCTCCACCATGCTGAGCAGCTGCTGCCTAGACCTGGGGACCAAGGGACTCTGAGGTGAGCACATCAAGAATCCTCCCTCTTGGTCTTTAGAAACCTTTGCCTGGCCTGGGCTTCCTGGAGTGTGCCTCACTTGGTCCTCCTCTGGTGGCTCCTCAGCCAGTGCCGTTCCTGCAGCTTGATCTCCTCCTTGAGCAAGTCTTATCCAGGGGACAGAGGGCAGGCCATGGACCATGCTGTGTGGCTGGATTCTGATGAGTCAGGGGCGAGGGAGGCCCTGCTTCCTCCTTCTGGGATTGTGGGCTCTTAGGCCCATGGCTGTGAGGTCTGAGACCCTGTCCAGTGTTGTGCTCCAGGAACACTGGGCCTGGCCTAGTCCTGGTGGGGCCTGCCACCTGGGTCTCAGGCTCTGTCTCCTGGGGGCAATCGTGATCTCCCTGCAGGCAGCCCTGGGTCTGGAGCAGATGGAGCCGTGGGCCATGGGCTCAGGCCCTGCCCCTCCGGGCAGCCCTACAGGTCCTGGCTTCGCGCACCCCTCAGCTAGCATGCGAGCAGAGCCCCAGCAGCCGCTCCCTCCACACATCCACATGCAGGGCAGCTGTGGGGGAGCAGGGCCATCCCAACCCCAGTCCGACCCCTGGACTCTGAGACCGTTGGTGGCAGAAGGATGGACTTGTGGCTCAGGGAGCCATTTTCTCACAGTCTGCTGTCCCATCCTACCCTACGCTGAGCGCTCAGTCTCCTGTGCTCAGGATCTGCCTGTGCTTTGGAGGGAGGGGGAAGGGAAAGGGGAAGGGAAGGGAGGAGGAGGATGGAGGAGGGAAGGGGAAGAGGATGGAGAGGAAGGTGGTCAGTGTCCCACCACGGGCCCCCAGCCATCACATCCCTTGCTTTCCTGGTGATTCATGCTCCTGATAGTCCATCTGACTCATGGTTGACCCACTTTTAAAAAAGGAAGTGAGGACCAAGCTAATCCTGGGGATTACCAAATCCAGGTCGGTGGGTGCTGCCGTTTATAGCAGATAAGTATAAGAGGATTGCGACTGCCTGTTCCTTTCCTGGGTCCAGGAACAGGGGCGGCAGCTGCCCCTGGGGAGTGGGCAGCCCCTCTGGGATTCCTTCTCCAAGCCTCCTCCTTCCTTCTGAGCCTTGAATCTCATTGTTCCCCTGCTGGCGTTGGACTTGATTCTTCCCCACCCAACAGCAGCATGGGGTTCTGTGGGGTCACGTTGCTTCTGCTTCTGCCTGGGCGGGAGCCTGGGGCTTCTCTTCCTGCTGGCCTCTGCACCGGCCCTGGGTCTAACCCCTGCAGGGCTGCCATCTTGACCATTTCAGAGCAGGGATCCACACCCCTGCTGACCAGTGCTCCCTCAAGATGGGCCTGAAGTCGCCTCCTGAAAACTTCAGGGCCTCACAGTCCTCTCTCCCAGTCCATGCACCAGGGGGCAGGTGGGGGGTGGCCTGGCTTTTAGAACCCTGTGGAGGTCTCAGCCAGACCTGTCTAGCCCCAGGCCTGCTCAACAACTCCCACTTGCAGGGCCTTCCAGGACCTTTGCACGGATGTGCAGGAAGCTCCAGTGGGGGGTGTGGTGGGAGCTGCCCTGAACCGCTTTCTACTGAGAGTGCAAGTGGCCAGCTCCTGTGAGGCAAGGCCGGAGGCTGGGCACAGTGTGAATGGGAGCCAGGGGGGTGGGAGGTGGACGGGTCAAGCAAGCACCGTCCAGGACCGGAGGCCAGGACCTGCACGGGTACCTGCAGCGGGGGTGCTCACCTGGGTCACATCCGGCACGTTCACCATCTTCTTGGTCTGAGCCACGTGGCCCACGACCCCGATGTCCAGCGGGAAGACGATCTCGGAGTCAGGGGGTATCAGGCAGTCCTCTAGAACGCTGCCTGGCTGCACGCTGAAGAGCCGCGTGGCCAGCTCAGCCACGCCGTTGCGCTGGCGGTACATGAAGAGGCTGCAGCGGTCAGCCTGCAGGATGGCGCAGAGGCGCCGCAGCAGCTTGAAGACCACGCGCTCCATGCTGACGCTCTCTTGCATGTCCTGCACCAGCTCGAAGAGCGCAGCGCTCTCCCCGACCTGGCACAGCTCGCGCAGGCTGCCGCAGCCCTCCAGGCGCCCGTCCTCACAGGCAGCCACATGCTCAGGGCTCAGCTGCTTCTCAAAGTACTGGTGGGCAAAGTCAGGGTTCCTGTCCAGGAAGCTGCGCACCTGCTCCTCTCCGAGGCTCATGGTGTCTGCTGCTGTCCCCTGAGCGCCGCCACTGCTGGGCTCACATGGACTCTGCAAACACCTTTGTCAGCAACGTCTTTCTTAATGATGATTAGGGAGCCGGGGGACAGCTGACTCACGTCCACAGAGGGAGCTGCCCCTCCACCCTCGGACGTGGGGTTGTCCCTCTTCTCCTGGAAATCACCTCCCAGAACAGGCGCTGGGGAGCCGTGGGGGCTCCTGACTCTTTCAGGGGGCATGGGTGACTGAGGGCAGGCTGCGGCTTCTGGTGGAACAGGCCCTGAGCTCTGACCCCCAGGTAATAATCCCATGAACCCCAGGACTCCCGACTAGAGAGCCGTGGGGTTTGGTTGGTCTGACAGACAATCTCGCACCCTCCTGAGGGCCCCACTGGGAGGCAGACAGCACTGGCCTTGCCTCCAGGAGGTGCAGTTGCTTGAGGCAAGGGAGAGGGTGGTTGCTAGCCATGCCGGGGGGAGGGCGTTAGCCAGGGGTGGGAGTGGGACAGATGTGGGTCTCCAGATAGACCACCCCCAGCACCCTTACTTAGAAGCTGTCTAGGTTGGCTACCCTGCCTCATCTCTCTCCTGGACCTGCTGTGGGGACACCAGCTTTGGGGTGATGTTGCTCTGCAGCCTCATGGCTGTCAATGGCAGGAGGACCTGAGCAGCTGCCTGGTTGCAAGCCTAGGACTTTCCTCTTTGGTGTCACAGGCTGACAGGCTCTGTGCCCACCTGCTCCCTGAGGGACTGTGCTGAGCTCCTGGACCAGATTCTCCCTGGCCTAAAGGGTAAGGCAAGGCAACCCAGTAGGGCTCTGATTGGGCACTGAGTATTGGCCCAGTCAGGTCCAGTGGTGGTGTTGAACATAGGACACGATTTCTTAGCTTTTGACGCCTTTTATTTGTGTAGCTGGATCCTCTCCTTGCATTGACCCACCGCTGTGGGGCAGGTACCATGTGCTCAAGGAAACCTGATACATTGTGTCCCTGTTTCAAATGGAGTTCAGCAGGCCAGACAACAGGATAAGTGGAGGCAGAAGACTTTCCAGCGCGGGCAGGCCGCGCAGCCAGCGGGGCTCAGTGTGAACAGGCAGTTATGCCATCAGGTCAGCTTCTGCAGTGCCAGGCAGCCACGGGCAGCTCAGAGCCTGGAGAAGCTTCCCTGAGCAGAATCTTGTCTTCGCCCGCAGCGCCTGGGTGTGAGAACCACACAGATCTTCGTGGGAAGCACAGTGGCTCCACACAGCTGCTTCGTTTGGGGGTATTCGTGGGGAGGTCTCCACTTTTTCCTAAAAATAGAGAGTTTGGGTTGGACCTGGGGGTGGGGCATGGGATGGGGTGGTGCTGTGGGCAGGGCTGCAGTGCTGGGGCTGGGCCAGGGCTGTGGGTGGCCTGCTTTGCATTCAGTCTGGGATCCTCTTGGAACTGACCAGGCCTTTCGTCTCCAGCTCTCAGTACTGGAGACCAAGCAGCCCCCACGCAAGGGAGATGCAGAAGGGGCAGTGGCCAGGCTTTAAGGAGATGCTCCTGGACCTCAGCTCCTGGTTTTTCCCTTTACCTACCCTTGCCCCCTGTCACAACTCAGCTTCATCCCACTTCCTCAGGACTCTGGTCTGATTCTGCTTCCCCCAAATTCACCCCCAAACTCTGCTCAGTGCTGTTCTGCCCCTCCTCAGCCCACCTTTGCCCCGTCCTGCAGGAGTGGGGCTCGCCCATCTATGGGGTGGGCTCACCCTGCAGTGCATGACTGCAGATGGTGGAGGAGGCCCGTGCTGAGGGCGGAGCTGGCAGCATGGCCTTGCTAGGAGCCCAGCAGGCCCCTCGCCCTAACTGCTGTGCCCCTCCAGCCTCCAACCTCCCATGTGGCACCTGCACTCTTTGCCTGCCCTGGAGCCCACAGAGCTCACAGGTGTATGGGTCCAGAGTGCCGGGGCAACCACATCCCCTGGAGGGCCCCATGCCCCTGACCATGGAGACATGGTGAATGCCCAGCTTCCCAGGCTGCAGGCTGAAAGCTGCTGCCTGGGTACACTCCACTCACTCTGCTCCTTCCCGCCTCACTTCCCACACACCTGTGGGGATGCTCAGCCCCTGATTAGGGTGAATGTGATGAAGTCAGAGAGCTACACCTGTGAGGAACCATTGAGGCACGCTGAAGAAGACTCTGGCTTCTTGTGCTCCACTGTGGAGAGGGTGAGTGTGCACCGGGGCAGTCGTGCCCACTGTGGAGAGGGTGAGTGTGCACCGGGGCAGTCGTGCCCACTGTGGAGAGGGTGAGTGTACACCGGGGCAGTCGTGCCCACTGTGGAGAGGGTGAGTGTGCACCAGGGCAGTCGTGCCCACTGTGGAGAGGGTGAATGTGCACCGGGGCAGTCGTGCCCACTGTGGAGAGGGTGAGTGTGCACCGGGGCAGTCGTGCCCACTGTGGAGAGGGTGCGTGTACACCGGGGCAGTCGTGCCCACTGTGGAGAGGGTGAGTGTGCACCGGGGCAGTCGTGCCCACTGTGGAGAGGGTGAGTGTGCACCGGGGCAGTCGTGCCCACTGTGGAGAGGGTGCGTGTACACCGGGGCAGTCGTGCCCACTGTGGAGAGGGTGAGTGTGCACCAGGGCAGTCGTGCCCACTGTGGAGAGGGTGAATGTGCACCGGGGCAGTCGTGCCCACTGTGGAGAGGGTGAGTGTGCACCGGGGCAGTCGTGCCCACTGTGGAGAGGGTGCGTGTACACTGGGGCAGTCGTGCCCACTGTGGAGAGGGTGAGTGTGCACCGGGGCAGTCGTGCCCACTGTGGAGAGGGTGAGTGTGCACCGGGGCAGTCGTGCCCACTGTGGAGAGGGTGCGTGTACACCGGGGCAGTCGTGCCCACTGTGGAGAGGGTGAGTGTGCACCGGGGCAGTCGTGCCCACTGTGGAGAGGGTGAATGTGCACCGGGGCAGTCGTGCCCACTGTGGAGAGGGTGCGTGTACACCGGGGCAGTCGTGCCCACTGTGGAGAGGGTGCGTGTACACCGGGGCAGTCGTGCCCACTGTGGAGAGGGTGAGTGTGCACCGGGGCAGTCGTGCCCACTGTGGAGAGGGTGAGTGTGCACCGGGGCAGTCGTGCCCACTGTGGAGAGGGTGCGTGTACACCGGGGCAGTCGTGCCCACTGTGGAGAGGGTGAGTGTGCACCGGGGCAGTCGTGCCCACTGTGGAGAGGGTGAGTGTGCACCGGGGCAGTCGTGCCCACTGTGGAGAGGGTGAGTGTGCACCGGGGCAGTCGTGCCCACTGTGGAGAGGGTGAGTGTGCACCGGGGCCGTCCTGCCCACTCAGGAGAATCGCGTGTGCTCCAGGGCGTTGTGTCTGGGAATCCAACCTGGCAGCCAGGAGAAGGGCTGTGACATCAAGGGGCCCTGGAGCTCGCCCTCGGGTTCCATCACATCTGTGGGCAGAGGAGGGCAGCTCTACTGGGTCTGGAGCTTCCCAGGACGCCTGCCGGGCAGGTCGGTCTGGCCAGAGGGCCCTGAGGGCAAGGGAGGGTGGCCGCTGGCCCCTCCTTGCCCACCTCCAGCTGTGGCTCCTGGGCCATCTCTGTCTGCTAAGGAGGACTTCGCAGAGCCGCTCTCCAGGTGAGGAGCACAGGTGTGGTGGCCGTGGGGCTGGGACACCCGTATAGCACAGTGGATGGCTGGAGGGGCTTGCTGACGGGAGGCTGGGGTGCAAGGTCAGACCCAGGAGAGGAGCCCATGTCACCATGGTGTGCAGATGCAGAGCTCCAAACCTGGCCCCACAATGAGGGACTCAAGGGCCTTTGCTAGGGACAGGGAAGGTCAGCCCAGCAAGGAGTGGTGGTAGGGCTCTGGCCAGTGGTCGTGGCATGCGTTTTGCTCCTCACCCAGACTGTGACAGCCAGGCGAGTGCCCACTGGCTAGGACATCTTGTGTTGGGGACGCAGGGCTGGGCAGAACACTCATTCCCTGAGAGGCAGGGTCCCCATCCACCCATGCGGAGCTTGTGCTGCTCCCAGGGCGACCGGTGCAGGGCGGGCTGCTCCCCAGATCAGTGCCTGCATTTTCTTCAAGGGGTTGCTGGGCTCCTTGCCCTCCCCAGGGGACCCTCCAACCGTTTGTTTCCTGTTAGGTTCCACGGAGCTGGAACTCCTTGCCCATCCACAGAAGACCTGTGAAGACAGGGCCCATCATCCAACGGGGCAGGAGTCCTTGGCAGAACCCTCACTGCACCCTCCGCCCAGGCAGACGTGAGATGCCCCTGCAGTCATCCCTGAGGGTTGGTCTGCTCTGTGGCAGCTGGAACCTGAGGAGGCATTAGGAGGGTGGGGTGGGTCGTGGCACCACCCCTCAGGGTAGGTGCCCCTCACAAGTGTAGCCCACGTGACTGAGGCCTGGCCAGAGTGAGGAGGTGCTGTGCCAGGAGCTGGGATAGAGTCTCATGCCTGGCAAGCAGGCCGTGGCTGACCCTCAGGAACCAGGAGCGGCAGAAGGCCTGGCTTGGTGACTGTGTGGATCTGCCCGTTTTTCCCTAGGCTTCACTGGCTCAGGCTAGTGCAGGCCAGCAGCTGCGGATGTGTGAGCTGTGGCTTGTGTGGCCACGCCTCCGCTTTCTAGCTCCTGTGAACCAGGCCAGGGAACTTGGGTGTCTGTGAGACCTGGAGTAACATTGTGACCACAGAACCGCCTTTGCTTTTCTCAGCCATAGAGAAGAAAGGGTTTTCCCCACCTTAAAAATTTTTTTCTAGTTGTAAATGGACACAATACCTTTATTTTATTTATTCATTTTATGTGGTGCTGAGGATCGAACCCAGTGCCTCACACATGCGAGGCAAGTGCTTTACCACTGAGCCACGACCCCAGCCCTCCCCCGCTTTGTTTTAAACCAGCTTTTTGCTGCTGTGAGCGAAAGACCTGACAAGAACAGTTAGAGAAGGAGATGTTTATTTGGGACTCATGGTTTCAGAGGCTCAGTCCATAGATGGCAGACTCCATTGCTCTGGGCCCAGATGAAGCAGAACATCATGGTGGGAGGGTGTAGTGGAGGAAAGCAGCTCAGGACAAGGTACCAAGAAGCAGATATGTATATATAGAGAGAAGCTCCACTTATCAAGAATGAAATATGAACCCCAAAAGCACACCCCCAGGGACCCTCCTCCTCCAGGCACTCCCACCTGCCTAAAATTACCACCCAGTTCATCCTTGTCAAGGATTAATGCGCTAAGTAGGTGAAAACTCTCACAACCCAATCATTTCACCTCTAAGCTTTCTTGCGTTGTCTCACACATGAACTTTCCTGGGACACCTCAGATCTTAACCATAACACGCTTCTTATTTGGACAATATTTATCTCACCAGAAATCAGGAGAGGGATGACAGCCTGGAGGGCCCATGAGAGAATCCCATTAGTTAAAAGAGGGGAAAGATTCAAAGCCGGAAGCCCAGAGCTGATAAAATGTGAAGAAGAAGTCAGAAAAGCTCTGGCAGATGAAAGGCAGGGCTTGCGTAGCGACGCCATGGCCCTGGCAAAGCAGCCGAGGAGGAGTGTGGGCAGAGACCCTGTCCAGGGCTGAGCTGCAGTGACAGAATAGGAGGGGCCCCAGGATACAGCTGCCTTTGAGCATCAGCTGTGAGTGAACCTCGGGACAGCCCTGGGAGAGGGCCGCAGCCACGGCAGGCATGTCTGTGTGTCCTGCAGAGTCCAGGGGGAGAGGGGCTGCAGACAGACACTGTCCAGCCAGCCAGTGGAGGGGACGCCAGGCAGAGCTGAGAGAGGTGGAGGGGTTGGGCGAGGTGGAGGTGCACTCTTGGAGTACCCCTTTTTGGTAGCCAAGCACATCCACACATGAAAGCTGAGGCTTGCTGGCCAGTGGATGAAGTTGCTGCTGACTTGTTACTGATCTTGTGATGGTTCTATTGCTTGCTTGGCTGATCCCTTCAGTCTGTGGCTCCATGTGAGGAGCCACCATCAGCTTCTCCTAGGCACCCCTGGGGTGGGGGAGGCGCTGTCCCTGGGCGATGCCATGGCTCTGGCAGGGCATGTGAAGCTGTTGTGTCTGGAGGTTGCCCCCTCTCTCTGGGCTGTGCCCCTCCCACTCTGAAGTGGGCCTGCTGGGCCCTGTGATGGTGCTCAGCCTCAGCAAGTTGGCATGAAGTGGGTGTGGGTGGACGTGGACCCTGGTCGGTGCTGGGGGCTGCTCCAGGCAGGACCTGTCTGTAGAGCCAGTGCTCGGGGGCCAGGCCCAGCTCTCTCCCCGCCTCAGCACAGACCTCCAGTGCCTCCAGCTGCATCCCCAAGGCTGCCCTCATGCTGTGATAGGGAGGGGCTCGTGCCAGCATTCAGGGACCTGCCTGTCTTTGCTGGGAAAGCCTTGTTAGAGCAGCCTGGGCTTGTCCACAGGAAGCAGGTGCCGTGGGGTGAGAACAGGTAGGCCCAGCGGCATGCAGCCTGCATCTGAGGCTGGGGCCTGGCTCAGCTGCCCATCTGGGGGATAGCATCTGATCTCAGAGGGAAAGGCTACCTTCCCGCGGGAAAGTCCCATTTGGGGCCGATGCCAGACCTGGCCCCAGGGCATGGCAACTGGCTCTGAGCTGTCAGAGCTGGTGGAGGCCATCATTCCCTGATCCAAGTCACTTGGGAAAGTATGGGCTTTGATAAGGCCAGGTCCTAGTGACTATCCAACATATCTACTGTGGCAGGATTTGGGTGAAGCACTGACAAAGCTAATGTCAGGAACTGACCACTCGAGGACCAGGTTCTCTGTCATTCCTTTCCTCCACCTGACCGGGAATCGATAGGTCCCAACCCCAGGTCAAGCCACAGGCCTGGGAAATCCAGGCAGCTGGGCATGAAGAGACAAATGAATTCTTTAATGAAGAAGCACGAAGAGCTTGTTCCCCATCCAGAGGAGACATGTGACTACTGAGGACGGAGACAGAAACCCTCAGGGACAGTCACAAACCCAAAGGCCAGGAGAAACGTTCTGAAAGCTTATCAGAGAAGCAGCTCCTGTGAAGAGAACTGCAGCTAGAGTGAGTGGCCCAGGGCCTGGCTGCCCGAGTGGGATGCTCAGAGCAGCACTGACTCCTGTGAGGACTGAGCTCCACCATAGCTGGCCTCGGGCAGCTGACTGGTAGAGGAAGCAAGAAAGCCACTTTCAACAGCAGGGGCCAGCTTGTCCTGGTTCCTCACCCATAGAAGCCTCAGGTTTGGAGAGGGGTTGTTCCCACACCAGGGTCCCACCACAGTCATCCTGACGTGAAGTGTGGGAGAGCCAGGGGGATGACTCTGGTGGTTGTGAGCCACACCCAGCTGAGCGTGCTTACCGTGTGTAGCATGTGGCACATGGCGGGCTTCTTTAACCCCTGATTTAGAGGGTATGGTCAGTCTTGTCCCCGTTTTCTGAGACGCTATCATTTTTCATCCATGCAGTGGCACTCTCAATCTAATTTTATTGGTCTATCCATCTAGCCATCATCTGTCCATCATCCATCCAGCACCTTTCCATCTATGTATCTATCTATGCATTCATTCTTCTATCTACCCAAGTATCCACCCAGCCACCCTTCATCCATCCACCCAGCCATCTTTCCATCCACCAGGCATCCTTCATCCATCCACCCAGCCATCCTTCATCCATCCACCCAGACATCGTTCATCCATCCAACCACCCATCCTTCATCCATCCACCCAGCCATCTTTCCATCCACCAGGCATCCTTCATCCATCCACCCAGCCATCCTTCATCCATCCACCCAGCCATCTTCATCCATCCACCCAGCCATCCTTCATCCATCCACCCAGCCATCTTCATCCATCCACCCAGCCATCTTTCCATCCACCCAGCCATCCTTCATCCATCCACCCAGCCATCTTTCCATCCACCAGGCATCCTTCATCCATCCACCCAGCCATCTTTCCATCCACCAGGCATCCTTCATCCATCCACCCAGCCATCTTTCCATCCACCAGGCATCCTTCATCCATCCACCCAGCCATCTTCATCCATCCACTCAGCCATCTTTCATCCATCCACCCAGCCATCCTTCATCCATCCACCCAGCCATCTTCATCCATCCACCCAGCCACCCTTCATCCATCCACCCAGCCATCCTTCATCCATCCACCCAGCCATCCTTCATCCATCCACCCAGCCATCCTTCATCCATCCACCCAGCCATCCTTCATCCATCCACCCAGCCATCTTTCCATCCACCCAGCCATCTTCATCCATCCACTCAGCCATCTTTCATCCATCCACCCAGCCATCCTTCATCCATCCACCCAGCCATCTTCATCCATCCACCCAGCCACCCTTCATCCATCCACCCAGCCATCCTTCATCCATCCACCCAGCCATCCTTCATCCATCCACCCAGCCATCCTTCATCCATCCACCCAGCCATCCTTCATCCATCCACCCAGCCATCTTTCCATCCACCCAGCCATCTTCATCCATCCACCCAGCCATCTTTCATCCATCCACCCAGCCATCCTTCATCCATCCACCCAGCCATCTTCATCCATCCACCCAGCCACCCTTCATCCATCCACCCAGCCATCCTTCATCCATCCACCCAGCCATCCTTCATCCATCCACCCAGCCATCCTTCATCCATCCACCCAGCCATCCTTCATCCATCCACCCAGCCAACCTTCATCCATCCACCGAGCCATCCTTCATCCATCCACCCAGCCATCCTTCATCCACCCACCCAGCCATTCTTTATCCATCCACCCAGCCACCTTTCCATCCACCCAACCATCCTTCATCCATCCACCCAGCCATCTTCATCCATCCACCCAGCCACCCTTCATCCATCCACCCAGCCACCTTTCCACCAGGCATCCTTCATCCATCCACCCAGCCATCCTTCATCCATCCACCCAGCCATCCTTCATCCATCCACCCAGCCATCTTTCCATCCACCCAGCCATCTTTCCATCCACCCAGCCAACCTTCATCCATCCACCGAGCCATCCTTCATCCATCCACCCAGCCATCCTTCATCCACCCACCCAGCCATTCTTTATCCATCCACCCAGCCACCTTTCCATCCACCCAACCATCCTTCATCCATCCACCCAGCCATCTTCATCCATCCACCCAGCCACCCTTCATCCATCCACCCAGCCACCTTTCCATCCACCAGGCATCCTTCATCCATCCACCCAGCCATCCTTCATCCATCCACCCAGCCATCCTTCATCCATCCACCCAGGCATCCTTCATCCATCCACCCAGCCATCCTTCATCCATCCACCCAGCCATCTTTCCATCCACCCAGCCATCTTTCCATCCACCCAGCCATCTTTCCATCCACCCAGCCATCCTTCATCCATCCACCCAGCCAACCTTCATCCATCCACCGAGCCATCCTTCATCCATCCACCCAGCCATCCTTCATCCACCCACCCAGCCATTCTTTATCCATCCACCCAGCCACCTTTCCATCCACCCAACCATCCTTCATCCATCCACCCAGCCATCTTCATCCATCCACCCAGCCACCCTTCATCCATCCACCCAGCCACCTTTCCATCCACCAGGCATCCTTCATCCATCCACCCAGCCATCCTTCATCCATCCACCCAGCCATCCTTCATCCATCCACCCAGGCATCCTTCATCCATCCACCCAGCCATCCTTCATCCATCCACCCAGCCATCTTTCCATCCACCCAGCCATCTTTCCATCCACCCAGCCATCTTTCCATCCACCCAGCCATCCTTCATCCATCCACCCAGCCATCCTTCATCCATCCACCCAGCCATCTTTCCATCCACCCAGCCATCTTTCCATCCACCCAGCCAACCTTCATCCATCCACTGAGCCATCCTTCATCCATCCACCCAGCCATCCATCATCCACCCACCCAGCCATTCTTTATCCATCCACCCAGCCACCTTTCCATCCACCCAACCATCCTTCATCCATCCACCCAACCATCCTTCATCCATCCACCAGGCATCATTCATCCATCCACCCAGCCATCCGTCATCCATCCACCCAACCATCCTTCATCCATCCACCCAGCCGTCTTTCCATCCACCCAGCCGTCTTTCCATCCACCCAGCCGTCTTTCCATCCACCCAGCCATCTTTCCATCCACCCAACCATCCTTCATCCATCCACCCAACCATCCTTCATCCATCCACCCACCCATCCTTCATCCATCCACCCAGGCATCCTTCATCCATCCACCCAGCCATCTTTCCATCCACCCAACCATCCTTCATCCATCCACCCAACCATCCTTGATCCATCCACCCAGCCATCCTTCATCCATCCACTCAGCCATCTTTCCATCCACCCAGCCATCCTTGATCCATCCACCCAACCATCCTTCATCCATCCACCCAGCTATCCTTCATCCATCCACCCAGCCATCTTTCCATCCACCCAGCCATCCTTCATCCATCCACCCAGCCATCTTTCCATCCACCCAGCCATCCTTCATCCATCCACCCAGCCATCCTTCATCCATCCACCCAGCCATCTTTCCATCCACCCAGCCATCTTTCCATCCACCCAGCCATCCTTCATCCATCCACCCAGCCATCCATCATCCATCCACCCAGTCATCTTTCCATCCACCTATCCATCCATCATCCATCCACCCAGCCATCTTTCCATCCACCCAGCCATCTTTCCATCCACCCAGCCATCCTTCATCCATCCACCCAGCCATCCTTCATCCATCCACCCAGCCATCTTTCCATGCACCCAGCCACCCTTCATCCATCCACCCAGCCATCTTTCCATCCACCCAGCCATCCTTCATCCATCCACCCAGCCATATTTCCATCCACCCAGCCATCCATCATCCATCCACCCAGCCATCTTTCCATCCACCCAGCCCTCCTTCATCCATCCACCCAGCCATCTTTCCATCCACCCAGCCCTCCTTCATCCATTCACCCAGCAATCTTTCCATCCACCCAGTCATCTTTCATTCATCCACCCAGCCATCTTTCCATCCACCCAACCACCTTTCATCCATCCACCCTTCATCCATCTTCCTGGCTTCCTTCTTCCTTCCTTCCATCATCCATGTACCACTCGTCCACCACCCACTCGTCCACCACCCACTCATCCACCCCCCGGTCACAGTTGGTATCTTGCCCTTTTATCATGTATGTTGCTTCGTATACATGCCTTTGTTCACAGGAGAGAGTGAAGTCAACTGTGGAACCCTGGGAACACGAGCCAACCTCTGCGTGCTTCAGTTTCTGCTTGTGCAAAAACCTAATGTACCTTAGAGGCCTGATGGGAAGATTAGTTATGTTAATGTATACGAAATGCTAGGAGCCATGCCCAGCTCATGGTGAGTGTCATGTGTGGAGTGTACGACAGCAAAGTACTTGTGTGCAAGTGGTCGAGTCACTTGGATTCCACTTTCTCCATCTGGAGGTGCTTGCAAGATCCAGCCCTGCTGGACTGCTGTATGATATTTCACAGTGAGGCTCCGCCATTTTTTCCAGCTATATTGAAGTAATTAATAACAAACAAACACATCTGTACAGATTTAATTCAGCCCCCTGAGCTCAGCTCTGTCTCCTGCACTGACTGAGCTCCTCTCCTGCTCCACAGCGTGGGACTCTCTCAGGGTGGTTGCCCGAGGACAGTGGGCTCCCTACTCTTGTCCCCTAATTCTAGGGCTCATCGGGTCTCTGCCTCATGCCCAGCATCTGAGAGCCATGGTTTGCTGTGTCTGCCAGCTTTTCAGTGGTTCTGAGGGAAGGGCCCCTGGACCCTGCTGGAGAGGAGAACCACCCAGGGCAATTGCTTCCGGTTTCCTCTCATCTTCCTGCCACAGACCAAGCTCCTGTGAACATCCTGAGCACCACTCCAAGGATTCATCTGCGCTGGGCTCACATCTGCCTGTGAAGAGCGGTGCCTCTGGAGGTGTCTAACTTCTGACTTTGCAGGTTGGCAGGTGTAAGGAGATGGTTAGGCAGACACTTGTTCTTAACAAGTGAGGACATGGACACGGGAATTTTGAGGACCCTCTTGAGGCCACACAGGTAGAAACAAGTTCCAAACCAGGGACCTAACCCCACATGGCTGCACCAGGTAGCCCAGGTCGGGGAGGCTGCTGAGTGCCTGGGAGGTGGAGTAGCGGGTATGGCTGTGCTTCGGGGCTGTGGTGCCGGGCTGCTCTAGTGTAGCAGTGGGCAGCATCACCTGCCCAGGTGTGGCCTCCTCCCCTGATGGAGTTCTGTACTGTCAGGAACAGCAGTCAGAGGAGAAATAG
Organism: Sciurus carolinensis; assembly: GCF_902686445.1. Lineage (NCBI taxonomy): Eukaryota > Metazoa > Chordata > Mammalia > Rodentia > Sciuridae > Sciurus > Sciurus carolinensis. Next base: position 140,775,282 of record NC_062222.1, read on the forward strand.
GGGGATCTTCACTAACCAGTGGGTGGGACTTCGGAGAGAGCCCGGAACTCCATGGCCCCCAGGGCGGGAAGGGGGCTCTTGCTGAGGCCCCAATGAGAGGGACATCTCACACTTCTCTGGTCAATCCCTAATTCTTCAGTTAGTGCAGTGGCTCGTCCTGAGGTGCTGGCCTGGCCACAGGGCCTGGAGATGCACTGGAGCCTATCCACACGGCTGGCCTGCTTCTGCTGCCCTGGGTCCTGCAGCTGTACTGGGGCCCACATCATGTCTTGGAGGTGGTTTCCTCCTGTCTGTCCTGGGGGCTGGGTGGAAGAGGGCTTCTTGTCTACCGTCCCTTTGAGGACGAGAAGCAGGAGGGGTTGGGCAGAGTTCCCGGTCAGCTGGAATATGGCAGGGAGGGACCTCAGTGTGCTCAGCCTGCGAGTTGCTGGATCCCAGGAGAACAGAGCACAGGAGGGGCCCACCCCCAGGCCTGCCCCATGAGGTAGCCTAAACCCCTCAGCTGTGGCCAGTGTGACGTAAGAGCAGGGGCATTTCTGGAGTCCGGAGACCCCAGGGGATGCTTCTGAAGTCTCGGTTTTACTGTGAGGCTGTTTAAGCCTGGTATGGGTGCACACTGATCACACAGGGGCTCACTGTGATCTGCTGGTACTGGCACAGAGCGCAGATGGGTGGACGCTGTGCCCCTCACCTCCCTCTCCTTCCTGCCTCTCTCCCCCGTCCCTCTCCTCTCCTCTCCTCTACCATCTCCCCTTGATTGTCACAAGATCCCCCACCTTTCTTTCCCTTTTTCCTCTCTAGTTTCCACACAAGAGAGTAAACGAGGTCAATGTCTCCTTGACCTGCTGAGTCTGGCTTACTTGGCTTCACATAATCTCATTCCATCCATTTTCCTGAACATGATGTGATTTCATTCTAATGTACAGTGGTATTCATACCACGTTTTATTCATCCATTCGTCTGCTGATGGACTCCGAGGCTGGTTCCATCCTTTGGCTACTGTGAATTGTGCTGCTGTAAACATGGGTGTGCGCGATTGTCTACAGGAGGATGACTGTGATTCTTCAGGGTAAGCACCGAGGAATGATATGGCTGGGTCATGCTGTGGTTCCATGGCTAGTCTTTTGAGGAGTCTCCACACTGAAGTGCTGATTTCCACAATGGTGACACTAATTTACAGTCCCACCAACAGTGTAATAAGAGCTTTCCTTTCGCTCCTGCATCTTTGCAAGTGTTTATTATTGTTTGTATTCTTGATGTTTGGCATTCTGGTTGGAGTGAGGTGGAATCTTGGTGAAGTTTTGATTCAAATTTCCCTGATTGCCAGGATGTTGAGCAATTTTTTCATATATTTATTGACTATTTGTATTTATTCTTTTGAGAAGTGTCTGTTTAGTTCTTTTGCCCATTTATTTTTGGTTTTAAGTGCTCTGAGTTTTCTATCTATTCTGGATATTGATCCCCTGTTGGAGGGTAACAGGCGAAGATGTCCTCCCATTCCGTGGGCTCTCTCCTTGTGCTCCTATGTTTTTTGCTGCACAGAAGCTCTTGCATTTGAAGCCATCCACTGATTGAGTCTCTTTTTCTCTCGAGACTTAGGAGACTTGTAAAGGAGGTCTGCACCCGTGTTGGAGTGTCCAAGCTAGTTTCTTCTGTCACAGTAAGGGCAGAATAGAGGTGTGAGTCTCCTCACTGAGTTGGGGGCTGGGGGTCATCCAGGGCAGATGCAGACAGGTGGTTAGTACTACCTGAGGCTCTGGGGACAGGTTTAAAGTCAGTATTAGTCTAGGAGTTGTCAGAATCCAGGTGTTTCTTAAAGCCTGGAGGGGCCCTAAGGGAGCCAATGAGACAGAGACAGGGTCCAGGGTTGAGCCTCGTGGGCACCTGCTGGCCCCACAGGAGAAACCTCCCAAGAGCATCCCGTTTGATATGTTGGACTATGTTTGTAAGCAGTTATTCCTGTGGCTATGACTGATGTTGCCTTTCACATGAAGCTACCTCAGGCAGCAGGAACTGAGACTGTTTGCTACCACTACACCCCAACACCCAGAGCATCTTTGCCCATCTCAAAAAAACTATATAGACACCTCTTTATTAAAGCAGTAACTGTGGCCAAGGGCAAGTGTTCTTTTGTGCTTGTTTTCAACTTTTAAACCCATGAGAAATAACTGTTTTATTGGCATTTGTGGGATGAAGATATGAAAATTAATTTTTTTTTTGGTACTGGGGATTGAATCCAGGGGTACTTAAACACTGAGTCACATCCCCAGCCCTTTTTTTAAAATTTTGAGACGGAGTCTCACTATGTTGCTCACTAACTTGCTGAGGCTGGCTTTGAATCTGAGATCCTCCTGCCTCAACCTACAAAGCCACTGGGATTACAGGTGTATGTCACCATGCCCAGCTAATTCTATGTTATCTTACTAAAATTCATGCTACCACTTGAGGGTTAACATAAAAATTTTCAATGACATTTTTATATAAGTTTAGAAATGAAGTATTTATTTTCCTTTCATTTTGTAACTTCAGCATGACTTGCTATTTCTTGCAAGATCTACTCTGTTTTTATAACTCTATCAACAGCAGTGATGAATAAAGGCCTGATTGTGGTCTGACTCAGCAGAGATCTTGCTCCCTTCCTGACGGGTGGCAAAGCACTGGAGCCAGGGAAGCGAGGTTGCAGGCATTTGCCACCCAGGTTGTGCCCGCTGGAGCTTCCTGGTGCTTGTGCTGTTAGACACAGAGACCGAGGCACCACCCACTCGAGCTGAAGTCTGCGTTGTGCCTGCTCCCACGTTTGGTTAAGTCAGCCAGCCAGCAGCACAGCCAGGCCTGGTGCAGATTCTGCTGTTGCAGCCATTCACACCACCGCATGGAGCTGCTGAGCTTGGAGCTGGGGCAGAGCAGCGGGCTTTGTGTTCCCACTAAGTCAGAGGCGGCCAAGGTGAGCAAGCTGGGAATACAGATGACAGCAGTGTGGAAAATAAAAAGCGAAGGCTTTAGGAATCCATTATCTGCATTGTAATAGTCCCAGAAGAAATCAGGACTCTAGCTGGCCCTTGGCCTCAGCATGGTGAGGCCAAGAGAGGCCCCAGCTCCCTACCTGGTCTCCTAGCCCACAGGAGATGTAGGGATAGGTTGTGTTGTTTTAAGCCATTCAATCTGTGATAATTTGTTATGCAGAAAGTGAAACTAATGAGTGAATTGGATCCCTTAGTTGGAAACTGAATTCAGAAAAGAAAAATCTCCTTTTTTTTTGGTACTGGGGATCGAACCCAGGGGTATTCTACCACTGAGTCACATCCCAAGCCTTTTTAAAAACATTTTTTATTTTGAGACAGAGTCTTGTGAGGTTGCTGAGACTGGCCTGGAACTTGCCATCCTCCTGCTTCAGCTTCCCAAGTTGTTGGGATGGCACTCCTGTGCCACTGCCCGCAACCATTTACGTTTTTTTATTCCCCTATGACTTTTAAAGGAGAATTTGGACGCAATGGAAGGTGCTCACACTGGAAGACGAGAACTGGGTGTCAGAACTAAACTGCTCCAGGACCACCAGGGCAGGAGCAGGAGAGATGTGGAGATATGAGGCGGGGACAAGAGAGGACAGGCTAGGAAATGGAACCACTGGAGCAGGGGACACTGGCTCCCTGAGGCGGGTTGCCAGGCATGGCAGGACACACAGGAAGACCTCTTCCCAGGAGATGTCCTGTGAACAGCAACTCATTTCCCTTGACATCCTGAGTGCACTGTCCTGTCTGGTGACCTTGCAGAAGTGGAGTTTTGTTTGGGGGGATTTTGTTTGTTTTTTGTTTATTTGGGGTTGTGGGTGGAGGGAAGCTCAAGGATGCTAAAGTGAGGACAGGTGATACAATGGGCTGCAGAGAGAGAGGGGCAGGGTCTCCATCAAAGAAAGCAGGACTCACCTCTTCCCCACACACCTGCTAGCAAGCACCTACAGAATGTTAGAGGAGCAGCAGCAGGTCTGGGACACGGGACCGCAGAGGAGGAGCACCAGGCGGGGCCCTGAGGAGGAGCACCAGGCAGGAACCCAGAGGAGGAGTACCAGGCGGGACCACAGGGGAGGAGCACCAGGTGGAAGCCCAGGGGAGGAGCACCAGGCGGGAATCTCAGAGGAGGAGCACCAGGTGGAATCACAGAGGAGGAGCACCAGGCAGGAACCCAGAGGAGGAGCACCAGGTGGGGATCTCAGAGGAGGAGAACCAGGCGGGACCCCAGGGGAGGAGCACCAGGAGGGACCACAGGGGAGGAGCACCAGGCGGGAATCTCAGAAGAGGAGCACCAGGCAGGAACCCAGAGGAGGAGCACCAGGTGGAAGCCCAGGGGAGGAGTACCAGGTGGAATCACAGAGGAGGAGCACCAGGCAGGAACCCAGAGGAGGAGCACCAGGTGGGGATCTCAGAGGAGGAGTACCAGGCGGGACCCCAGGGGAGGAGCACCAGGCGGGAAACTCAGAGGAGGAGCACCAGGCAGGAAGCTAGAGGAGGAGAACCAGGCAGGACGCCAGGGGGGGAGCACCAGACGGGACCCCAGAGGAGGAGCATCAGGTGGATTCTCAGAGGAGGAGCACCAGGCGGACCGCAGAGGATGAGCACCAGGCGTGAATCTCAGAGGAGTAGTACCAGGAGGGACCCCAGAGGAGGAGCACCAGGTGGGAATCTCAGAGGAGGAGCCCCAGGTGGTACCCAGAGGAGGAGCACCAGGCAGGGCCCCAGAGGAGGAGCACCAGGCGGGAATCTGAGAGGAGGAGCACCAGGCGGGACCCCAGAGGAGGAGCACCAGGTGGTGCCCCAGAGGTGGAGCACCAGGTAGGAATCTCAGAGGAGGAGCACCAGGCGGGACCCAGAGGAGGAGCACCAGGCGGGACCCCAGAGGAGGAGCACCAGGTGGAATCTCAGAGGAGGAGCATCAGGCGGGGCCCCAGAGGAGGGGCACCAGGCAGGAATCTCAGAGGAGGAGCACCAGGCGGGACCCCAGAGGAGGAGCACCAGGCGGGGCCCCAGAGGAGGAGCACCAGGCGGGACCCCAGATGAGGAATACCAGGCGGGACCGAAGAGGAGGAGCACCAGGTGGGAATCCAGAGGAGGAGCACCAGGCGGGACCCCAGAGGAGGAGCACCAGGCGGGACCCCAGAGGAGGAGCACCAGGCGGGACCCCAGATGAGGAACACCAGGTGGGAATCCAGAAGAGGAGCACCAGGCGGGACCCCAGAGGAGGAGCACCAGGCGGGACCCCAGAGGAGGAGCACCAGGCGGGACCTCAGAGGAGGAGCACCAGGCGGGAATCTCAGAGGAGGAGCACCAGGCGGGACCCCAGAGGAGGAGCACCAGGCGGGACCCCAGAGGAGGAGCACCAGGCGGGAATCTCAGAGGAGGATCACCAGGCGGGGCCCCAGAGGAGGAGCACCGGGCTGGGCCCCAAAGGAGGAGCACCAGGTGGGAATCTCAGAGGAGGAGCACCAGGCGGGACCCCAGAGGAGGAGCACCAGGCGGGACCCCAGAGGAGAAACACCAGGTGGGAATCTCAGAGGAGGAGCACTAGGCAGGACCCCAGAGGAGGAGCACCAGGCGGGAATCTCAGAGGAGGAGCTCCAGGCGGGACCCCAGATGAGGAACACCAGGCGGGACCGAAGAGGAGGAGCACCAGGTGGGAATCCAGAGGAGGAGCACCAGGCGGGACCCCAAGGAGCAGCACCAGGTGGCTCCCCAGAGGAGGAGCACCAGGTGGGACCCCAGAGGAGGAGCACCAGGTGGAATCCTAGAGGAGGAGCACCAGGCGGTGCCCCAGAGGAGGAGCACCAGGCGGGGCCCCAGAGGAGGAGCACCAGGCGGGGCCCCAGAGGAGGAGCACCAGGCGGGGCCCCAGAGGAGGAGCACCAGGCGGGACCCCAGAGGAGAGCTCCAGGCGGGGTCCCAGAGAAGGTGCTCCAGGTGGGAATCTCAGAGCAGGAGCACCATGCGGGAACCCAGAGGAGGAGCACCAGGCGGGCCCCAGAGGAGGGGCACCAGGCAGGAATCTCAGAGGAGGAGCACCAGGCGGGACCCCAGAGGAGGAGCACCAGGCGGGACCCCAGAGGAGGAGCACCAGGCGGGACCCCAGAGGAGGAGCATCAGGTGGATTCTCAGAGGAGGAGCACCAGGCGGACCGCAGAGGATGAGCACCAGGCGTGAATCTCAGAGGAGTAGTACCAGGAGGGACCCCAGAGGAGGAGCACCAGGTGGGAATCTCAGAGGAGGAGCCCCAGGTGGTACCCAGAGGAGGAGCACCAGGCAGGGCCCCAGAGGAGGAGCACCAGGTGGGAATCTGAGAGGAGGAGCACCAGGCGGGACCCCAGAGGAGGAGCACCAGGTGGTGCCCCAGAGGTGGAGCACCAGGTAGGAATCTGAGGAGGAGCACCAGGCGGGACCCCAGAGGAGGAGCACCAGGTGGAATCTCAGAGGAAGAGCATCAGGCGGGGCCCCAGAGGAGGGGCACCAGGCAGGAATCTCAGAGGAGGAGCACCAGGCGGGACCCCAGAGGAGGAGCACCAGGCGGGGCCCCAGAGGAGGAGCACCAGGCGGGACCCCAGATGAGGAACACCAGGCGGGACCCCAGATGAGGAATACCAGGCGGGACCGAAGAGGAGGAGCACCAGGTGGGAATCCAGAGGAGGAGCACCAGGCGGGACCCCAGAGGAGGAGCACCAGGCGGGACTCCAGAGGAGGAGCACCTGGCGGGGCCCCAGAGGAGGAGCACCAGGCGGGACCCCAGAGGAGAAACACCAGGTGGGAATCTCAGAGGAGGAGCACTAGGCGGGACCCCAGGGGAGGAGCACCAGGCGGGACCCCAGAGGAGGAGCACCAAGCGGGGCCCCAGAGGAGGAGCACCAGGCGGGGCCCCAGAGGAGGAGCACCAGGCGGGGCCCCAGAGGAGGAGCACCAGGCGGGAATCTGAGAGGAGTAGCACCAGGCGGGACCCCAGAGGAGGAGCACCAGGTGGGAATTCCAGAGGAGGATCACCAGGCGGGGCCCCAGAGGAGGAGCACCAGGCTGGGCCCCAAAGGAGGAGCACCAGGTGGGAATCTCAGAGGAGGAGCACCAGGCGGGACCCCAGAGGAGGAGCACCAGGCGGGGCCCCAGAGGAGGAGCACCAGGCGGGGCCCCAGAGGAGGAGCACCAGGCGGGAATCTGAGAGGAGTAGCACCAGGCGGGACCCCAGAGGAGGAGCACCAGGTGGGAATTCCAGAGGAGGATCACCAGGCGGGGCCCCAGAGGAGGAGCACCAGGCTGGGCCCCAAAGGAGGAGCACCAGGTGGGAATCTCAGAGGAGGAGCACCAGGCGGGACCCCAGAGGAGGAGCACCAGGCGGGGCCCCAGAGGAGGAGCACCAGGCAGGACCCCAGAGGAGAAACACCAGGTGGGAATCTCAGAGGAGGAGCACTAGGCGGGACCCCAGAGGAGGAGCACCAGGCGGGGCCCCAGAGGAGGAGCACCAGGCGGGACCCCAGATGAGGAACACCAGGCAGGACCGAAGAGGAGGAGCACCAGGTGGGAATCCAGAGGAGAAGCACCAGGCGGGACCCCAAGGAGGAGCACCAGGCAGGGCCCCAGAGGAGGAGCACCAGGCGGGAATCTGAGAGGAGGAGCACCAGGCGGGACCCCAGAGGAGGAGCAGCAGGCGGGACCCCAGAGGAGGAGCACCAGACGGGACCCCAGAGGAGGAGCATCAGGTGGATTCTCAGAGGAGGAGCACCAGGCGGACCGCAGAGGATGAGCACCAGGCGTGAATCTCAGAGGAGTAGTACCAGGAGGGACCCCAGAGGAGAGCTCCAGGCGGGAACCCAGAGAAGGTGCTCCAGGTGGGAATCTCAGAGCAGGAGCACCATGCGGGAACCCAGAGGAGGAGCACCAGGCGGGAATCTCAGAGGAGGAGCACCAGGCGGGACCCCAGAGGAGGAGCACCAGGCGGGACCCCAGAGGAGGAGCACCAGACGGGACCCCAGAGGAGGAGCACCAGACGGGACCCCAGAGGAGGAGCATCAGGTGGATTCTCAGAGGAGGAGCACCAGGCGGACCGCAGAGGATGAGCACCAGGCATGAATCTCAGAGGAGTAGTACCAGGAGGGACCCCAGAGGAGGAGCACCAGGTGGGACCCCAGAGGAGGAGCACCAGGTGGGAATCTCAGAGGAGGAGCCCCAGGTGGTACCCAGAGGAGGAGCACCAGGCAGGGCCCCAGAGGAGGAGCACCAGGCGGGAATCTGAGAGGAGGAGCACCAGGCGGGACCCCAGAGGAGGAGCACCAGGTGGTGCCCCAGTGGCGGAGCACCAGGTAGGAATCTCAGAGGAGGAGCACCAGGCGGGACCCCAGAGGAGGAGCACCAGGCGGGACCCCAGAGGAGGAGCACCAGGTGGAATCTCAGAGGAGGAGCATCAGGCGGGGCCCCAGAGGAGGGGCACCAGGCAGGAATCTCATAGGAGGAGCACCAGGCGGGACCCCAGAGGAGGAGCACCAGGCGGGGCCCCAGAGGAGGAGCACCAGGCGGGACCCCAGATGAGGAACACCAGGCGGGACCGAAGAGGAGGAGCACCAGGTGGGAATCCAGAGGAGGAGCACCAGGTGGAATCCTAGAGGAGGAGCACCTGGCGGGGCCCCAGAGGAGGAGCACCAGGCGGGACCCCAGAGGAGGAGCACCTGGCGGGGCCCCAGAGGAGGAGCACCAGGCGGGACCCCAGAGGAGAAACACCAGGTGGGAATCTCAGAGGAGGAGCACCAGGCGGGACCCCAGAGGAGGAGCACCAGGTGGGGCCCCAGAGGAGGAGCACCAGGTGGGGCCCCAGAGGAGGAGCACCAGGCGGGACCCCAGGGGAGGAGCACCAGGCGGGACCCCAGAGGAAGAGCACCAGACGGGGCCCCAGAGGAGGTGCTCCAGGCGGGAATCTCAGAGGAGGAGCACCATGCGGGGCCCCAGAGGAGGATCACCAGGCGGGACCCCAGAGGAGGAGCATCAGACCACAGCCCTGCTGAACAGAGGAAGAATACTGAGTCTCACATGGCAGAACCTAAAGGAAACTGAATTTGCATAGAAAATACATAAAAACACAACTAAAGTACAAGACCAACCACTTTATTCCCTTGGTACTGGGGATGAAACTCAGGGGTGCTCTACCACTGAGCTATAGCTACATCCCCAGCTCTTTACTTTTATTTTTGAGACAAGGTCTTGCTAAGTTGCTCAGGCTGGCCTCAAACTTGTGATCCTTCTGCCTCAGACTCCCAAGTTGCTGGGGTGACAGGCATGCCACGCTGTGCCACAAAGATAATACAATTTTTGTTTAAATCAATGAAAGATCTGAAAAGACCCTTTTCTGAAGAAGATATATGAGAAGCTCAAGATCATTGGTCATCAGAAAAATTCAAATTAAAACCACAAGTTACCACTATATGCCCACATATGGCTAACATCATTAGGAAGGCTGCCCAGCTGAGCCTTTAAGGATGTGGAGCCTGGGGTACTCATTCATCAGTGTGGGAAATGCAGTGGTTTTGCTTTCCTGGGAAACAGTCTCTCTAAAGTTCCATTTAACAACAACCCAGCAATCCCATTTCTAAATACATACCTTGGGCAGTGAGTGCATGTTCATAAGACTCATACCTGAATTTCACTACTAAGCACCCCTGAGCAGCAGCTGTATGCATAATAACCCAAAGGAGAAAACCCAAATGCCCATCATTGTGTGAATGATTAGCATATTTGGTAAAACTTTACTCAGCAATGAACAAATGATCCATGACTTCTTGCAACAGTATGGACAAATCCAAAGATGTGTGAAAGTGAAAGAAGCCTGCAGTGTGAGTCTTTGGTACAAAACCATATAGTAAAACCACTGCTGCAGACCAAGGTGAGGTCAGTGTGACTGGGAAGGGCATCGCAAGTTGGAATACTGCATGAGGAGGTGGCAGTGGCATAAGCCAATGCACAGTTGTCCAGATTCACAGAGTGACACACTTGAAAGCTGGTGATTGCTACTGTACATGAACTGCATCTCAATATAAATGGACACAAACAGGCAAGTATTATTCATGATCCAGCAATTTCCTTCTTAGGCACATACCCAAAAATGCATGCCCAAGTTCTTCAGGGTACACAAGTGAGGTTCACAACCTATTCACAATGCCCTGGACAGATGCAAGCAGATGTTCATCACCAGTGATGCAGAAAGGCACATGGCGGCATTTCACCAATGGGCTTGCAGCCAGCAATGAATGAGCTATAGTTGCACACATCAAGCACAGGGAGACAGCACAGACATGAAGCCGACCAGGTTGCTGGGCAGGGTGTCACATGGTACTGCTGTTTGTAAATGTTCAAAAGATAGGCAAGCCCAGGCAGACGGTTAGCCATGCATGCCTTGCTGACAGACACAAACAAATGCAAGCACAGCCCAAAGGAGCTGTGTGCTCAGGCCCTGCAGGCTTCTGCTCCCTGGGTGCAGGTGCACATTGATAAATCATTGTGTTGATTTCTCCCTGAAGATTTACTTATATTCCACAGGACCAAGGCTCCTAGAATCTCAACTTGGAGCATTGCTGCCTCTGAGCACCTGCTACTGTGATAGCACAAGAGCCCTTGGACAATCTGCCAGCTGTGGGAGTTCCCCAGAGCTGCCTGCTGCCCTACTGTGAGTGGCGGCTCAACAGTACCATTCCTGGAGAATGGGTGGGCACAGTAGGGAGAGTTCAGCTGTGCACTCAGTGATGTGTTTTACTGCTCGTCTCCAGAATTCATGTGCTGGACACATACTCCCCCCGTTAGCCAACACGTACTAAGGGTGTCTAGGAGGTGATGGAGCTGCGAGGACTCTGTTGCACTGACCACCCCTGGGTAATGGGCTGCCCTGGAGTGGCCTTCTTGCTCTGCCTGCCTGTGATGCCACCCACATGCCACAACCCAGCAGGAAAGAGCCTCATAACAGGCCTTGTGCTTGCTTTCCCAGCTCCAGAATCGTGAGCTCCGTGAACCTCTATTCTTACAGATTTCCCAATCTGCAGTATTAAATTATAGCAACACAATCTTCTAAGACAGCCAGTTAAAAAAGGATACAAATACTAAAAGTTAAGTGCTAAATTAGAAAAAAATCAATTGAAGTCAACACTATAGGAGATTGAATTTTAAATAGTAATAAATATGTGAAGATCAAAACAAGATTTAAAGGTGATAGGAGAAATGTTCTTTAGTTATCACATGCTTATTGTGTTGTAATCACACATGGAAACATGATTGTCTTAAGAATGTCATCTGAGCTTCTGGATCTTTGTCTTCAAGTGGGGCAGGGATGGCTGCCCTGCAGGAGGTGGCTGCCAGGATTGCAGGAGGCTGTGTGAACTTGCTGGGTGGGGCTGACTCTGTGACTGTAACAACTCCTCTCCCCCAGCGGCCTGGAGGAGAGTCATCTCCCACTACTGTGGTGCTTCTCCCCAGAGTGGGTGCCTCCCTGACCCCTGACCCTCAAATCACTCTGCTGGCTGCAGCTGCTGTAGGGTCCCCTCTTCTGGGGAAAGATGTGGCAGGGTACAGGGTGGTGGGAAGGAAGGGGACTTTGCTGCGGAAGGCTGCAGAAAGCAGTCTAATCAGTGCTAAGACTGTGCACAGGTTGGCTCCAGTTTCTACTCCTGGTTTTAGGTGTCAGAAATGAGGTGGAGTGTAGAGATGGTCACTGTGAGTAGGAGGCGTTTGAGGGGCCCCTGTGACTGCGACAGACACCCTGAAAGAAAGCTCTGTACATCTGGGATGAGGACCCCCCTCATCTTCACCTACCTGGTGTCCCCCACTGGAGAAGATGCGACCTCTGTCACAAGCCTGGCAGGGACTGTGCATGTGGGGAACCTGTGGCTGCAGTACCTGTAATGCCCCCAGGCTCCAGGCAGGACTCCTCAAAACACACAGGGTGGGGCGGGGATTGTGGCTCAGTGGTGGAGCGCTTGCCTAGCACATGTGAGGCACTGGGTTCAATTCTCAGCACCACATACAAATAAATAAATAAAGGCTCATCAACAACTAATAAAAATATAGTAAAATTTTTTTAAAAAAAACCACACAGGGTGTCCTCATGCTCAGGATAAAACTGAACTCTTGTCTCAGCCCAAAGACCCACCTCAGTGGGGTACCTACTGCCTATGGTCTCAGGCAGGAGCTTTTCTGTGAGCACAGGGGCCTTTGCTTTTGCTGCCCCAGCAGGCTCCTCCTCCAAGCCTCCTCCCCACCCTGACACAGAGGTGGTGCCTCCCCTGCATGCAGGGGCCCTGCACCCCTCGTGAGCCATGTACTGTCAGGGGCAGACCCACCTGCACACTCATTTATCCCGGGTAGACCAGGTGAAACTGAATACTTGATGCGTGTTTGGCAGGGGGCAATGGGACAGGACCCTGGCTTTGCTGAACCCCAATCTTGTGGGGAAGACATATTTGGACCACAGGGAAATCCTGCAGTTTGGGGGCCACCTACCAGAGACTTGGAAGGGCGGAAAGGAAACGGGTGGAGCAAGGAGGGGGCCGAAAGAGCCACTGACTCCACCAGCCCCTATTCGTGGGAAGTCCCTCTGAAGATAATGCAGCACTTGCCTCCCAGACTACAGCAAGGAGTGAATAAGTCTAAAAAGCCCTTGGCTCCGGACAAAACAGAGGTTATTAAGACCTGAGAAATGAGACGGCGACGCCAGGTGAGGACGTGGAGCGAGAACATAACTCGGGAAGAGGGAACCGCATGTGCAAAACACTGGGGGCAGAAGGCAGGTGAGCTTAAGCAACCGGGAGGTGGTGCGGGGGATGGAGGTGTCTAGAGAGGGGAGCAACTCCACGGGAAGGTCTGCCTTCTGAGGGGCTTCTGACGACAGGAGCTCTCTGCACCATCCCATTCTGCGCTCTTGCACCTGAAGGATGCAGCCCATCCCTCCAGCCAGGGAGGCAGCGGCCAGCCGTTTTTTATTCAAGCCTGGCCAGTAGGCTGCGCCATCCCCGCGTTCGGAGTGGAGAGGTGGCTCCATCCACCGGCGGTGGCTGCAAACCTCGTTTCCCTGGAAACCGCAATAACCGCTAGGAGTCGGCTCTGAAGCTTCGCTCAGCGCGTGGGCGCCACGACCCTCTTGTAAGCTGGCTCGCACAAGGCCCTCCCCAAACCCACACTCCGCTTGCAGAGACCGGACCACCTTCCCCGCTTTCTGGCAAGTCACGCTGCAGGAGGTGCAGGACCCACTGGCTGCTATTCCAAAATGTGCACTCCCTGCTATAGCGAGTAAACACCACGCAAGTGTCCAGCGAGCGCAGCCTTCACGTGTTTTCCCACTGGGCGGGTGGTTTCGGCGAGGCGTGGACAAGGGCCCTACGCATGGCCTCCCGGTACGTGGGTGCGGCTTCTCAATGCGCAGGCCTCCCGCCCTGCTCACTAGGATCTCTGGGCCCTTTAGGACCAGGAAGCGAGCGCTGGGCTATGCCTCCTGCAGCCGGAACCTGCGGGGCCGGTGGCTGCCGCGCAGGCGCGTTCTCGAGCACCCCCCACCTCACCCCGGGTCCTCCCCACCCCGGGTCGCGGGCGCGGCCACCGCATCCAGTGCGGCCTCAGACGCTGCGCAGGCGGCCTGAGTCACCAGCACCAGGGACAGCGAAGCAGCTCAGCTGGGGCTTCCGGAGGGTTTGGGTCCTTGGAAGGTCCGGGCCGGCCCACGGCGCCCTCCCCTCTTCCACCCAAGAGCACAGGGGTCTGAAGGAGGCGATTTGTCTCCCCACCCACTTCGCGCCAGTCGAATCAATTCACCTGAGTCCTGGTTTGCGGAAATTTCCTGCCTGATCCGCAGACCCGACCCAAACCCAAACAGATTCACCCAGGGTTTTGTCCATGACTTTACCCCAGCTCCGCTCTGTGGCTGGTCCTACAGCCCGCCCAGCGCGCACACCGGGCACACTACAAACAACACGCACAACACCCCTGCACTGCACATACAACACAGCACACTGCAAACCGCACACAACACCCCGAACTACATACAAAACACAGTACTGCACACCGCACACATTACAGCCCCTATAAAACACCCGCCTACAGCCCACACGGCATACCGCTTACACAACATACACGCAACCCACACGCACATCACAACGCACAGGTTCACAACCGTAACACCCCTCACACGTACCACATACATGATACGCAACGTGGCACACGCACCGCACACACGACACACCACATAGACGACACCACCAAACGCACCCCTCACACACAAAGCACACCGCACACACTCCCCACCCCCACCCGCACATGCCCGCACTTCCCCGAGATCCAGGCTCCGTCCCGCATCCCCCAGCAGCCCCTCAGCACCTGGCTCCCCTCGCACCATCTCCCAGCGCCCCCAGCTAACTTCCTCGGGCCTCCAAGAGCTGGCAGGAGGGTGGGCGTGGAGAGCGGTCGGGCGGGGTGGATAGGGAGGCGCACTGGTAGGCACGGAAAGGTGGGAGGTGTTGGAGGTGGGGCCCAGGGGGTCCGGGAGAGATAGACCGGGGTGGGGTGGCGTTCCCAAAGCGGCGGGCACTGGGTTGGGGCATCAGCAGGGGGAGGGCAGAAAAGCTGAGACGAGGCGGCAAGAGGCGCCTCTTCTTGGGCGGGGCAGAGGGGCGTCCTGGGGGCGGCCGGGGGCTGGGGAGAGTGGAGGGGGGCGGCGCCAGGGCGAGGCGCTCGGGGCCGCGGGCGGGTGGGGGGGCACGCGTCCGGGAGGGGCGCCACGGGCTGGGGAGGGGGCGCGCGCGCCCTGCGGTGCTCGGCGCCGCCTCGGTTCCCGGCGCGGGGTCGCGGCGGCGGGAGGCGGAGGATGCGGGCTCCGGCGGCGGTGGCGCGGGACCGGGAGGACGCGGGAGGATGAGGAGGAGGCCGGCGGTCCGGCCGCGCGGCGCCGGGAGGAGGCGCAGGCGGCGGGGGCGGCGGCGGGCGGCGGCGGGCGCGCGGGGTGCGGGCCGGCTCGGGCGCGGAGGATGAAGTGGAGCGTCCGCGGGGCCTGCGCCGCGCTCTCCTCCTGCCTGCTGCTCGCCTGCGCACTCAGCGCCGCCGCCGTCGGCCTTAAGTGCTTCTCTCTGGGCTCGGAGCTGCGCGGGGAGCCGTTCCGACTGGGGGCTGCCGCCGGCGCCTTCTACTCGGGGCTGCTACTGGCTGCTGGCCTCTCACTGCTCGGCGCCGCCCTGCTCTGCTGCGGGCCCCGGGACGCGCCCCTTGCCGGGCCGGGACCGGGGCCAGGCCCAAGGCTAGGGGTTCCCGCGGCTCCCGAGGGCGCTCCGGAGGCCGCACCGGGCGAGGCGGGGGCGGCGGCGGGGCCCCCGGGGCCGGTGAACAGCCAGAACCTGCTGCTGTTGGGCGTCCTGGTCTTCATGCTCGGGGTCCTGAGCGCCTTCGCGGGCGCCGTGATCGACGGCGACACGGTGTCGCTGGTGGAACGCAAGTACTCCCATTACTGCCTGCCCCCGCGCGCTCCCGCCGCGGTCCCCAGCCCCGCAGCAGCGGCCCCGGGCCCGGCCCCAGGGGCGCCGCGCTCCCGCAGCACCCTGGACAGCGCCACGTCCGCCAAGTGCCGCCAGCTCAAGGACTACCAGCGCGGCCTGGTGCTCTCTACCATCTTCAACTCGCTCGAGTGTCTGCTGGGCCTGCTCAGCCTTCTGCTAGTCAAGAACTACAAGTCGTCGCAGGCCCGGAGGGGCCGGCGCGGCCGGCGGAGGGCAGGTCGGGCCCTGGCGCGGCCCCGTGGCATCCCTGGGCTCCGTGCGCAGCCGCCATCCTCCCGCGCTCGGCGAGGACGGCGGGGTCGGCGGGGACGACGGCTGCAGCCACGGCCGAGCGAGGCCTCCATCCTGTCCCCGGAGGAGTCCGACTTCGCTGCCCCCGGGGACTGCGCGGGCTTCGCGGCGCACCACGCAGTGTCCTACATTAACGTGGGTGTCTTCCACGCGTTCGACGAGGCGGGCGTGGAGGTGTGCTGCGGCGGACACCCGTCGGTGGAGCTGCCCGGGTACGCGCCCTCGGACCCCGACCTCAACGCCTCCTACCCGTACTGTTGCCGACCGCCCTGTGAGGCGGCGCGCCCCTGGGAGCCGAGGCGGGCCTGCTGAGTCCCAGGCCGGGTCCCTGCACTCACGCCTCCCGCTAGAGCCCAGGGGAGGGTCCCAAGCCAGGCCTCGCGGGAGCAACAGCTCCGTGACAACTGGACAGTCCACCAGTATTATCGTTTCTGTGTCCAGGACGTTTCTCTTCTGTGTCGTTCGTATCCGGATTCCATTTAAAGTTTACAATAAATGTTTTGGGTCGGCCTGCCGGATGCACTTCTTTTTGGCAAGTCGGTTCCCTGGGGCTGCGGTGAGGTCCCGGAGCGCGCGCAGGGAGCGTGATTTCCTTCGAGGACCTCGGCTGAGCTACAGACAAAAGCCGCGGTCCTGTAGGAACCCAAGGAGAAGGTGCCGCCGGGCAGCAACACTGCGACCCCATGTGCCTGCTTCAGCCGACACTTTCTTACTGTAAAGCTCTCCATAAACAGTGACAATGTTCGGTAAATTTATTGCAATTTGAAGTTGGTGAGTTCCTTTATTAAATTAATCGCTGTGTTACTGGAGAATGTTCATCAACTTGGAGTTAGAGGGTGTCTACACGCAAACGAGCATGGGAGGAATGGCCGCACTGGGTCAGGACCTGTGTTCTGCCAGCTGTTGGCTCAGTCTGCCTGTCTCTGAGCTAGCTCGCTGAGTGTGCAGACACTGATACCAGACACTTTCATTCTGTTTTTGGAAACTGGCTGTGTGGTTTCTGCTGCAAAGCAGTAGAATTTATTTTTGGTTAATACATATGAACAATCTAATCCTATTTTGGAAAATCACAGTCATAGTTTTTCTGCAAAGATAATTTTCCTGTAAACTCATTACTCTGGTAATTTTGAATATAGCATTTCATCTAAAATATACCCCTTAAATAGCCTTAATGAATGTGAAGGTCATACTTTTAAACTAAACTAGGATGTGTGTGTGCATGTTTGCACAACGTGGAATGAACTTCATATGACGGCGCAGTGTGTGTCCATCCTTCTGCGGGGCCGGCTGCTAGTCTTGGAAAAAGGTTATCTGACTTCCTTGTGCCTGGAATCTTTGTGTCGAGCCAGGGAGTTGACTGATCAGCTGGGAGCAGAGTCCCACCCTGGTCCCAAAGTGTGTGTCCTCTGCAGTTGGGAGTAGGGGACAGTATACTCTACCGTGTAGGCACCAGCATGAAGCACTTGGGATGAAGGGAGTCAGGGAGATTGTGTAATATCTTCATGGTGTGCAGGAGTCCACTTCTGTGAAAAAGTTGAAATTTAAGGATAGTGTACAGTTTCTGGGTGCAGGCTCTGAGGTAGGACCTCTCCTCAGCCCCCAGGTACCCTGTCCAGAGCTCCCCTGCACCGCTGGTGAACCAGTCCCATCTGGGACCTGGCTGGGCTGCCTTGACCTTTTCCCTCTCAGTGTGCTAACTGTGGAGGTGCAAGCCTGTCCCACTGATGCTCAGTCAGTTCCTGCGAAACTTGGGGTTCTGATCAAGAGGCAGCAAGTCCAGTCCTCACCCGGCTGTACTGAAGCTGCCCCAGGAAAAGGAATGGCTCTCAACCAGCTTACTGGGTTCTCATGCACAGGGCACTGCCCGTATCAGCCCTGTGCTGTCCTGGGGGCAGGGTGAGCAAAAGCGTTCAGCCTGACTTGCTGGTCCTATTGTTGGTTTATTTGACCCCTTCTGCCCCAGGACAAGCATCCCTCTGGCCATTGGCCTAAGCAGAAATGTCCCAAGTGCAGCACAAAGTGACCTAAACCACTTCCATATCTACCTAATTCAAATCCACATGGCAGGTGTTTTCTATTGGGAGCAGAGCCTTCCTGAGGCAGCCAGGCCCCTCCACCTGCTGGGTGAGCACAGGGTCCTCCCTGTAGAACAGTTGCCTTGACAAACCAGAGGACGTGTAATCAGTGCCCACCTTTGTGTTTTCTGAGCTGTTTTGTCTTACATGCTTTATACAGCTCAACATGTCAAATGCCTTATGGAGCTTTCAAATTTGCTATCGGTCAGGTCTCTAAAGTTTCAGGCTTTCCTTGGGGTAAAGCAGACAACTAAAGGATAGGGAAGGCAGGTCCTGCAGCCAGGGACTGGTGCAAGAGGGTGTCATCTGTGTCCTGAGCCCTGGGGCAGCAGGGGGACCTGGGGTGCAGGAGGGAGGGCATTTCCCCAGCCTTAGGTGAGCTAGCCTCTTCCCCAGGACCAGCACACTAGGTGGGCCAGTTCAAGACTGAGCTTCCCAACTCCACAGAAACAGTAAGCTCTACTTTCACAGAGCTGGATGTGAGATGTGGGGTATCAAGTCATCATTTTTATGGTTTATTAGAGAAAACAGAATCCCACTCTCCCTAAACTCAGATGTAACAAAGATCAGCTCTCAGGGAAGGAGTGGAGGGTGTGGAAGCCACCTTGCCTCCTGATTGGACTAACTTCCTGTTGCCCCTTGACACTCCACTCCTGGCTGCAGGTTTTGCATATGTTGGTTCTGCTTTTCTGGAATGTTCAGTTAGCCACTCAGAACTGAATTGTGCTACCTAGAAAATAAGGCCAGCTCTTGACCCTTCTTCAAGTGGGTCTTATTCTGCTTCCTGCCAGGAGTTTTAGGATGATAAAATGCCAAAATTAAACACACATTCTAGCATCTTTCCGAAGGCTGAACGTGTGTTTGTGAGTCATTATTTATCATAAAGGTGCGATCTGGTTCAGCAGGAGTGCACTGCGAATGTGGGCAGGGTCTAGAGCTGAAGGGCCACGTTAATAAAGGTAACATAATGCTGTGCACGAAACTGGGCAGTGAACTCCCAGCGAGTCATGTTTCCTTAGGCTCAGCAAACCTTTAGATATCTGGGTTTTCATGCCCTTCCTTAGTCAGAGGGGGAAGACAGGTGGGGTTCTCTGCCCTGGGTACCTTTAACCTGAGCCACAAAACTGAGCTTTTGAATGAAAATTCAATTAAACAATCATTTAAATTGAAAAATCAGTCAGATGGTCGGTTGATGTGCATGTGAAGAGCTTACAGCTGAGGTTCTGACCCCTGGCTAGAGCCTTGGTGCAGTGCAGGAGGAGCTGTGAGCACAGGTGCACAAGTGTGCATGAGTGTGCATGCCGCCACCAGTACCTGCACACATCCTCAGGCACTGCACAGACGCGCACATGCAGGCATACGGACACGATGAATACACGCGTGTGCACACACACATGGCCTCCTGGGCAGTGTCTGAGGGCCAGGACAGCAGCTGTGCCAGGGGAACTCAAGTGGAACCCATCCAGGGCCACGAGCTGGCCTTGCTGCCCCTGCTTTGGCATCACATGCAGGACAAGCCTAAGGGGAACTACCCCGGGGCCCCAGCAGTTGTTGAGCCACTGGCCACATCTGGAGGACAGGCAGGTGGGGCCGGCAAATGGGGCTGGCAGGTTAGTCTGGGCAGGTAAGAACAAGAAGGTGGGCTGGGCAGGGAGGACAGAAAGGTGGGGTCAGGCAGGTGGACAGCCCCTGGTCTTGGGCAGTGCAGCTCAGTGTGTCATGACAGAGAGTATGTTGGGGCCTAGGTAAGAAGGAGGCTGCCAGGCTGCATCCCTAGACTCCTTGCAGGTGTGGGGTTGGGACGTTACCATGCAGGACTCTACACCCTCTCTGCACCCTCTTCCTCCATCCTCCAAGGGCCTGGCACCTATGCAAGTGGACAAAGGCCATGGTCCTGCAGTGCCCTCCAGGTCATGATCTCCCCAAGGCATGTTTTATCACTGAAATAGGAAAGTAGGGAACAGTAGAGGCCTGAGAAGTGACCTCTGGCAGCCGAACAGTCATCAACCGAATGTAGACCCATGTCCCTTCTTCTTGTCTGAGAAAGACAGCAACCTGATGTGAACAGGTTTAATTTCCTGATGATCCAACGTCTTGACCTAATTTGCTGTTCTGTAGTACTGTAACCAACAGAAAAAAAAAACAGTAACAAAATGGAAAACATAATTTAAATTAGCAAAATGGAACACAAGGATCCTTGTGTCCTCTGCTTGAACCCTCCTGGGCAGCCCTGGGTGGCAGGAGAGCCTGGTGGTCCTGACAGTTGTCCACCAGCCTCTGCATTTTGGAGGTCCTGGAGGAGCCCGTTACAGGCAGTTTCCCCTGGAGAGGCCCTGATCTGATACACATTTCGCCTTTTTGTCAGCCATTGGTCCTCAGTGGAACGTCACTGTCAGATCAATAAAACCTGTTTTAAAAACATAGTATACTTCGGATTCATGCTTTTCTGGCTACTGTCCTGTTTCTGACTGACCATATGAAAAGTGGCCAGATGCCCACATGCTGCAGGTGGGAGGTAGAAGTGAGCTCGCTTTTTCTGGGCCCTTTGCTGGTTCTCTCCTCAGTGGTGCTGGGCCCCTGGTTGCCTTGCCTTGGACAGCTGGCTCCTATCTTCCCACCCTCAGGCCCTGGAGCACCTGCCAACTGCCATGGAGGGCAGGCTTTGCCTCCCCTTTGATGTGATGCTAGTTCCCTGCTAATCTCACTTACTGTCACTACCACACCACTTGGTGCAGCATTACCTGAACATGTCAGGTCATGTGACCACACTCAGAAGCATGCAAGAAGGAGGGGAACCATCCTGCCAGCTTTTATGTGGGTGCTCTAGGGATGGGAGGAGCCAACAAGAGCTACCAGGTGCGGCACCAGGAAGAGGTGAGGTGCAGTTGCTGGGATACAGGAGGTGGGAGTGAGGAGGTGGGATGCAGGAGGTGGGGTGCAGGTGCTGGGATGCAGGTGCTGGGATGCAGGAGGTGGGGTGCAGGTGCTGGGATGCAGGTGCTGGGATGCAGGAGGTGGGGTGCAGGTGCTGGGATGCAGGAAGTGAGCTGCAGGAGGTGGGGTGCAGGTGCTGGGATGGAGGAGGTAGAGGCAGGTGCTGGGATATGGGAGGTGCAGGCAGGTGCTGGGGTGCAGGAGGTGGGATTCAGGAGGGTGGGTACATGGGGTGGGAGGCAAGAGGTGGGATTCACTTGATAAGAGTGAACATTGTAGGATGTACTGTACCCATGGTTTTGTTTTCTCCAATTTCAGTTACCTTGGTCAACTTCAGTTGAAAATGTATTAAATGGAAAGTAGTAAATGGAAAATTCCAGAGTGATGCAGCCCATAAGTTTTAAATTATGCTCCTTTCTGGGTAGCATGATGAAACCTTGCACCATCCCACTCTTTCCTGCCTGGGACATGAATCACTCCTTTGTCCAGCATATCCCCATGTCCACTCTACCCACCCGTTAATCACTCAGTAGCTATCTCAGTTATCAGGTGAACTGTCGCATCACACCGCTTGTGTTCCAGGATTAATATTTTATTTAATAATGGCCCCAAAGTTTAAGAGTGGTATAGCTGGCAACTAGGACATGCCAAAGAGAAACTGTAAAATGCTTCCTTGAAGAGAAAAGGTGAAAGTTCTTGATTCCAGAAAAGAAAAACATCATATTCTAAGATCCACAGTAAGAATAAATCTATTCATGAAACCATGAAGAAGGAAAGAAATTCCTGCTAGTTTTGCTGTTGCACCTGCTAAATTTATGGTGATGGTATGTGGTAAGTGCTTAATTTAGATGAAAAAGGCATTAAATGTGTGGGTAGAAGATATGAACAGAAAACAGTTCCAACCGACGGCGAAGCGTTCTCTTCCAGAAAGCACTGAGCTGACGCGAGGATACTTCAGGAAGGAATTCCCCGGAAGGAATGACAGCTAACCATTTGCCGCAAATAAGGGTGTCTAGCTTTGAGCTGAAATCAGTTACTTTTGTTAATCTCTTACTGCACTTAACTTATAAATTTGAATTCATCATGGGTATATATATGAAAATGTGAATAACACATTTTTATGGTTTGGTACCCTAGGAACATATCGTATGGATAAAGGGAGACTGATGTACATGGTGGAATGTCATGGGCAGGATGCAGGAGGTAGGGTGCAGGGGATGAAATGTACATGGTGGGAAGCAGGAGGTGGGGTACAGGAGGTGGAGGGAGGAGGTGGGATGCAGGAGGGGGGAAGGAGGAGGGAGGAAGGAGGAGTGGGGAGGGAGGAGGTGGGAGACAGGTGCTGGGAGGCAGGAGGTGGGGTACAGGAACTGGGAGGCAGGAGGTGGGAGGCAGGAGGCGGGAGGCAGGAGGCGGGAGGCAGGAGGTGGTGAAGGGATGGATGAGGCACAGGTACCTACCCTGAGGAAGCAAGGGCTTTCAGAGTGCACACAGAGTGCTTTATGGTCCAAAATACTTGGGTTCTGGCAGTACCTAGGATGTTCATTCACCAAAAGCGCTCATAGCAGCTGTTGTGTCCTGGCTTCAGTGGGGAAGGGGGACTTCTGCTCTCACCAGTGTAGGAATGGGCAATGTCCCCCTCCCCCAGAAAGTACCCGTCTCTCTGGGTTGGGTGCTGGAACAACTCCTGGGGCCACAGGTACAGGCATGAAGGAAATCCTCCCTGTGTTGTTGGACAAGGCCAGTGCGTGTCAGACCAGGGTGTTCACGGTCCTGAATAGACATGCCGGATGAGTGGCCTAAACAAGGAAGAAATATTAAAAGCAGCCATGTGAGGGGGAAAACCCTGAGGCCTTCCAGAGATTCCTATTCCAGCTGAGCAGGTTCCACTGGGCAGAAGGCCTGAGCAAGGGCTGCTCTGGACAGGCTGCTTCCCCAGGAAGAGATGCCTGGATTCCTGGGGCCTGCCAGCCTCAGGCAGGGCAGAAGCTCAGAGGCAGCTCCAACCTGTTCAAGTTATGAGCTCCCAGCTGGAGATCATTGTCACTCAGATTCCCACATTCCCCAAATCCCTTTGCCACAAGGCTTCCTACACGGTTGTCCCCCTCTCCATGGGAACAGGTACGACCTTGGAGGGTCTTGGAGGCCTGGTGGTGACAGCCCTCTTGCTTGGGTAGCCTAACTTGGGTTATTTTTTCCTTAAGTGCGTGATTTCGCGCTCTCCCACACTGAAGCTTGCCCGCGCCGTGCAACCACCCACACATGCTGCTGCTCCTGCTGGCGCCCACACTCCCTCTCTGCCATCCTTCTCCATTCCTCAAGGCTGGGCTGCGACAGGGAGGGCTCTGCACCCTGTCTAGGCTCAAGCAGCAGTGCCCTTAGATGCTTGTCACTGGGCGAAGGAGAGGGCACCATTTACTGAGGACCCTGCAGGAGCCCTGGGATCTCCCTATGTGGCCAGTGTGGCCTGGACGTCAGCTCCTCACAACTAATGGTCCGGAGGGCGTACCTCAGGGGCCCTGCATGCTGAATGGTCACTTCCCTGGGGAAGACTGGGCTTAGAGCAGCGCCTGTGCTCTGTGGGGCTGGACTGAGTCTTGCTGCATGCACTGTGAGTTCCGGGCTGAGTCTTGCTGCACGCACTGTGAGTTCCGGGCTGAGTCTTGCTGCACGCACTGTGAGTTCCGGGCTGAGTCTTGCTGCACGCACTGTGAGTTCCGGGCTGAGTCTTGCTGCACGCACTGTGAGTTCCGGGCTGAGTCTTGCTGCATGCACTGTGAGTTCCGGGCTGAGTCTTGCTGCATGCACTGTGAGTTCCGGGCTGAGTCTTGCTGCATGCACTGTGAGTTCTGGGCTGAGTCTTGCTGCATGCACTGTGAGTTCTGGGCTGAGTCTTGCTGCATGCACTGTGAGTTCTGGGCTGAGTCTTGCTGCATGCACTGTGAGTTCTGGGCTGAGTCTTGCTGCATGCACTGTGAGTTCTGGGCTGAGTCTTGCTGCATGCACTGTGAGTTCTGGGCTGAGTCTTGCTGCATGCACTGTGAGTTCTGGGCTGAGTCTTGCTGCATGCACTGTGAGTTCAGTTGCTCTCCTGGGGTCTGAGACAAAGCAGGACTGAGGCTCGGCCCTGGGTGGTGTGTGGGAGCTTTGTAACTCAGGTGGCAGGTGGGCAGATCACATCCTTGCTGCTGCTTCCTGCTCACTGTCCAGCTTCCATGCTCCAGATCCCTAATGCAGCCTTCTCCCCAAACTCAACATGTTCCTTCTCAGATGACTGACTCACCCGAGCCCACCCACTCTGGAGTCCTGCCCTGGGATCCCTGCACACATCTGTCACCAAGTCCTTCAGCTTAGCACTCTCCGAGGATTGACCTCACAGTCT
This sequence comes from Sciurus carolinensis, assembly GCF_902686445.1. Lineage (NCBI taxonomy): Eukaryota > Metazoa > Chordata > Mammalia > Rodentia > Sciuridae > Sciurus > Sciurus carolinensis. The sequence goes on from NC_062222.1 coordinate 140,799,499, forward strand.
TCACCAGCAGCTGTCAATCAGAGCCAGCACAGCCAGAAGCCCGAATGCCAGGGTGCCTGTCTGCAGTGCCTCCCCTAATTCAGGCCCCCACGCCCCATCCTGGGAGAACTGGAGGACAGAGAGGCTTCACATTCTTTGTTTCATTCTGAGTCTGGAAGTGAGTCCTGTGTTACATGTAGAACATACTCCCTGCGAACCAGCTGTATTTTGCATGCTGCAAGTCACGTGGGGCCAGTGACTGCTGACCACCAGTCTGGAACTGCCTCTTGGGTTTTGAATTAGGACACATCTTGAGCACAGAGTGCACAACGTAACACAGGTGCCTGAGCTACCCATTGGCACTGTCATCAAAATCCAGACATCTAAAATCTGAAGTTTAGACTTCTTTCCCTTACTTGGTCCACGTGTCTTTTATCTTTAAAGATTAGGTAGCCTGAGCTCCCCGACATCTTTCCGAAGCCTGCAGTCACCACACAGCTGATGGTGTGCTCTTCCCCAGGCCTGTTTCTGGGCTCTGCATAATCAAGAGTGCCCACAATGCTACATTGCATTCTTTGCACTTGGAACACCATGGGAGTGCAGCACACTGTATTTAATATGCTTTTTGTATTCAACATTGCCATTCTGAGACTCACGTGGCCTGTGTGACTGACAACTGTCACTGGCTCACTTGTTCTGATGTGCCTCCCGTTGTTCTGTGTCCCCTGTGGAGAGGCTCTCAGCACATTTCCTTTTTCATTATTATAATTGGTACTGCAGTGAAGAGCCATTGCCTGTTGCTATGGTCTGGATGTGGTTGGGCCTGTTCCCCAAAGGTTCCTGTATGAGAAGCTCAGTCCCTAGGGTGGCTGTAGAAAGAGGTGTGGTACCTTTAAGAGCTGGGGTTAGTACAAGGTCCTGAGGTCACTAAGGTTCCTTACCCTCAGATGGGAGCTGGTCTCTCAAGAAGGTTGTTATAAGAAGATCAATCCTGGTTCTCCCTGCCTCTTGCTCCTATCTGTCCATGTGGGCTCTGCCTCTCATACCTGCCCCACTCTGATGCCATCTGCCATGTTGTGATGCAGCACAAGAAATCAGCAAATGCTGGCCTCACATCATCTCCAAAACTGTGAGCTAAGTAACCTGCCTTTTTGTATAAAGCACCCAGCTTCAGGTAATGTGTTACAGTCACAGAAAACACTAAGCCTCACCTGGGCCCCAGGCCTAGGTGTGGCCAGGGCATGTACATTGGGCTCTGTGGGTGCTGCAGGGTTGCAGTGAACAGAGAAGTTTCAACAGTGCAGGCGTGTGCCTCTCCCTGTGTCCCAGCCTCTGTCGCTCTCAGTACTGTGAGGTGTTGTCTCATCCTCGATTGCATTCCCACGACCACAAGTAAGTGTCTTTCCTGATCATCTAGCGTGTTCTGTGCTCCTATCCTCTTGCTTTCAAAAAATTGCTTTCTTTATTTTGGATTTCATTACCCATTCTCTAGACATGACTTGTCTGTCCATTTCTGTTGCCATAACAAAACAGCTGAGGCTGGGAAACTTATACACTAGAGTAAACTTGCACACTTATACAGTGGTGCTTCTGAAGGCTGGGAAGTCCCAGGTTGCTGGCCAGAGCTGTGGAGCTGAGCCACCCTGGACTGGCTCCAGGAAGAAGAGCAAGAAAGCAAGGAGGGCCAGGCTGGCCCTTCCTGGGTCCCACACCACCATGCACCGACCTGCAGTAATGGCACTGATCTGTCCCTCCAGGAGGTCCCACTTCCAAGCACTGCTGCCTGGGATGGAGTTGAATGTCCTGCCACAGCACCACTTGCCCCCACAGCACAGTCATCTCATTTGGCAAGAAGGCAGTCACATTTATTAAGCTGTCCTGTGAGACCTGTGTTCCAACCATTGAAAGACTTCCTCCTAAAGTCCTCCTTCTTAAAATCCTCCCTTCTGAAGTTCCTCCCTCCTGAAGTTCCTCCCTCCAGAAGTTCCTCCCTCCTTAAGTCCTCCCCCCAGAAGTTCCTTCCTCCTGAAGTTCCTCCCTCCTAAAGTCCCCTTTCTGAAAGTCTTCCATCTTAAAGTTCCTCCCTCCTCAAGTCCTTCCTCCTACAGATATTCCCTCCTTAAGTCCTCCCTACAGAAGTCCTCCCTTCTGGAGTCCTTTCTCCTGAAGTCTTCCCTTCTAAAGTCCTCTCTTCAGTAGTTCTTCCTACTGAAGATTCTCCCTTCTTAAGTCCTCCCTCCAAAAGTCCTCCTTTCTGAAGCCCTTCCAGTTTCAGTTTGCTTTGACCTGTGGGCATTGAGTTCATCCAGGAGGTTACTCTGTTTCCAATGTAAGGCAGAGATCTCATCCTACTGTCATGCATACCTAGGTGTGGTCCTATAGTTGAGGATACCCACGCATACATGCCTTTAGAAAGAAGTTCTGCAGGTGGGAACGTTGGTTGTGCCTCTAGAAATCTACCATTTCCTTCTCCACATTCATGCCTTTCTCTCACATATTGTTATTTTTCTGCTGTTGAAAGTCAGCATATTTCATATCACAAAAGAACTTGAAGTTTGGTAGGTCCTGTGATGGTGGTGGTGTCATGAAATCCTGCAGGCCCTGTGATGGTGATGGTGTCATGGGATCCTTCAGATTCCTTGATAGTGGTGACCTCATGGAATCCCACAGGATCCTTGATGGTGGTGGAGTCATGGAGACTCACTCAGGCCCCGTGATGTTTATGGTGTCATGGAGTCTCACACAGGCCCTGTGATGATGATGGTGTCATGGAGTCCCACAGGCTCCTTGATGGTGGTAGTGTCATGGAATCCCACAGGCCCCTTGATGGTGTGGTGTCATGGAATCCCACAGGCACCTTGATGGTGGTGGTGTCATGGAATCCCACAGGTCCCTTGATGGTGGTGGTGTCATGGAATCCCGCAGGCCCCTTGATGGTGGTGGTGTCATGGAATCCCGCAGGCCCCTTGATGGTGGTGGTGTCATGGAATCCCGCAGGCTCCTTGATGGTGGTGGTGTCATGGAATCCCGCAGGCTCCTTGATGGTGGTGTTGTCATGGAATCCCGCAGGCTCCTTGATGGTGGTGTTGTCATGGAATCCCGCAGGTCCCTTGATGGTGGTGTTGTCATGGAATCCCGCAGGTCCCTTGATGGTGGTGGTGTCATGGAATCCCGCAGGCTCCTTGATGGTGGTGTTGTCATGGAATCCCGCAGGTCCCTTGATGGTGGTGGTGTCATGGAATCCCGCAGGCTCCTTGATGGTGGTGTTGTCATGGAATCCCACAGGTCCCTTGATGGTGGTGTTGTCATGGAATCCCGCAGTCCCGATGATGGTGATGGTGTGACGGAGACCCACAGGTCCCATGATGGTGACGTGGTAATGGTGTCATGGAGTCCTACAGCCTTTTATGAGTTTGCAGGATTGTCTCTGGATGCAGTTCAGTGTTAATTGTCTTTTACAACATTTTGTTTTTGCTTCTGTTGATTCAAAGACTGTGAATGACCTGGTATTCTGAGTTTGTAACCAACTACATTGCTAAATTTTCTTCTCCTTTCTGGTATTTTTTTTTCTTTTGTTTCCTACATCTTCCTTGAGAAATGACTTTTGTGTCTTCCTCTCTAAGCCTTGGGTGGTTTTCTGGTCTTGGTGTTCTTGTCAGCCCCTCTACCCTCAAGCAGAGGTAGCTATAGCCTCGGTGCTCCTGGGTTCAGTCCCCAGGATATGGAGTTGCTGGGAATCTTGGTAGAGATCTTTTAACGAACTGAGGAAGTTTTCTTCTCTTTCATTTGCTGAGTATTATTGTTAATCAGAAATGGATATTGAATGCGGTCAGTGTTTCTGCTCACCTGTTGTTTTTTCTCTGGATCAATCTGTTCATGTAGTAATCATACCAATGTACACTTCAATTTTAGGTCAGACTCATGCTGCATGGGGTGTGGAGGCCCCCACTTCTCTCTCCAGAGGGAGGGTGCACGTGCACCTTCTGCTTCCTGCTCCCGCCTCAGCTGGGCTTGCTGTCTCCCCATGGTTCCAGCACTGCCTTCCTGGAGCTGTGAACCTCTGTGGAGAGAGTTTGCTGTCCGCTGCTTCGTGAGTCTAAATGTCCACCCAGTGGCTCTGTAGTGTTTCCCACTGTGATTTTCTTCCCTTTTCCCTCAGCATTAACAGCTAACTGGCAGAATGTCATCCAGGGTTTTGGCAGAGGGAAACTGACCTTTCACTGAGCTCCAGGGTGCTGGGGGGTCTAGGGATTCTTCCTCATGCCACCATGTCCCTGTCCCTCCGAATGTGGTCTCTGCAGTCAGCTCTGGGCCTCCCTTCCCTCCTCTCAAGTCCCTTGCACACGGCTTCCCTGTGTCTGCCCCAGTGACCAGCCCTCTGTGTGTCCACCCTGAGGTCACTGTCCTGTGCCTGCCAGAGACCTACCTCTGTGGGCCAGCCACCTCTGCTCCCCACTGGGTGTGGCCACCTGACCCCCATTCCTCCCTCCATCAGAGGTGCTGGGAGTTGCTGCCCTTGGAGTCGGAGGACGAAGCCCTCTGGCTTGCAGTGCTGACAGTGTGACTGTGGACTCTATGCCTTTTGCTCGCACCATGGAATGTGAGCTGTGCTGGCTCTTGGTGTTGGCAGCGTGTGTCTACTTCCCTCAGCTGGCATTCGAGGGAACCCTTCACTTTGGAACTACAGCTTTGGTTCTGGGAGGGCTGTCTTATTTTATTTATCTAACGATTCTCCCTATTTTTTCTGTTCTGCACTGTTCTGCTACTGGGGCCCTGCACTCTGGGTTGCAACCCTCCATTCTCTTTGTTCCTCTCTCCTATTTTCCTGTACCTACCTTTTTTCTGCCTAATGTTTCCCAAAGGCCTATGAACTGAGGCTTGGTCCACAGGGTGACAGTGCTAGGAGGAGGTGGGGCCCGGTGGGTGGTCCTTGGTCCCTAGGGCTTCCCTTGAAAGGACCATGGGACCCTGGTTCCCCCATGTGCTCCGTTATGTGCCAGCCAGGAGGCGAGGGGCTCTGCTCCCCCTGGGCTCCTTCTGTGATGTGCCGACTCTCCAAAGCACCACAGCCATGGAGCCAACAGAAACCTCTAAAATTGAAACCTCTGAAATTGTGAGCCAAGATAAATTTTTTCTCTTATCAACTGATTATCTTAGGCATTTCATTATAGTGATGGAAAACTGACTAAAACAGAAAGCTCATACCAAGAAGTGGGGCCTTTGTGGTTACTAGATGCTTGATGATGTGGAAGAGCCTTTGGAATTGGTTTTCAGGAGGAATTTAGAAGAGTTTGAAGGAGTAGACTAGAGAAAGCCTGAAATGCTATCATCAGAGCTTATCAGGAATTCTGGTGAGAACTCAGAAGACCAGAATTCTGATAGTAATATGGACAGCAGAGGCCAGATTCATGAGATTTCAGATGGAAGTGAAAACTCCCCTGGGAACTGGATTAAAGGCCACCTGCGTGACTCATGGCAAAGAACTTGATGGCATTTGTCCATGCCCTGAGACTTCATGGGAGGTTGAGCTTTAGAGTGACAGGTTTTGAGGGAATTCAAGATGGCAGGCCAGGGGGAGGCTATATTTCCAGTCACTCTGTGGCTCAGGATCCAAGCAGCAGGAGTACTGCTTCTTAGTGAGTTGGGTGAAAGAGGGAATTCACTGAAACTCAATATCAAACAGTCAGTCTCTTAGAGACTCAGAAATTCAGGTGCGTTGAACAAAGAACAAGAGCGAGCACACTGGGGCCAAGCTGGTTGCAGAGGCGAGGGAAAACACAGAGAGAAGCCCCATGGACAGATCTGGCACAGGAAAATCTGTAGATCAGAGAAGCGGCCTAGACTTAGCTGATCCAGAGGCTGCACAGTGAACTGGTGTTTGACAGGTGCTGTTTCTCAACCTGCTACAGAGAGTTGAGGCAGGATCTGTCCCCAAAGTGGCCACGCTGCAGCTTGCTGCAGGAGCTGGGCGGTCATAGCAAACACTGCCTGCTGTCCCGACAAGCGCCTACGATGTGGCCTAGGGTGTACCTAGCTCAACAGGAGTGAAATGGCACAGAGAAGACTGACCCAGGAGAGTCCAAGTCAGAAGCACGGAGGGGAGTGAAACTCACTTTCCCCTTGAGCCTGGAGGCTCTTGTGACCAGCTGAAGAGGGTCAGGAAACTGAACATGTTGATGGGAAATACATTCAGGGACTCAGCCTGGGAAGACTGCATCATGGGCAGTGCAGTGTGTGGGACCTGTGGAGGACTGGCTTACCTGTCCCTCAGGCGTGACTCTCAGGAGCTCCTGAGGTCCAGATTCCCAGCAGAGACTGGCATACATGAAGCCCTATGGCTTTAGAGTTAATCCAAACTCTCCAGAACAAATACCACCCAAAAAAGTTCCAAAGTCCTAATTAGTCCTAATCCCCAGTCAGAGGAACTTCCCTCTTAGAACTTACAGCAGCTCCACCCTGGAAATGCATTGATCTGGTCTCTCCTGACAAAACTCCAACTGACAATATTTCCCATCCCATCCTACCTCATACTGGGGAGAAGAGAAGCTAAGAGCTAAGAGCTTCTCTCTTAGGTCACCACAACTGGCAGTGAGCAATGCAAAAAGAGGTAGGGTTTAACAACAACCAGCCCCTTGCATGTGCATGCCCTCTCTCTCAGTACATAGCCGAAGAAGAAACAGAAAGAAGGGCAGTCGGGCATAGACAGTGATCATCCAATTGTGTCCACCTCAGTGGGGACAATTCTTTCATTTTTCATTAAGAATATTTTTGCTTTTTTATTTTATTTTTTGGTGTTCTTGCTGTGCTGATTGCAGACTTATACACATATACATTTTTTTTTCTAATTTTTAGCCCATTTTACAATAGTTATTTTTCCTTGACTTTTGGTTTGTTTATTTTGTTTTTGTTTCTACCATTTCTGTCTCTCCTTTCTTGTATTACTAGCAGCCAAATTCTCTTGTTCTCTCTTGCTCCCTTTACTTTTTTCTATTTCCCCTCCATCTTTATAGCTATACTTGTACATCTCTTCTGCATTATTTCTGTTCATGTGTGAACACTCTAAACTTTCTTCTACCTTCCTTCACATTTTCTTTTCTCTTAATGAATGCTATTTTACCATAATCTAGAACTATTTGTTTTTGTAACTCCCTCTCTCACCATTTATGTTGTTGCACTTATTATTACTGTGGATGACATAGTTGACACCTGCGGATTGCTTTATGTGCCAGATCTAGTTCATGCCTACTTATTGCTTTTGATGTTGTCAACTGCTAACATCACCATTCCTGTTTTTGTGATCGGTGTTGTGGTCACCAGGTATTCATCTTAATGCTGTATATTGCTTGTTTCAGTGTTCCTATTTGTTTCCCCCCACAGGATAGAGGTTCCTCTGCTGAACCAAATATAGCCAAAAGACAATATATCTTACTCTAAACACAAATTAACCACACTCAACTTCAGCTATACTTTAATGCAAAGAATAGAAGAGACAAATCCCCAAAACAAATGACAAGGTCCCAAATAGAAATGTGGTTGGGGGCACACTCCAGACCCACTCCTACAACAAAAAGAGAGAATTAACACAAAGGCTGTGGATACAAAACCTGTAAGGGATCTCAGGACACTTTGGCAAAAGAAGACTGTACCCTAAAAAGCACTTCCCCCAAGAATGAAAGAAATCCATCCTAACAGATACATAAAACCCAACACAGGAATATAAGTGATGAAAAACCAAGGTAACATGGTGCCTTGTAAAGTTCATAATTAATATTTAAGTGGATAAAATATCACATAAAAAATTCAAAAGAATGATTGTAAGAATTATCAAGGAACTTCAAGAGAACACAGAACAACTGAATGAATTAAGCAAGTCAGTACAGAATATGAATGAGAAATTCAGAGACATTGAAAAAAGAAAAAACAGAATTATTGGAAATTAAAGTCTAATAGAGTAGATCATGCTGAAGACAGAAGCTCAGAGCTGGAAGACAAAGTAGCTGGCCTCGAACATTCAAATAGTATTGACAAAGAGAATGAGCAACCAATATTAAGAGATCAAATTTAAAAATCATGGGAATTGAAGAGAGTTGTGAGATGTAGGCAAATGGCATGGATAACCTCTTCTGGTAAATAGTTACAGAAAATTTTCAAACCTTGAAAATGATTTGGACATCCAGATACAGGAGGCATTCAGAACCAAATAGGCAAGATCAAAAAAGAAACTTTCCATGACAAATAAAAATTAAAATGTCTAAATACAGAACAAGGATAGAATTTTAAAAGTCTCAAGAGAAAAATGTTAGGTCACATTTAGAGGAAAGTCCATCAGAATTACCTCCAACTTCTCAGCACAAACTCTAAAAACCAGGAATGCTTGGAGTGATGTGTTCTAAGACCTCAAAGAAAAGAAATGTCAACCAAGATTGCTGTATCAAGCAAACCTATCCTTCAGAATATAAGAAGAAATAAAAACACAGAAACTAAAAGAATTCATGACTACTAAGCCAGCACTATAGAAAATATTAAGCAAATACTTCACATGGAAGAAATAAGTAACAAACCCCAGAGCTCACACATGAATAAATCTCATTTGAAGAGTAGCTAAGCAAATGAGAAACAAGACCAAATTAAACATTAGAAACAAATCAAAATGACAGGAATTAATAAATACTCTTTATAATAACATTGAATATAAAATGATCTGCATTCTTCAATTAAACAACATAGGCTGGCAGAATGGAGTAAAGAAACAACTATATATTTTTTGCAAGAGACACCTTGCAGGCAAAGATAGCCGCAGGCTGAAAGTGAAAGGATAGAAATTGATATATCTTGTAAATGGAACCTGAAAACAAGCAGGGGTTGTTATCTCATATCTGACTGTTTTAGTCAGCTTTTTCACTGCTGTGACTAAAAGACCTGACAAGAACAATTTTAGAGGAGGAAAAGTTTATTTGGGACTCATGGTTTCAGAAGTTTGAGTCCATAGACAGTTGGCTCCATTTCTCAGGACTTGAGGTGAGGCAGAACATAATGGCAGAAGAGTGTGGTGGAGGGAAGCAGCTCTCATGATGATCAGAAAGGAAAGAGAGAGAGAGAGAGAGAGAGAGAGAGAGAGAGAGAGAGAGAGAGAGAGAGAGAGAGAGACTCCATGCACCAGATACAAAATATCTACCCCAGAGGCACACCGCCAATGATCTACCTCCTCCAGCCACACCCCACTCTGCTTCAGTTACCACTCAGTTAATCCTGTCAGAGGATTAATTCACTGATTGGGTTAAGACTGTCTTAATCTGATCATTTCTCCTCCTCACAACTAAACCAAAACATCAACAAAGCAGACATCAAGCTAAAATTAGTCAGAAGAGACAAAGAAGGTCGCTTAATACTGGTAAAGGGAATAATTCAACAAGTAGGTATAATGATAGTGAATATTTATGTCCCAAATGTTGGTGCACATAAACTACTGTCAGATCTCAGCACGGAAAATCCAGGGAAGAGTGAGCCCTGCTCATGGAGGGAACAAACTATCATGGGGGTTGTAGGCTGTGGCAGACAGGAGCAACCAGGAATAGGAGAACATCCTTGGAGAAGATTAGTGTGGGGGTGAGGCACACGCATGCAATGAGATAGAAACCAGGAGTACTTAACTGCTGAGTTACACCCACCAACTTTTTTATATTCAGAGAGAGGGTCTTAATAAGTTGCTTGGGCCTCTCTAAATTGCAGAAACTTATTTTGAAATTGCGATCCTCCTGCCTCAGCGTCCCAGGTGTGCTTCACAGCACCCAGCCTGAAGAAGAATGTGGAGGATGGAGCTTGGATGGAGGGGAGCAGTGAATGTGGGATGGAGATAACGAATGTGAATAAGATGAACATGGTGAGTGTGAATGGGGTGGAGATGGTGAGTGTGAATGGGGTGGAGTGGTGAGTGTGAATAGGATGGACATGGTGAGCGTGAATGGGATGGAGATGGTGAGCATGTATGAGGTGGAGTGGTTGAGAGTGAATTGAGTGGAGATGGTGAGTGTGAATGGGGTGGATGGTGAGTGTGAATGGGATGGAGATGTTGTGTGTGTATGGGGTAGAGATGGTGTGAATGGGGTGGAGATAGTGAGCATGATTGGGGTGGAGGTGGCCAGTGTGAATGGGGTGGAGGTGGTGAGTGAGAACTGTATGGAGGTGTTGAGGGTAAACTATGGAGATGGTGTGTGTGAATGGGGTGGATGGTGAGTGTGAATGGGGTGGAGATGTTGAGTGTGAATGGAGTGGAGATATTGTGTGTGTATGGGGTGGAGATGGTGAGTGTGAATGGGGTGGAGGTGTTGAGTGTGAACTGTATGGAGATGAAGAGTGTGAATGGGGTGGAGCTATTGAGTGTGAATGGGGTGGAGATGGTGAGTGTGTATGGGATGGAGATGGTCAGTGTATATGAGATGGTGATGTTTTGTGTGTGGGATGGAGATCATCAGTGTGTATGAGATGGAGATGGTGAGTTTGTATTCTGTGGATGATGAGTGTGCATGGGATGGATACATTTTGCCTAAGTGGCAATTACATGACACCACAGTAAATAACTACTGCACAGAGAATGTCCATTAAGAAAGATCAAGTGCTGGGCCATAAAGGATATCAGGAAGTATTTCCAACTGCATAATAAAAAATGTGAAATATGAAATATGTTTGGTCTAAATTTCTTTTACCTATTTCCTAAAACTCTAGGAATATCCTTATTAATGTGATTGTCTTGTTCTTCTTATCCTAAACTCATGGGACATCCTTATTGATGGGATTGTCTTGTTCTAAGTCCTGATCCTAAACCCATGGGATGTCCTTATTAATGGGATTGTCTTGTTCTAAGCTAACAAGCTGACCTAGGGTCAGGTCCCTAGATAGCTTCAGGATGGGCCTGGTCAGAAGACCAAGAGTTTAGAGGGTTGGAACTTTCAATCTTGCCCACTGGCCTCAGGGAAGAGAGTCTGGAGGTCCAGCTCTGTAAGAGTTGTGGAGAGAACCAATGAGGTCTGGGTGCCTGACCACCAGAGTCAAGCATGAGGCTCCGTGCCCGCTTCCCCAGCCTTCTCTTCCTCTGGCTGTGCTTTTGCATTCTTAATAGCACCCTTTATAATGAACCAGTAAGTGTAAGTGAACGGTTGCCTGAGTTCTGCGAGCCATCCTAGCTAATTATCACACCTAAGTAGGGAGGTTGTGGAAGCCTGGACACAGAGCCAGTTGGAAGCCCAGGTCACAGTTGAGGGCTGCCTGGTGTCTGAGTGGGTGCAGTCCTGTGGGATGGAGCCCTGCCCAGTGGGACTGGGATGTCTCCAGGAAGGCAATATGACTCTAAACTCGGGGACTGTGGGAGTAAAACAGACTTTATGTGGAGTCTTAGGAGACTCTGAGTTGGCAATTTGAGGAGGGCAGCATTCTGGGTGGGAGCCCATGTGGGCTACTGAGGGCCAAGAAGGACAGGGTTACACAGACCACCAACAGCAATGAAGTACGGACAGAATGGAAATGCCCATAAACAGGAGGCTGTGACCTCCTGGGCTGCACCTGTCTGGTTGTCCTAGTTGCTCTAATGCCTGCGGTTCAAGCAGAGGTGACCCTACTCCTGCTCCACACAGCAGCTGAGTCCTGAGTACGTTCTTCCCCATTTTGAAAGCTCTTTCAAAGGTGCTTTCATTGTAATTTTTCTTTGATTTTCAGGGCAATGTCAGAATTGAATGGGATTATGAAGTACTCAGTTGGTGTCCACTGGAGAATAACTGGATATGTGAGAATCCCACACAATGGGTGCTGTGTCGTGAGAGAGCAGTAAGGAAAAAACAGGTGTCTCCCCTTGCCCCCCAGATGGGGATGTGTGCTCTTACTGGAAAAGGAGACTATGTTTAAGAAGGTAGAAAAAACAAAACAAAGTAAGGAGAAAATAGGAATAAGGTTAACAGTAAAAATAAATAAAATAGAAATAAGAGAAAGTTGATTCTTTGAAATGAGATCAGCCCCTAGAAAAAACCAATGAAGATGAGTGGGGGAGTAGACAGAGAAACTACCAGAACTAGAATGAACAGCAGATCCAAACCCTACAGACAGCATCAAAAGTGATATGGAGAGATTGTGAACAGACATGTCAATTTACCAAAACTGACACAAGACAAAGTAGAAAATCTTAATGAAACAGCAGTTATCAAATACCAAAACTGTTGTCAGAAATTCTCCAGAAAGAAACTTCAGGTTCAGATCATTCAAAGTAAATTCTACCAAGTTTTTAAGAAAAAAATTTATTTAAACTCTTTGAGAAAGTAGAAGGGGAGGGAATGTTTTCCCACTCATTTTACCAGGCCAGAATAACTCTCATGTCTGACATTTTAGTAATGGAAGACATTACAAGTGTGTCAGCCAGGTTTCTGCAACTATAACAAAATTCTTGAGAAAAGCGACTTAAAGGGGGAAAGGTTAATTTTGGCTCACAGCTCCCAGCTTTCAGTTGTGCTTGACTGTGTTGTTTTGGGGTCCATGATGGCCCAGCACATCATGGTGAGCACAAGACAGAGGAAGCTGCTCACCATGTGGCAGCCAGGAAGCAGAGAGAGAGAAAAGGTGGAGGTCCCAGTGTCCCATTCAAGGGCGGGACCTGCTTTCTTCCCACTAGGCCTCACCTCCCGACAGACCTCAGGCTGGCCTCTGGGGGACATGTAAGATCTAAACTATAAGAAGAAGAAAGGAACAAAACCTACCAGGAGCCCTCATGAACACGCAAAGGTCTTAATTAGTGAATAAAGTCCATTGACATATAAACAGCATATCACCACCACATGGGGTTTATCCCAGAAATTTAAGATCATGATAAATTTTTTTAAAAAGTCAAATAAAGTGATTCACCATATTGATAAATAAAAAATTCTGGCATGTTCTAAATCTAATTAAGACTAGAGGGGAGTTGGGCGTGGTGGTGCACGCCTGTAATCTCAGACACTCAGAAGGCTGAGGCAGGAGGATCGCAAGTTCAAACCAGCCTCAGCAACTTAGCAAGGCCCTAAAGCAACTCAGTGAGACCCCATCTCTAAATAAAATACAAAAACATGGCTAGGGATGCGGTTCAGTGGTTAAGCGCCACTTAACATGCAGACTCTTGACGGAACTTGCAGAAACATCGACCTTGCCTCCTGAGACCTTGCTAAACAGACTCAGAATCTCACTCGTAGTTAAAAAAAAGTATGACTAACTAGAACAAATAAAAAATCAACAAACAAACAAGCAAACATAACTGGAAGGGAAGAGAGATGGGGGACGTTAATCTGCGGACAAGCCAGGGGTGGAAGCGAGGCCGCTTCACATCCACGGTGTGCATGAAAACCTTCCCTGAAGCCCCTGGAAGCTCCTAGCACTTCCCCATCCTGCTCAGACCCCCACCGGTCTGGAAGCACGAGAGCTGCCCTGACAGACTGCCCTCCTGTCTCAGAGCTGTCTCTAGTGCATGTAGTCTGCCTCTCCTTTCTACAGCCAATGTAGGGTCCCGGTCAACAACCATGCCTGCCTTCTCCAAATGTCTGTCATGTTAAAAATGCTCTTGGCTCTGGTCTGCTGAATATTTCCAACTGCAACCTAGTCCTGCTGCTGGTAGTCACGGGAACTTCCCAGAATCTGGTCCTTTCCCTGGCTAGGAGCTACTGTGGTCCCAATAAACCCTTTTATGTTAGAAATCCTTTGGTATCAAGAGTTCTTGGTTTAACAATCTTAACAGAATAAAGGAGAAATATGTGACTAACTTATTAGATGCAGAAAAGCAGTCGACAAGGGGTTGGGGTTGTAGCTCAGTGGTAGAGAGCGCTTGCCTAGCATGCGTGAGGCACTGGGTTGATCCTCAGCACTGATAAAAATAAATAAGTAAAGGTATTGTGTCCATCTGCAGCCTAAAAAAAAATTAAAAAGGAAGAAAAGCAGTTGACAAAATCCAATATGAACTCATGGTACAAACAAAGAAACTCCGCAAAGGAGAAGGGGGATTCCTCACTCCGGTGCAGCACCTTTGGTAGAAGCTGAGTTGCACTTGATGCGAAGACGCAGAATCCCACCCTGGGAGCACGGCAGGAACATCTTCACAGCATTTCTGCCCAACGCAGTACAACAAATTGAGGGAAATTACAAGAGGCAGGGAGAGGAAAGTGAGGAGCAAAACTATCTCCACTCACAGGACGCCCATGCTTGTGGAGAAAAGCCAAGGAAGCTCCAAAGCTGAGAGTGAAACTCAGACCTTCAGCAAGGCCTCGGGAGCAAGGTCAACGTATCTGCAGGTTCTGTCAGCAAACGACTGGAAGGTAAAGGTAAAGTGTCTTCACAACAACATCAAAAAACACCAGGAAAAATTCCAGGAATAAACTTAAGATAGGAGGTGGACCTCTGGGCTGGAAATTGAACGTTTATGAGAGAAGTTAGAGAGACCTGCGAAATTGAGATTCACTTTGGTCACAGCATGAACAATGTTGGTTCCCTCCAAACTTATCCATAGATTTAATATAGTCCCAGCTGCAATCCAGCAAGCTTTTAAAAACAGAAATCAATAAGATGATTGTAAATTTATGTGGGAACTCAAAGGACCTAGAATATCAAAATAATTTTGAAAAAGGAGAAAAAAGCTGGAAGACATGTTTCCAGGTCTCCAGGACTTGGCATGAAGCTGCAGTGACCCCAACAGCCTGCTCCTGGTAGAGACCAGAGTCAATGGGACCCCATGACTATCCCTGCTGGAGCAGTGCAGGGAGGAAGAGAAAGTAGCTTCAGAACAGTGTGGAGAGGGGTAGCAGCTGCAATGAAAGAGGGCTCAACTCTGCTCACACCGCCCACAAGCAGCTCGAGATGGGTCATCAACAGACCAAAGCTAAAGCCAGGACTTCCAGAAAAGGTACTGGGCAACACCTTTCACCCTAACAAACATTTCTTAGAAAAGACACTTTTAGAAAGCAATAACCGTAAGAGAAATGACTGATAAATTGTATTTCATTTAAATAAGGAGCTATTCATCAAAAGACACCATTAGAAATTAAAAGACAACCACAGATTAGGAAAAAAATATTCAGAAAGAGCCCCAATAAAGCACTCGAATCCTTGGGGTTGGGGCTGTGGCTGTGGTCAAGCACTTGCCTAGCATATGTGAGGCCCTGGGTTGCATCCTCATCACCCCATAAAATAAATAAATAAAATAAAGGTATTGTGTCCATCTAAGCTAAGAATCGTTCATGTTTATATATATATATATATATATATATATATATATATATATATATATATATAGAGAGAGAGAGAGAGAGAGAGAGAGAGAGAGAGAGAGAGCTTGGATCCTGAATTCATAAGGACTCATAACACAGTATGGAAAAGATAATGGACTTGGACAGACACTTCACAGAAGACCCAAGGGACAGAAGCATGTGGGAAGCCTGAGATGTCAGGCTCATAAGGCAATTCCACGGAGCGCACCGGGAACCAGCAATGCCAGACACACGGCCAAGATGGTTTCCTCGCCACCGTAGGGTGGCGAGTGAGCTGTGGTGTGGCCTCAGTTGGAGGTGTTGTCGACACACTGCAGGGAGAGCCCAGGGACACCCCAGAGAGTCAGGGATGCACCTGAGGAGTCAGAGACGTCTGACAGGGACAGCCCAGGGACACATCTGCAGAGACACAAATGTTGACACACTGCAGGGACAGCCCTGGGATGCCCCACGGAGCCACAGGCATGGGTGACACAGTGTTCCTCTGTAAGACCATGGTGGGCTTTCTGGAGGAGGGAGACCCCACACCTGATGGAGTGGGTTACTGTGACGTGAACATACTGCAGGGACAGTCCTGGGTGTCCACCTGTCAGAATGGTACCTAACTCATCATGCATTTCAATTAATGTACATTTTGCAAAACCAACCAACCAACCTCTGGGTGGGTCTACAATGCAGGGCGTTTGGATATTTGCTGCTGAAGTTGGATGCTGGGAGGGGGCTCCTCGTGCCTCTCTGTTTCCCGTGAACGTGCTTGAGAAATTCAGAGGCAGGACCCGCTGCAGATGCAGCCCCGCCTCTGTGTCTGTGGCTGCGAGTCCTGGCCTAGTGCCTCTCACCGCTCCCCACCGCTGCTGTGCAGCTGTGCAGACACCACTGGAAAGGGAGCAGGGAATCCAGAAAGTGAGAAGAAAGGACACAGGGTGGGAGGCAGGAGGGAAGAGCAGAAGCAGCAGGAGCGAGCAGGCAGAGGTGTAGGCCCAGGTGGGCACCCCTGGACGCCACCTGGGAGTCTCAGCATCCTTGAGTCTCCTATGAAAACATCCCCAGGCCACAAAGCCCATCCTGCAGACTGGGGAGAGGAAGTAAAGCACTTAGAGTTCAGCTGTGGGGAAGGACCAGGGAGCTGAGAGAGGGCCATTTCTGAACGACACAGGGACACACCATGGAAATCTGTAAAGTGACGGGAGGAAGAATGTGTGAGGACACTGGAACAGGAAAGTAGTTAATTTAAAAAAATGTCATTCCAATCTCAACATTTAAAATAATCTTTTTCTTAAATTTTTAGGAATATTTATGAACAAACATTACTTTAAAAAATATCCGAAGTTCATCATTTTCTTTGGTTTCACTTTAATTTTTCGGTTCATTTCAGATCCCATTCACTGCCTGAACTAAGAGCGGAACCGAGTGTGGGCCTCAGGTACATGTCCCCCAACACAGAGCTGCGAATCGAGATCACTAAATGTCACTGACTGTGGCTCCTGGGGTCTGGGGCTTCCGTGCCTGGGTCCCCATGCCTAGCTCCTCTCAGGAGAGCTTTAGGCCAAGGCAGCAGTGTGGAAGCTGCTGGCCTGGCACGGACGCAGTCCGGCCCCATGTGCCCGGGCTCCCATAACAGGTTCCAGGAAACCTTTGAGCGTCAGCAAGGATGATCTCACTGAATCTGCAAGTCCAGGAGAGGAGGTCACCAATGCTGTGCAGGCCCCAGTCTGTGCCCAGCAGCAGTACTCAGTGGGAGTTGCATGGGACTGGACTCTTACACACTCAGCCTGTTTTCACAGAGAGAGTGGAACTCTGGACCTGTGAATCTAGAGGGTCAGGTAAGGGCAGCGACACTCAAGGTGCGCGGGCAGTCAACTACACTGAGATCTCATTAGGAGCTGAAGTTTGGAAAACAAGCAGCAGCCTACACTCAGGACTTCCCTGACGGGATGGTGAGAGGTTGCTGAAGAACCAGCCCACATGGGAAGCCCACACTGAGCTCCACCAATCCCCAAGCAAGGCAACTGCGTCAGAGTCCCACCTGGTGGAGGCCCACTCAGGTGAAGGGCAGATTAATGCCCTGCAATGTAGGGGAAAGAAAGTTCCTGCATACAGTTGCAGATTCTCCTTGACAACTAAATTTTCTTTCTTTCTTTCCTTTTGTTTTCTTTAGAATAACATATACTTGTTTTTTTTATTTTTTATTTTTCTTAGTTGTAGATGGACTTCTATCGTGTTTATTTATGTGGTGCTGAGGATCGAACCCAAGCCTCACACATGCGAGGAGAGCCCTCTACCACTGAGCCACAGCCTGGCCCCACGTATATTTAAATAGTTTGAAACAAAAAAAGGAAAAAAATACTAGCAAGACACCAATCCTGCTGACCATCGGTCTGAAAGAGGAGCACCCTGGGGCTCCCACTCCTGACCAAAGAGGGGTCAGTGTGAGGAGGACACCAGGCTCCACTCCTGTCCAAACAGGGGTCAGTGTGAGGAGGACACCAGGCTCCACTCCTGTCCAAACAGGGGTCAGTGTGATTGGACACTGAGGCTCCACTGCTGTACAGAGCAGTTTGTGTGGACTGGCTGTTGTCTTGCTCTTTAAGCACAACTCACAATAGCTTTTATGCCAACACTGTCTTCACTTGAGCCAGTTACAATAGATTTTTAAGTTAAAATAATGTCATTCTTATTGTTATTGTTTGCATGTGAGGTGTCCCCAAAAAGCTCACGTTGTGACAAAGCAAGAAATTTCAGAGAAGTGATAGGGTTGTGAGTCTTAACCCAATCTTAAATGCATCCCTTGAGGGTATTCACTGCCTGCTAACTGAAGGTGGTAGGATGTGGCTGGAGGAGGTGGGTATGGGGCTGTGGCTTTGGGGTGTACATTTGTATGTGGAGAGTGGAGTCTTTCCTCCTCATCATGTGAGCTGCTTCACTTCCCCACTCTTCCACCACAACGTTCTGCCTCACCAAGAGCCCAAGGAATGGAGCCTGGTGTCTATGGACAGAGACCTATGAAACCGTGAGCCCCTCAATAAACTTTTCCTCCTCTACTATTGTGGTTGGGTCCTTAGTCACCACAGCAAAAAAACAAAACAAAACAAAACAAACGAACAAACAACAACAACAACAAAAAAAACAACAACTGACTAAAACACTAAATGTCTTTATTTCGGAAAATATAATTATTTTTCTTGAAAATGTTATACTCAATTCTTTTAGAATACTTTAGATATTTAACAATAGCATCTCTACTTGCCTTTAAGTAGGCAAAGATTTAATGTTGTAACAAACAAAAAAAGTTTAACATCCCAGAAAAAAATTAGTATGTGCAGGTTATATGTAAGGGAGCAATTTCTGTGAATGAATGTCAGTTCAAATGCCCTCAGTAGTGATGGAGTCCTCCCACGTAAGCCAAGGGCCCCAGGTGTCTGTGCCTCCTGGAGCAGGTGACCCCCTGGACAGTACCCTGGGCACTCTGAGTGCACCCCAGAACCTTTGTTCATCAGTGTGAACACACATCTATGTAACTTATCAGAGGAACTTACAAGTGCACGAGTTTCTGGAGTGATTGTCAACAGGGAAAGCACCATACATACTGAAGTATTTTAAAGTCACTTTTATTAAACTACTTACTCCCTAATCTAATTTCAAGTACAGCTGAAGCTGGTTACCATCTTTGTGGGTTCACATCTTCTCTTAGATGGATCTTGCATCTAACAGACTCTTCAGTACTCAAACCCACAAGGCAGACAGCAGACTTCAAGAGCTGTCTGTTCCCAGTGTCCACCTCTCTGAAGGTCTTGTACGGCTGTGCTGATCTGCGGCCGTGAAGAGTGCGCAGAGGGCTGCTGTGATGAGCAGATGCATGCCCTCATAGAGGAGCTTTGGAGAAAACACACTCCATATGAATAAGTGGTAGCGCAGGGACGTCACCAGGATGAGGTATGTGGCGACTGGCACGGAACAAATCAGCGCATAGCAGAAGCAAGCCTGGCTCAATGCAGGACCACTGTCAACAAGAGAAGTGGGTTAGCTCCTGCCCCTGCCTTGGGACTGGAGAGTGCTGTGCCCTGTGCTCACCTGTTCCCAGGCCCTATGCTGGATTCTTGAAGATGCACCCGCTGAACATGGGGTCACCAGCAACCAGCTCTGAGAAGGTAAGAGGGTGGGGAGGGCTGTGCCTCTGGCTCTCAGAAAGGCTTGGCTGCTCGCAGACCCTCCTTGCCACTCAGGACCTGCCCCCGAGGAAGCTGGACGGGTCGTCTGGGCGGGCAGCGACTCTGATCCACTTCAGGCCTGGTGTGGTCTGACATGTGGAGAACACAACCCAGTTGTCTGTGGCCTTTGCACTGTGGTCAGTTCATGTCCCCTCACCACCCTCAACTGTGGCTCTGGGGTGAGGGTCCCTTGCCTGCACTTCTGCTCCCCACAGGGGCTGCCTTGTCACAACCTGGGAGATGGCCCCGCCACCTCTAAGAGGTGCATACTCAGCACAAGCTTCATGGTACGTGGGCTCTGGCTGTCCCTGCCTTGCACTCCAGCTGAACGGTTCTGAACATGGTCCCTTCAGAAGCCGCCGCTCAGTCCTCCCATGGTAACCAGTGTCCTACTACTCTCCTGCTGCCTGGCACGGGACACCTGAGGTGGGGGAGCACCTGGATGCAGCTGTGACCTGTTGGAAGCACTTCTGTGTGCCAGTTAGATCGGCTTACAGCTTTCTTACTTCACTGGGACAAAGTCACCAAATCGATTTACACTTTTAGAAAATGCTGTCTCTTCTCCCAAACACAGATGTGCCTGCTGTGCATGTCAGTCATCAGCTCCGAGGCTCTAAGGCTGCTGCTCTTCACAGAAGGCCTGCAGGCAGATGGAGGATGAGCCGTGCCCCCTGCAGCTGCACATCTGGGTTCCACCCAAGGTGTGCTCAGTCATGTGCCAGTCCCTGCAGGCAGAGGCGGGCACACCGCACAACTCCTGGCCCTCTTGATGTTTAGCAAAAAAGTCCAGTGCCCACTTGCAGCCTGTCTCCAACCCACCCACACAGCATCCTAGACAGTGGCAGAGGTGAGTTCCAGGCTCATAAGTGGGAGCTCTGCCCACAGAGGCTGGCTTTTGGCCCTGATGGTGGGTTGGGCGAGCTTCACTCTGAGGTCTGGTTCACACACTGCCCTGAGCACAGGTGACTGTTTTAGGCATCCCTTGTCTGCAGGAAGTCAGGGTCTGGCTGGAGATGAAGTTCTCACCTTCAAAAGGCAGCAAGTCAGCAGGCTAGAAGGCATTTGGCTCTCAAGCACCCTAAAGTACACCAGGAGCCTGGGGTGGGAAGCTCTCTCCATGGCTGAGGCCATCTCAGGGCTCTCTGGTTTCAAGTCCAGCCAAGGCCTCTTGTGGCTGACACTGATGCCCTGATGGAAACAGGCTGAGCAAGCCAGTGAGCACAACCCTGGGCCTGCAGGACACCTCCATGGAGAAGCTGAAAGGAGGTTAGATATTCAGGGTTGGAGCCTAGGGGGAGTTTGGGCCAGGCACACGAACTTGGGGATCTTGGAGTGGCTCTGGGGTTGAGGAAGGAAGAGAGCCTGCGGTGGACCAGATGACACACCCATGAAGGTGGCCACACATCAAAGCCAGAGGACAAAGCAGACCCACAGATACTGTGGGTAGAGACAGGGACGTGGAATCCGTAGAGAACCTCCTGAGGGTCGGCTGCTGCCAGAGCCACTCTTCCAATCACGGCCGAGAGGGAGCGACAGTGAGTAATGGGAAGCCCCACCGGCAAGACTGGCAGGAGCATGTAAGGGTCACAGCTACCAGGGATGGGGCCACTGGTTGCAGTGGGGATGGCTGTGAGGCTCTGGCCGACCTGGTGTGTCCCCCAGAGTGTGTGGGAGGCAGGTGCAGAGTGGCTGGCTGTGTGGCTCAGCTGGTCAGCAAGTGGACAGGCTTCCAGGACCAGGGCTACAGCTGGGGCAGGCTGTGCATCTGCAGACCAGGGCTGGGGGCACTTCCCAGTGATGCCATGCCCCCTCCCCTGCCCTGAGTAACCTCCGTTCTACAGATGGGAAGACCAGGCACAGACCAGTTTAAAATTTTTACGGGCAGCCCTTAGGCCACCCCGGAGGACTCAGAATCGAGTGGTCCATGTTCTGCTGTGGATGGCTGTCAGGTGGGCTGCCCAGCACTGAGGCTGCCTGACAAACAAGCTAGTGAAGGCCAGGTTCAGGGAGCGTCCTTTCAAGAGGAATCACACAAAAGCCAACGGGTAAGGAAGAGCAGATTCTTAGGAGGTGGGGCTGCAGTGGAGAGAACAGGCAGGCAAGGGTGAGGGCATGCTGGGCAGGCAGAAGGCACATGCGTGCAAACTGTCCAGGAGGGGAGGCCAGGTGAGCTGGGCCTGGTTAGGAGGAAGGCCTGGCCGGTGCGCACTTGTCTCTGAACTCTCCCTGCCTGGCTTCAGCCCTCTGTGAATGGGTGGCAGCCCCTTCTGGGGCCTCTCCCTTGCGGCAGGGCTTCTGGAAACCAAGAGCAAGTGTCTCTTGTCTTCTTGCCCCCAAGGGGAAGAACTAGCTCCCCTCCTACCACCAACAAGCAGGAGAGAAATTTCCACTATGTGGTTTGAACTGGGAGACCTGAAGCTGCCCACAGAGCCTCAGACTCACCAGGCCTTTGAGCCGCGAACTATGCCTCTTATTTAAGGAAAAGAAAATCTGTGAAAAGACTGTCTAATTCTTGGGGTTCTGACACCCTTACTTAGAATAAGTTTCACTCTTAAGAACAGGCAATCTGCCATTAGATTTATGCTAGAAGACAGAGAAGGCACCTCACCTGCTTGCTTCAGAGCTTAGGAAGTGTACCAAGTGGCTGGCCCACAGCACAGGTCCCGCATATGTCCCAAACACTGTCAGGAACGTGGCTGGAATTTCCATATAGGTATCTAAGCCCACAAAGCCTGCTGAGATGTCGATGGTGGCGATGTTGTTGGAGTTGCCCTGGAACACAGAAAAGGGCTGACGCTGGTTTAGCAACACAGACACCAACCACTGCTACGTTAATGTGAAACACACAGCTCAGATGAACATGCCAGTGTGGACATGTGGTCAGAGGAGCCAGAGGCCCTGGCTAGAGCCAACTGCCTGCTTCTCCTTCAGGTCACTGGGCTGGCCCAGGCCATCTGTCTGTCTGCCTGCCACATCACACAGGCCCAGGAGGAGGAAGTGGAGTGACTGATACAGAAACGAACAGGCCAATCTGCTGGCTACTGCAGTGAGCTTACACTTCTGTCCAGATCCATGGGCTAACCTCAAGACATTCTGTACCTTCTGAGGGTACTACATGTGGCCCTGGTAGGTACAGCTGCCCAGCGTGGCTGAGGGGACACCGGGCTGGAGGTCAAGTGCTGTCTATACAGTGGGTCCTGTTGGACACTGCTGAGCCATATGGCAAAGTGGGCCAGCTGCTGTGTGAAGGGACAATCTGCCACTGAGGGTGGCTTCTCTGACTGCCACCCATATTCTGGCTGGTTACAGCCCTGGCGGGTCACGAGCTGTGGAACATGGGGGACAAGGCCCACAGCTCATCCTGCATGTGTGTGGCGGGATTTTGGATCAAGAAATGGATCTGCCAAGATTCTGCTTCTTTACGATCTGTCTGCTGGTGGTGATGATCTGCCAACTCTGTGTCATGTGGACCCTCCTCAGATGCTGAGGAAGCATATGGTCTGTGGTACACGCATGTCCACAAGGCCCAGTCAAGGCCCCTCTCCAAACGCCTACCTCAGGCCTGGCTGGTGTTCCAAACCCACTCCCTCATCCCTTGGCAGGTGTGGTTCTAGGGACATCTGTGGCAGAGATGTGTGCTGCTCACTCCCTGCTCTCTTGCCTGAGGCCACACCTGCCATGGCAGTTACTGCTCGGCTTTCCCTGAAACTCTACTCACAGTGAGCTGCTCCTTGACTTCTAGTGGGGGGCCCTTCCATGGGAAAGGAGGAGGCAGGACGAGGGACAGGAGGCCTGGTCAGGACAGGAGTGGGTCTGGCTGTAGGAGACTGATGGCAGCCGCCAAACAGCGTCAGTCTGCAGAAAGGGCTGATGCTGTGGTTCAGCAGCGAGGCAGCACATGCTGGGGCTCAACTTGCATAAACTCATTACCCTCAACTAGGCTGAAGCAGAGACTAGGGACTTGGCGCAAGTGGGCACCCGTGTTCCCATCCCCATGCTGTCGAGGAAACACAGGGCTGAGGGAAGGATGCAGGGCAGCAAGGGCTCTGACTCTTCTCCCAGGAAACCTGACAGTGATGGGCAAGAGACTCAACCTGAAGGACAGGGGGAGAAGGGCGGGTGGCCAGGGCCTGCTCTGGCCTGTCTGCGTGAGGCCTGTAGGCCAGCTTTGAGGGTGCCTGCTGAAGAAACACCAGTGGCACAGCCTGCAGTGCACAGAGGGCACTGCCTGCTGCCCCACGCGCCTCCTGCCACACTGCAAAAGCTGGGTCAACCTGGAAGCAAAGCGTGCTCCAGATGCCGTCTCTTCACCCAAGTCGAGACCCTCCGCACGAGGGCCAGGTTCCACCATGCTCCTGGCTGTGTGACAGCCCGGGAGAAGGGCACTATGTGCTGTCCCCAGCTTACAGATAAGGAAACTCAGGTGAAGCAGGGGCTTGCCAGAGGGTCACCTGGTGGGTGTGCTGGACACCAGCATCTGTGCCTGTGGCTGTCTGCATTCTGTTAAGGACCCCCATGCTGGCACTCAAACGCCCCTATCCTCCACAGGTGCAGAGTCCATGGTGGGGAAGCTCAGCTGGCACACAGAGTGACCAGGGGCTGAGACAGTTGGGAGGCCAGGGAACTCTACAGCTTGATGATCTCCAACTGGTCATGCTACTCAAGGACTTAAGATATTTCTCTAATTTCACCTACTACCCTTGGTAAAAATAGAGTCAAACCACAGCTGTGGGTTGCTCCACGGGTAAAGCTGGGGACACAGGAAACCAAGAGCAAAGGAGCCTGGGGAAGAGGCTGACCTGCTAGGACACAAGCGGATAAGCCTCTGTCCATGTATGGACTGTTCCATACATGAAGGTGAGAGGTTGGTGCAGATAGAGGAGACAGAGAGATGTCCCATAGATGATCAGTGACTCAGCCAGGGAGCTGAGCTGGAGGGAATGTGGTGAGCTATACCCATTCTAGGGATCCCAGGAGGCGGGTGGAACTGATCCTCCCAGGCTTGCCCCCTGTCCAGGAGTCGTCCTATCCTTGTATACCCAAAGTGGGCGTGGCCTACTGCTGATGGGTCTTTGGACACTGGAGAAAGCCCTGACCATCCTCCGGACCCCAGGGTGCACAGCTCTGACCCCAAGGGTAAAGGGATGAGGAAGCCCAGTGACTACATGCTGAAGCCAGTGGAGGGCAGACTTGCCTCCTAGACATCAGTGCTAAGTGACCCCCTAACCCTGCAAAGCAGCAATCTTGTCTTACTCCCATGCATTCACACCTGGGAGCTGGAGTCTACTCTTAAAAAAATACATGAGATTCATCATGCATACCAACAGTTCTTTTACTGGATAAACATCACTTTCCAACTTGTAAAATTTTCTCAAAGAAAACTAAAAGATTAAATAATGTTCAAAGTTAATAGTCTTCTACCCAGAAAATAACAAAAACCTACCTGAAAATAGAAGAATGCTTGACCGAACCAATAATGCATTACAGTAATCTCAGCAGCCTCGTGTCTCAGGGGCTTCCAGATGAATTTAGTCATTACAGTCTGAATCAAGAGACTAAATGCTAACACTGGAAGATTATGTGGTCTCAAGAGCAATGCAGCCAGAAGAACTAATCCACTATAGATCTCCCACAAACCTACAATCTTGATCTTGAAGTCTGCAGCAATGACTTGGGATTTAAGCAAGTCTCTGGTGCCCGTGAACAGAATGCCAAGGACAAAGACATAAACAAAGCGAGCTTCAATAATACCCCTAAAAAAAAGCAGAACAAGTTGATTCATTCACAGCAGCCAGGGAAATCCAAGTACACATTTTCTCATGAGAAGCACATCTAACTGCAGAGTGCCTCATGTGCCTGCCAGCTAGCCAGGGGCTGTGGCACCCTCACGGAAGGGGTCCCCTCCAACCGGGGAGTGCCTCATGTGCCCAGCCAGCTAAGGGGCTGTGGCACCCTCACGGAAGAGGTCCCCTCCAACTGGGGGTACCTCATGTGCCCAGCCAGCTAAGGGGCTGTGGCACCCTCATGGAAGAAGTCCCCTCCAACTGGGGAGTGCCTTATGTGCCTGCCAGCTAGCCAGGGGCTGTGGCACCCTCACGGAAGGGGTCCCCTCCAACCGGGGAGTGCCTCATGTGCCCAGCCAGCTAAGGGGCTGTGGCACCCTCACGGAAGGGGTCCCCTCCAACTGGGGGTACCTCATGTGCCCAGCCAGCTAAGGGGCTGTGGCACCCTCATGGAAGGGGTCCCCTCCAACTGGGGAGTGCCTTATGTGCCTGCCAGCTAGCCAGGGGCTGTGGCACCCTCACGGAAGGGGTCCCCTCCAACCGGGGAGTGCCTCATGTGCCCAGCCAGCTAAGGGGCTGTGGCACCCTCACAGGAAGGGGTCCCCTCCAACTGGGGAGTGCCTCATGTGCCTGCCAGCTAGCCAGGGGCTGTGGCACCCTCACGGAAGGGGTCCCCTCCAACCGGGGAGTGCCTCATGTGCCCAGCCATCTAAGGGGCTGTGGCACCCTCATGGAAGGGGTCCCCTCCAACCGGGGAGTGCCTCATGTGCCCAGCCAGTTAAGAGGCTGTGGCACCCTCACGGAAGGGGTCCCCTCCAACCGGGGAGTGCCTCATGTGCCCAGCCATCTAAGGGGCTGTGGCACCCTCACGGAAGCGGTCCCCTCCAACCGGGGAGTGCCTCATGTGCCCAGCCAGCTAAGAGGCTGTGGCACCCTCACGGAAGGGGTCCCCTCCAACTGGGGAGTGCCTCATGTGCCCAGCCAGCTAAGGGGCTATGGCACCCTCATGGAAAGGGGTCCCCTTCACACAGTGCCTGCAGGGCAGCTGCTGTGTGCCTTCCTCGTGGAGTTGGGCAAGTCTTGCTCATGTGGGCCAAGGACCACCTGGTTGCAAGACCACAGCCACACCCTTGTAGCATGCCAGAAAAGTCCACCACCTGCTTTGTACCATTAGCTGAAATCCCCTCTGCTAGCCCAGCTGTCAGAAGCCCTCTGAGTTCACAAACACTAAGTGTGCGACTGAGTGTGTTCACTGTAGGGCAGATATGAAAGAGATCTGCACATTTATGTGTACACACATGGACAATGTGCTGTGGTCCAAGCCACTCATTTCTGGCTCTGCAGCTCTTGCTCTGTTATTTGACACTCAGTTCTGCCATTTGTGGCCAGAACAGAGCAGCATCCACACCTCGTGTGCCTGTCCTAGCAATCAGCAATAGAGAGCACATAAAGTGTTTGGCAAATAGTAAATGCTTGATAAATATTAAGTGCCTTGATGAAGTAAGTGTTTTAGAGCTTCATTTAAGTCTGTGAAGGATACAATTTATGATGCCATGCTCAAGAACTTCATCTTATGAAACATTATTACTTTGTTTTGTGGAACTGGGAATGGAAGCTAGGGATGCTTTATCACTGAGTTATATATATCATAGCCCTTTTTTATTTTTTAATTTGAGATGGGGTCTCATTAAGTTGCCCAGGCTGGCCTTAAATTTGTGACCCTCCTGCCTCAGCCTCCTGAGTTGCTGGGAGTAAAGGCATGTGCCACCATGCCTCTGACACATATATTCCTAAAGCACAATACACTAAATAGATTTTGTAAATGAAATATTTTATATAAACTACAAAAACTGATCATTTTAATATATCAGTTTTGAAAAATGAGTTCCTATGTCGGGTTTTCTTAGAAAGGTTTATTAAAAAATAGTGCTTGCTTCAGCAGCACATATACTAAAATTGGAACAATACAGACAAGATTAGCATGGCCCTGAACAAGGATGACATGCAAATTCATGAAGTGTTCCATATTTTTTCAAGAATACAAGCAACAATAGGTGTTGGAGAGGATGTGGGGAAAAAGGTACACTCATACATTGCTGGTGGGGCTGCAAATTAGTGCAGCCACTCTGGAAAGCAGTGTGAAAATTCCTCAGAAAGCTTGGAATGGAAACACCATTTGACCCAGCTATCCCACTCCTTGGCCTACACCCAAAGGACTTACAATCAGCATACTACAGAGATTCAGCCACATCAATGTTCATAGCAGCTCAATTTACAATAGCCAGATTGTGGAACCAACCTAGATGCCCTTCAATAGGTGGACGGATAAAGAAACTGTGGTATATATACACAATGGAATATTATTCAGTCATAAAGAATAAAATTATGGCATTTGCAGGAAAATGAATGGAGCTTGAGAATATCATGCTAGGTGAAATAAGCCACTCCCCAAAACCAAAGGCCGAACAATTTCTCTGATAACGGGGAGCAGGGGGAGGCAAGAATGGAGGAAGGATGGATTCTATAAAGGAAAATGAGGGGTGGGGAGAGGGTGGGGGAAGGAAAAATAATAGAATGAGACAAACATCATTACCCTATGTACATGTATGATTATGCAAATGGTGACTCTACCTCGTGTACAACCAGGAAAACAAAAGTTGTACCCCATTTGTGTATAATGAATAAAAAAAATGCATTGTATTAGAAAACTTTGTTCTAATTTCAACAGGTTACTGAGAGATTATATTTTATTTTCTAGTAAAGTTTCTGTCTGAAAGTGAAAGAGAAAACAATACATGTCTTTGGAAGCAAAACAAAGTAATTTTTTTCATTGGTCACTGGAAGTACAGTGCATCGAGTGCATATTACTTATTGAAATTCAAAATAAAAAAGCAAAAGTGTACAGAAAAAAACTCCTTTTTAAATTTGATCCACTTAATCCAAAACAGTGTGGGCACTGTGTGCCATGTGCTGGGTGCACGGCCCCGGCTGGGGAGCTGGGGTTAGGTCCTGCCATGCCCAGGCCAGGTGTGTGCCCAGATGGAGTGTAGAGCAGTCCAGGTGCAGAAGTTTCAGAGAAAAAGAGGGAAGAAATGAGGGCCTGTCTGAGGAGGGGTGAGAGTAGCTGGTGGAGCAGGAGAGTAGATGACAGAGTAGCTGGTGGTGAGCAGGAGGAAGGGCAGCACCAGACCCTCCCAGGGGTCCTCCTCGCCCTGGAGCCACCCTGCTCCACTCACCCTCCAGTCAAGTCTGGCTTCTGAGTGGAGAAGAGTGAGGTACCAAAGGCAAAGGGTCTTAGAACACTGGATGAATCTAGAGCCACAACAGATCTGGAACCAAGAATATTCAGAAGCAGGATAGATGGGGACAGGGGTGGAAGCATTTTACAGGAAGGAAACCAAGCACACTGAAAGAAAAGAAAAGGCACACTGGCTATGTTCTGGAAGCCAGCAAAGAAAATGCTGCAGAAAGCAGGTAAGACAAGGTAAGGTAGTCAAAACCTTGAGGTGACAGATGCTGAGACCAGATGCACAGACCTGAGAGGAAATGAGGAACTCATTCACATACTGCACTGTACGATCCAACAAATACCCCAGATGTAGTGTTCAACCTGGAAATCTGCCTAATCTCAGACTGGGAAGACAACAGCCTTCGAGGCGTCCCCATAGAACGCCCCAGCACCTGACCTCCCCAGCCACTGAGGCAGAGGACCCGCCATTCTGCTGCCCCCCACCAGCACACCTGTTGGCACACGCTTCTGGAATGCCTCCTGAGCCTTGCAGCCACCTGCACAGCCTGGCCATGACCCCTGCTCACAGCTGACCCTTTGGCTTCATCAGAGAAGCAATTCTTGTGAATTCTAGACACACAGTAAGGTTCAACAATAACAAAAAAGGAAGACCATAATCCACCTACAATCTCAGGTCCGCAATATAATCACTAATATTTTATTTCAGTCTTTTATAAAAATATGACAAGTGAAACACACTTGTTGGGGTCATATGACAGTTTCACAGACTGCTGCTCCACAGAGTCATGCTGAGACCTGTATGGTCCCACTGTGAGCTTCCACAGAGCCCCGAGGGTCCCTGCTCTTGTCAGACAGCTGCCTTGTCCTTGACTCTTCCAGCTGTACGGATGCCTCAGGGGCACGGATGCCTCAGGGGCACGTCTGCCTTTCCATTCCTCCTGCCCTCTGCCTGTGCCTCAAGATCCACTTAAGAAGAAAGATAGCCTGTCAGTGGGACAGTTGTGCTGGCCACCCCTCAGGAGTGGGCGCCTGCACTACCACATCCCCAGGCAGAAGAGTGGCCACTGGTGGGCAGAAACAGCCGTGACTGAGCGTTGCTGGTGGGCACAGCACGAGCTCCTGGCATGCGGTAAGGTGCAGGGCTCTGTTTCCTTTCCCACCTGCTGGGGAGCACACTTGCTATTACCCCCTTGTCCTACAGGCTCATCTCTACCTGAGCATGACCACATCCTGGCAGTTACCATCGACGTGCACATCAGCCCCCTCCTCATCTGCTGGTCCTAGGACATCCCTGGAGGTTTACCTTTTTAACTTAAAAAATAAATCTCAATGACCACCTTATTTCCAAGTTATCTGTCTCTCTCCTAAAAGAGCTAACAGAGGGGTTCATTAAGGTTTGGTAAAGTTCTAGTAGCTGTTGATGAAATCACCATTCACAAAAACCAAGCTCCAGTGTTGTGGGATTGGCATGGCATTTTTTAGGACATAAAATATGAAGACACTTCTAAAATCAAGTCCTTGCAGGTCCAGTGCACTTACTTTGAAAAGCCTTTGTTGCCTGATTGCCATGGAAACAGCACATTCCCAATGGCTGCCCTGTAGCAGAAGACACCCAGCAGCCCAAGTGCCAGGGCTGCTCTGGACACGAGGGAGCACCCTCTCTGAACCAAGAGGAAGATCATGAGCAGAGAGAGAGCGGCCAGGCCAGAGAGCTCCACCTTATGGTCAGAACTGAAACGAGACAGAAAATGCCAGAATCATTACCAAATGGAACTGGTGACCTGTGAGTCTGCACTGAGGGTCTCATAGTAATGATAGCTACAAAAAATAGCCGATTTTCCTGATGAAGAAAAAAAGGCTAGTTGTTTACATTCAAATAAAGGTTCTTATAATGTGACAAATGAGACTGCCAAGCTGAAGTCTCATTTCCCCTCACTCAGGCACTGGACAGTGAGGTGCACACAGTTCCAGTCTCCTGGACCCTCCTCTCCTGGCCTATGCTGCTTACTCACACAGATGAGCTCACAGGCTGCCACCCCACGGTCTCCTGGGTGAGGAGGAGGGGGCAAAGCTGGCCATGCACAGGAGCACTGGGATGCAGCTCATGCTCACACAGCTCAGATGGGCAGCAGTGGTAAAATGGACGAGCAACGTTCTAAGGCACACGCCTTAGAAGAAAAGACTTGAGAAAACTGAGGAGCGATGTGGCAGTGGCAGGCAGGAGGGTGGTCAGCACTCTGGACCTTGTCTGGAGGGTTGCCTGGTTCGAACTGTGAAGGCAGAGGGCCTTTCCAAGAGGGCTGCAGCTGCCTCTTTACCACCTACAGGAACGGCTGGGCAGCGAAAGGACAGCTTAGAAGGTGAGCAGCACATGTCCATCCTGAGATGACAGGCCAGCAGCATGCCAGCAACACTGGGAAATCCAATGCTTCAATTCCCCAAGAAGACATGAAGTGGGAGGGGTGTCATTGTGCTCTGCCGGGGTTCACAGCCAGGCCGAGTGGCCTGGCCTCTCTCTAGCCCCGCTCCCTTATCTTCAACATGGGGACCTGCTGCCCTTCTCCGCCAGGGCTGCTCTGGGACACACGGTTTGCTGACTCAGCACTTGGGAATCCCCACAAGAGACCGTGTGGGGCCAGGGTCCTCCAGCCCACTGTGCTCAGCACGCTGGCTCCTGTGCTATGGGCCCCAGGGGAGCAGTGCTGCTGTGTGCTGCAGTTCTGAGTCACAAGCAGTGAGCAGGTGGCGCATCTGCTCCTCTCACGAACATGCTCCTTTTGCCATTCGTGTCCATTTCAGCTCCCCAGGGACAACAGCTGCCTTGACTTCTGCCTGTTTCCCATTCTTACTTCCAATGCTCCTGTCTGCTACAGTTCACTTCCTCCTGTGCTCCCAGCCATGGTGAGAGGTCACAGTGCTGACCATCGCCACATGCTCCATCCTTCCAGAGGGAGAACGAGGGATGACAAGAGGAGGAAGGAGCTACAAAGAGCAGAGTTGAAGGAAGGCCCCGGTCCCCTGCCCACCTGACCTCATCCCTGCTGCCCAGTGTACAGCAGTGCAGAGCCAGCCACCATGAGCTCAACCTAGAGCACATCTTAGGAGCAGTCACTCTACAACTCAGGGTCTCAATCATAAACACTTATTGTGATTTAGTACCAACAAACCTATCCAGCCAGCTTTCCACTGGTTCCTCAGTTATGTTTCGTCATTTCTTTAAAGTTCTTATATTATCCTATTTGTAGGATAAAACAGGCCTAAATATTGAAGACCTAGTGTGTGACCATTCAACTATAGAGTGTCCAGTCCACGGCTGGGGCTCATGCTCACCTGGTGAGCCAGAGGCCGAGGTCAGGCCTGTGGGCTCCCTGCACCCCTGTCTGGTTCAGGGACCTCAGCAGTCGGCAGCAGGCCAGCACCAGCCAGGGGCTCACCAGCACAGCCCACCGTGCAGGGCCCCCCAGTGCTTCTGAGGGCGGGGAAGCATGGCCTGCTCTGTGCAGCATGGGGGCTTTGTAGGTTGCTCTGTCCTGCAGCACGCGGGCATGCTGCTGAGGCTTGCCGTCACCTCCTGGAAAGCAGATCCTGCAGGTTTCTTGGCTCAGAGCCAGACACAGAGTATTGACGAGGAAGTACCAAGTTTGATGCTCCTCTTCCACAAAGCTGCTGGCGCCCAGGCTCAGGACGTGGCCTGCCGTCCCCAGCAGCAGGAGGAGGTCCATCTCTGACCACCTGGAGCTGGGGAAAGCTGCCTTCTGTGAGGAGGAAATGCATTGTGAGTAGTAATCTGAAAATGACACGCGTCTCCCTGCATGTGTTAGAACCCTCACTCACAGTGAAGAACACCCAGTGCCAGATACCTGCTGCTCCTCAGCCCAGGGCCTGCTGCTCATTCTGGAAGACCCCTCCCCTGCTCCTGGGACATGGACACTGCATGGCTGGACAGCTGTCCTCATCCTGGACTGCAGGTTGTAAGCTGAGTGGCAGAGACTGAAAGCAGTTGGGCCTTCTGGGCAGTGATGGAGCCTGGAGCCAGTGGCTCCTGACCCAGCCCTCACTCCCTCTTCCGTGCCAGTTCCTGCTCTTCAAAACCAAAGATTGAATTCCTCAAACCAGACATTTAATTTCTCCATGAATTTCCAGAACTCCATGATTCTCACTACAATGATTTCTGTTAAGATGACAAAGGCAGCATACAGTACTATTCATTAAGCAGGCTGCCCAAAAGCAGCTCAAGATGAGGGCGCAACTCTTCACATTCTTCTGAAACCACTGCTTGTGTGTAGTGAAGTACCCAAGCAGAGTGACCACAAGTGACCAGGCAGACCCTAGAGATGCAGCTATGAATGATGACTATTGGGCCCTAGGGACCCGTGAATGCCTGGGCCCGACACAGCAGAGGGCCTCTGAGATCCCCGCAAGGAGGGACGGCAGCTACATGGGCTGGGGCTGGAGTCACTGCACAGGGCACTCTGGACCCAATTACAACAGTCCATTCTTATTCTCTGCCACCACCACTGAGCTCACAAACAAAGATGGCAAACCAGAGATAAAAATTTCAAAGGGATATGTCAGCCTTGGTAAGGAAACTGCACTTGGCGAGGCTGAGCAAATGAGCAGGGCCATGAGCCTCCTGTGTGTCCACCAGGAACTGTCCCTCAGCTACAGGGCAAAGGCCTCCTACCACTCAGACTCTCACGCTCCCCATCCTTGCGTAGCAGTCCTGCTTCCACCTCTGCCCTAGTCCAGAAACCCTCTTCCCAAACAAGAATAAATGTCTGGGACCTGACCACAACCATAACCTGGCAGTCAAGATGCCAGAGGCCTGGGATGGCTGCTAAAGTCCTTCCAAATTGAACCCTTTGGTATGCAGCCATCCCAGGGAACTGCCAGAACTATGCCAGGTGTTTATGCAACGTCTGATGACTGAAAGACTGGCTGACATAACGAGAGCCTACAAGTCACCCCACGCAGATGCAACTTACCTTCCTCAGAAGAGTGCCCTCGATGACTGTCCTGGTGAGAGTGGAAACAATTGCGCAGAGCAGTGCAGAAACCAGAACCATCAGCCCACCCGCCACCAGCCATGGGAGGCTGCAGAGGTAGCAGGAGCTCGTGGTTGAGGTGCACACAATGACGTGAATGGCCGAAAGAACAAGGACTACCAAATAAAAGAGCAGGGAAAACACGGGAGACCGCAGAGGAACTTCCAGATCAGCCCTTCTGCACAGCGCCTGTGGGGTGCTGAGGAGAAGCAGGGTGAGAACCTGGAACAGAAAAAGACCAGTGGTTTCTGTGGCCGGCCAGTGTCCCCTCTGACCTCGTCAGCTGCTACACAGAAAGGACAGAAGAGGCCCAGTGAAGGATTACTTTTAACCGCCTGCTAAAACTGCCGCCTTGATTTATTATTTTACCTCCTGTGGCAATGCTGAATGGAGACACCTAACACAGGCACTGCTTTGTGTACAAGTCAGGTCATGAAACAAAAGGGCTAAGAAAATTCATATTTTCCTTGTTTAGGAACAACCTTATTAAATACATTATGAACTGTCCTATTTTGGTTAAATAACCAAAGAAATTTAGCACCTCAGCCATGGCTGCATGAGCATCCATACCTCCAAAACCACGACAGTCCCCACTGCCATCGAGTAGCTGTCGTACTGGGCCACCTGTGTGCTCAAGGACAGACTCAGGGTCTTCAGTGCACCCAGGTACTGCCTGAGCACCTTGGTCCCCAGGCTGAGCAGGACGTCTGAACGGCTTTCCTCCAAGTACAGTTTGACCCAGTTCCCGTGCAACCTTTCTGCCATTTTAAACTGCTCAAATCCGGGATCTAACAAGAGGACCAAAAGATCACACACACGTCAGAACAGACACAATTCCAGAGTATCTGGTTATTCTTGGCACATTTTCAGAACTGATACCTCTCTGTCCCTTTGGAGGATGGGCTGGAGACACTTCAGTAAAAGAAAAAGCTGAGGAAGTGTGTCAGCAGCACTGCCAGGCCCGGCATCAGCACACTTAGTGAGAGTAACATCTGCTGCTTCTTCACCTCTCACCTGCCTTCTCTCTTCCTGCCTGTTGTCTCTTTCCACTCCTCTTGTGCAGTATAAAAAGTGCCCTGAAGAGCATTTCCAACAGGACCTAGTTTTGCAGAATGCTTGTCCTGGCAGTGTGTGGAGACCCTGCCCATCTCCCCTGCAAAGGCTTGCCCTCTGCCCTTGTGCTAGCACCACTGATGCCTTAACTTCCCTTCTTCAGTCCTCTCTGCGGAAGCACGAAATTCCCAGTCAGTTTCTGCTCAAGATGGCCAGTGGTATAGCCTATGTGGAATGCCAACCTCCAGAGGAGCCCAGCCTCACGGCTGCCAGAGGTCAAAGTCAACATGGACCCTTTCTAGAGCTGGCTGGG
The DNA here is from genome assembly GCF_902686445.1 of Sciurus carolinensis. Taxonomy (NCBI): domain Eukaryota; kingdom Metazoa; phylum Chordata; class Mammalia; order Rodentia; family Sciuridae; genus Sciurus; species Sciurus carolinensis. Next base: position 140,834,396 of record NC_062222.1, read on the forward strand.
CTAAGTCTTTGCTGGATCATACTTACTAGTGACCAGATGGGTCTGTAAACCAAGAACTTCCTCTCTGAGTCTCCCTGGTGTTTAAAATGTGCTTCATGCTCCACAAGAGCCACGGGAGGGCAGTCTTCATCGTGTCTATCAGCAGCATCCCCCACCAGACACTGAGCTCCAGGGATTCTGTGAGTACGCCCTGAGCCTGGCCCAGCAATGGCCACAGAACCCTTGCAGGCACTAGAGTATGCGGCACAAGTCCTGGATGGGAACCTCAAGGCCTGCAGGCCAACCTGTGAGAGCTGGTGGATGTGACCTGGAAGAGGCAATGGCCAGCACCATGCTAAGCAACTTACTCCTTGTTTTCCATAGCAGTGACCTGGGAGTGTCATACCTGTGTTCCAGAGGTGGGAGCTAAGATGGAGGGCAAACCACCCGCCACTCACAGAACAGTAGGAGTGGAGCCTGGACTAAGGGTGAAACTCCAAAGCTGACAATAGGATGCTGTACCTCCCACCCTGAAGTGGGCCACCACTTCCTCTAAGAGAGTCAGAGAAACTCAGGCACCTGTGTGTACACCCCACAATGTCCCCATCTGGGAATCAGAGATGTGGGGCTGCCTGTTCATTTATCCAAATAAACACTTCCTGAACTCTGACTTCAGGCCAGGGGTGGTGTCTTGGGTAAGACTCATGGCAAGTGAAGTATTCCTGCTTCCTTGGCAGGATTCTGTAGGGGAAACACACACACACACACACACCCTTATATACTGTGAAGAATGCTGCAAAGGAAAAGCAGATGGTATAATGCAAGATCTCTGGTAATGAGGCGTTGATTTAAGATTGTAAGTGGGGTGGAAAAAGAGTCTAACTTGCAAGCTGAAAGTCAAGGATCCCAGTCACGTGCAAAGGTCTGGAAGCAAGGACCCGCAGTCCCACAAGAATGGGAAGACTGCCAAGGGCAGGATGGGTGTAGCACAGTTCTCGCGGAGAGCTGCACTTTCTGTGTCGGCACACGTACTGACAGTGCGACACAGGTCTCCTGGGGATGCAGGACCCCAGGGATATTTCCTCATTCCAGAGGCTGTCCTGGGTTTATCTGGCAGGTTCATCTCTTCCCCTACTCACTGGCTCTCCACTTCTCCTACCCTGATATTTCTGAAATAGGCGAAAAACCTTTCCATTGTCTCTTTTGCTTTCATTGGTGTTTTTTACAGTGCAGAAGAAAGAGTACATATTAACAACAGCAATAAATATGAAAAACTATCAAGCTAATAAAACTATTTTTTTGGTGAAAAAAAACCCCAAACAACCAAACAACCAAAAGTAACAGTGGGGCTGGTCTAGACTGAGATGTGTACTGCCAAGGTCTCTCCTACATGAAGCTCCTCCCTGGGCACCTCATGGCTATGTGCTGGCTTAGCACGTCCTCCCGCCCTGTTGCCCATGGCTCCCAGCCAGTCCCCAGTTTGCAAGGCTTCTCCATGTGACACTCACACTGTCATCTGCTGGCAGCACCCCACAACCTCCAAGAGGAAGACCTGCCAACATCAGGTCACTTGCTGCCTCAAATGGGAGGTGCCTCCTCCAGACTCCAGAGGGGATCTGGGGTCAGGCGAGTTGGTATTTGATGTGCCTGGATGTGGCAGAGTAAAGCATTTGAAAATACAACTCAGCAAAAAATGAAAAAATGTTCAACATCCCTGGCAATCAAGGAAAGGCAAATTAAAACTACACTAAGATTTCATCTCACTTCAGTCAGAATGGCAATGATCAAATAATAAAAAATGCTGGTGAGGATATGGGGAAAAGGAGTATACTCATATATTGTTGGTAGGACTGCAAACTCATACAACCACTCTGGAAAGCAATATGGAGATTCCTCAAAAGGACTAGGAATAGAACCACCATATGACCCAGCTACCCCACTCTTTGGTATTTATCCAAAAGATCTAAAATCAGCACACTACATTGACACGGTCACATCAATGTGTATAGTAGTGCAATTCACAAAAGCCAAATTATGGAACCAGTCCAGGTGCTCAGTCAGTAGATTAATAGATCAAGAAAATGTGGCATATACATACAATGAAGTCTTACATGGTCATAAAGAATAAAATTACAATATTGCCAGCAAACAAACAGAACTGGAGAACATTATGCTAAGTGAAATAAGCCGGACTCAGAAAATCAGGGGTCAAATGTTTTCTCTCAAATGCTGAATAAAGCTAGAGGAATAAGAATACAGGGAAAAGGTGGGACGGGGATTGGATATCATAAAGATATAGGGGAGACCAATGGAGTAGAAGAGGGAGATTGGGAGGGAGGTAGAAGGGAAGGGAATGGGGAATGAATTTAACACAATCACACTTGTGCGTATATAGTATACCACAGGGAATTCTACCTTTATGTATATGGAGAAAATGCCAACCAAAAACAAATAATTAAGAGAAAGGAAGATCAGCAGAATGGGGGAGGGAGAAAGGGGTCACCAGGGACTGAAATGGAGTAAATCAAGTTCCATACATGTGTGATTTTGTCAAAATGAACCCAATTATTATGTATGACTCTAATGCCCTAAAAACAACAAAACAAAACAAAACTCACATATCTAGAGAGGGCCCCGGGGAGGCACATTCTCCTCCAGGGACCATTTTTTAAAATTAAAGTTTTTTTGTTCCTCCCGGGACCATTCCTATTGGCACATAAACACCCTTTGTAGCTCTGGCTAAATTCAAAACACCTGCTCTCAGCCCCACATTCGCCCAGACAACAGTCCACTTGCCCACTCACCTTCTGTTGCCCTCAACTGTACTGCCCCAACCAGGTCCTCCTAGTATCCCACGGAGCGAGTCTGCAGGCCCTGATGACCCTGCACTTCCAGGTCAGCAGTCAGTTCCCAGTAGTTGACACAGCTGCCCACTGCCTCCTCATGACTCTCTTCATGGCTTCCTGGTCACTGAGCCCTAGGCCCTGCCTTGCAGACTTGCTCCTGGCAAGGTCTCACCCATGGCAGGGCGCAGCAGCCCCCTTTCACTGTTAAGCTGAAAACAAAGGCCCATCCTTGCATGTCTTCTGTGACCTCGTACCTCAGCGCACCAGCAGATCCTGTTTCACTCCTGTTAAAACATCCCGTGTGCAAGCACATCTCTCAGATCCCACTGCCCCTGGGGGCCTCTTCTCTTCCCAGAGCACGGCAGTTGCCTTCTGACTCGTCTCCCCTTGAGAGCCGTGGAAAACAGGCCCATGGTTTTGGGCTCTGTGCAAGACCCTGAAGCATCCCCCACCTGAGCCGAACAAAAGTGAAAGCCCTGGGATGTCCAGCAGGCCCCCATATCTCTCTGATGTCCCTGCTGCAGGACCTGGCCTGGTCTCCTCAGCCTGCAGTGCTCCCTCTTGAGCATCTGCTCAAAGGTAAGGCCTGTCCCCAGCGCCCACCCCTGCACTCCCCACTTCCCTGTTCACTTTCTCAAGGTGGCCATCTAGCATCCACCATGGTACTTTTCTCTCCTCCTTCTGAAAGGTTTTGTGAGGACAGATACCTTGTGCCATGAAGTGCTTTATCTCCAATGCTTTTAATGGTCCTTGGCTCATAAGAAGAACAGGTGAATAATAGCAGAATGAATACAGTTATGAAGGAACTGCACCTAGGCAATGTATCTGTGGGTGCTGAGGCTGACAGGTGAGGTTCTGAGGGACAGGAAGGCAGGGGCATGGTGGAAGAGTGTGAGATGTGAAGCAGCCCATGACAAACTACAGAGCACAGCACAGAGTACACGGGAACACAGGGCACAGATGGCAGTCTCAGAGGCTGGGAAAACTGCTAATTAGCTTACCTTTCTCATACGAGGGCATGTTCTCCTGCAGCAACTTGCTGAGCTGCACTGTGTTCAGGTGTAAGAATCTCAGTTGCTCCCTCACTGGTTTCCCTTCTACAACTGGGAATAAGAGACTCCCTACACTGTCTTTAGGAATTGGCAAACCAAGTCCTATTGCCAGTGTTGCAGCCAAATCAGTCTGCTGGACACGCTTTGGGTGTCGGATGTCACCTAAAGAAGAGAGAACATTCTAAGTGACAGGAAGATGGTATTCATTCTTGAATTTTGCCGCCTACAAATCACCCGCCTCTTCAAAACATTTACTATAGACTCACATAAACTAAATCCTTCCTTTGTGTGTCAATAAATTTACTGAATGACACTTTCCTGGGAGAGACTAACAAGCAATTCAGTACTGCATGAGCTGCTGAGCAGGGCTGGGCAAGGAGGTGCAGACAGTCCAGCAGAGGCTGAGAGTGGTCACTTTAATGACATCAACAGTCAACACTGAACCAGGCTGTTAGGTTCAGAACACTCTGAGTTCTTTCTGGGCCCCACACAACCCTGACAGAAACCTGGTTCAGACCTCTCAGTGACCACTGAGCAATAACAGGTTGCTTCTCCTGGGGAGGTCAGAATGAGGCTGAATCTACTGAGTAGATGCCACCCTTGACTTGGAGAAGCAAGTCTGTAATGAAAGGTCTTCAAGCCCAAAAGCAGTAAGCCAGACTGCCAGATCCTTGCAAGGGCAGCAGGTGTGGTGTCAGGCAATGGGTTCATTCAGGTCCTGCTCTGTCACTGTCCAGCACAAACTTGAAGAAATTCAACCTGGTTGAGTTCTGTCATCTGTAATGATAGCCAGCAGCCCCACACCTCAGAGGCTGTGAATAGGCCTGCAGGTCTTCCTCTGTCACTAGGAAGTCTACCCAGACGGCCCAGCAAGGTGTTGGTCTCTTGGATATTCAAGTGTAAGCCTGTGCAGATTTCACTTTAATTGCAGTAATTTGTGGCTGTGCATTTTCATTTGGTGAAATTTATTATCTTGACCAACCCTTCAACAGTGGTTTCTGGGTTGTGCTTAGCAGGAACTTTCCACTCCAATGTTATTGTTTTCTTCCAGTAATTTTTTTACAGTGAGCTAAAACAAAACAAAAACACAACACAGATCCACCTCGACCTGCCCAGGTCTCACACTCTTACGATCGTGTATCTGCCAGGAGATGGTGCAGGGGAGTAGTGTGTTCCTAACCCTATCAACTCTGGGTGTGGACAAGCAAGCTGCTAGGCTTGGGAGGGCTTAGGCAGACAGGGCAAGATGGCGAGTGAGGAGTTCGGAGCAGGGCCAGAACAAAGGAGCATGGAGAGGGTCTTCTGACGCTGTCAACTTCCTGGTTGAGGAAAGCACTCATGGACACAAGCAGGGCCCAGAAAGACACTTCCGTACTCGTCCTCCTAAGCAGGGGATCCAACAGAAAAACTAAAATAGATATGAGGATAGAAGGGGCACCGATCAAGAATAGTGAGGAGAGCGTGGACAGGGTAGGAGGTAAGGAAAGGAGGAAATTCCAGAGACTGAAAAGGAACAAGCCAAAACTCCCCCACTGGACTCCAGGCTCTGGGGCCCCTTGTCTTCAGGGAAGTCTATCTCTGTTGCTTTTGGAATAAATCTGCAACTTGCTTGCTATCTCCGGGTCCTGTTCTTCAATTCTTTGCTGAGCAGAGACAATGAACCCAGCACTCCTATAGGGTGATGAACCGGCAAAAGTAAGGTATAAGCAGTTCTCTGCACCATCCTGAATGTGAACTGGAAGAGTCAATACAAACTCAAGCTTGTTTTATCTTAGATTTCCTTGCTCTGTCCAGAGAACAGCATCAGTAGGCACCTCCAGCTCTGAGAGGATGGCCTTCAAACATACTTCCATTTAAAAGAATGGGTGGAAACTGATCAGGTTTCAGGGATACCTGTTCAATGGGCTGCAACACTGCACAGGCCAGAGGGCCAGAGCAATCAGCCATCACCAATGTCTGGGCTAAAGGACTCAGGAGCTGATACAAAGATATTTCTACTGGTCAAAGATGTGGCAATTGAATACTCAAAATAACTATGTATGGTGAGTGGAAAGAAACCAATATGCCTAACTCAATGAGTTCACCATGTTACTAAAAAAAGAATAAACTTGGGCTGGGGTTGTGGCTCTGTGGTATAGTACTTGCCTGGCATGTGTGAGGCACAGGGTTCAAGTCTCAGCACCACATATAAATATGTGAATAAAATAAAGGTCTATCAACAATTAAAAAAAAATTAAAAAAAGAATAAACTTAATTGTGAACTCATTCATTGAAATGAAACTGGTGAAGAATAACACATCATTTATCTCTCTTACTTATGTGGTAACCCTGGGCAACAGAAAAGCACCTGGGAAAGCTTTCTTTATAGAATCATTCTGGCTGCTTTGTTTGAAGGCATCTCCCAGAATTCATGTGATGGAAGCCTCATCTCCAATGCACAGTGCTAGGTCTGAGGTCTCTGGGCAGGTGTCAGCTTGTGAGGCCAACACTCTTATAAAGGGCTTGGCAGAAGGAGTGGGCTCTTTCTTGCCTTCTGCCTTCTGCCATGTGGAGATCAGCACCCTTCCCGTCAGGAAGACGTAGCATTTAAGGCTCCAACATGGAGATGGAGCCCTCACCAGATTCTGTGTCTTGGCCTTGGCCTTGCCAGGCTCCAGAAGTGAGAAATAACCTATGTTCTTTTAAATTATTCATCTGTGGCATTCTGTTACAACAGCACAAATGGACTAAAACACTGGCTAAGAAATAAGAAAGGCTCATGGAGTTAAAACATCATGTTTTGCAAACACCACTGAACTACTGGACCTAGCTGACATTCAATGGATGCCAGAATCACAGTACAGCCGGCAGTCAGAGACTATGTCTCTCTCTCCTGTGGAGAGCAGCCCTGCTCAGACCAGACAGGTCAGACCAGAATAGACCAGAAAAGGATAAACCAGAACAAATAGACCAGAACAGAATGAACCAGAATAAACTGGACTAGAACAGAACGAACAGACCAGACCACAGCATCCCAGACCAGACAGACCTGAACCAACCCCTGCCTTAATCTGCTTGGTGTCTGAATCAGAAGAAACCCACAGGATGGACGGTTGATGGCGCAGAGAACAAGCAGCAGAGTCTACACTGCAGGAGACTCCATGGGACAAATAACCAGCTTCTTCAACAATAAGTTGTGGTAAAATATAAGAATTTAGAGACCTGTGGTTTAACAGAGACTTAACAGACACAGCAATACATCACAGTGCTTGGGTCTAATGTATACCCCAACTCAAACAAATTGAAACAACCAAAGAGGGATAGATAGACATTGGAAATCTGAATATTGCTTGAAGATATTAAACAATAAATCTATTTTTAAAAATGTGATGATGGTACCAAGATTATGGGGAAAAAAGAATGCACATCTTTTATAGTTCTGCTTCCAAATAATAGAGCAGAAAGGAAATGAGCCTAGGCATGTATGGAATGAAACCGGCCACATCTAGACAGTGAGTGTGGAAGTTAGGTGGTGAACTCAATGATTTATTATACTATTTGGCTAAGTGTATAGGTCAGGAAATTTCCATAGTACAGAGTCTTCTAAAGAAGTTAAATGTTTAGGTCTGGAATTGGTGTTGGCATAGAGAATGAGGTGGAGATGCAGCATTGCTTCTTTCAAGGTTAGACAGGCATTCTGCATTGCTTGTCGAGTGATGGTCTTTCCTCTTCCAGGCTGAGATGCCAGCTGTATCATCAAATTTCTTACATACTGGAATCTCTTTGAGGGCTCTTTTCTCTTTCTAAAAAAATTTTTTTCCCCTTCCCCATATGCTCCTCCTACTTCACCCACCATTTTCTTTAATCATTTATCTGCTGGTAGACACCAAGGCTGGTTCCATAGTTTGGCAACTGTGAATTGTGCTGTTATAAACATGTGTGTGCATGCATCACTGCAGTAAGATGACTAATTCTTCAGGATAAATAACAAGGAGTAGCTGGTTCAGAGAGGGGGTTCCATGCCTAGTCTTTTGAGGAACCTCCATGCTGACATGCTGATTTCCATAGTAGTTGTATTAATTTACAATCCCACCCACAGTGTAAGAGGGTTCCTTTTTCTCTACATCCTCTCCAGTATTTATTATTATTTGTATTCTTGATGGCTGCTATTCTGGCAGGAGTGAGATAAAATCTTAGTGTAGTTTTTGATTTGTATTTCCCTGATTTCTAAAGATGTTGAACATTTTTTCATGTATTTGCTGGCCAATTGTATTTGTTTTTTCTCAGTTTTATTGGTGCATTGTATTTGTACATAATGGTAAGATTTGTTACACATTGGACATTTGTATCTCTTCTTTTGAGAAGTGTTTAGTTCACTTGCTCATTTATTGATTGCGTCTTTTTTTTTTTTTTGGTGTCTTTTTAAGTTCCTTATTCTGGATATTAATCCTCTGTCAGAAAAGCAGCTGTCAAATATCTCCCATTCTGTGGGCTCTCCCTTCACGCTCTTGTTCCCTTTGCTGTGCAGGAGCTTCTAGATCTAATGCCATCCACTTATTAATTTTTGGTATTATTTCTTGAATTTGAGAAGTCCTACTGAGGAAGTTGTTACTTGCACCTGTATGTTGCAATGTCAACCCCACATTTTCTTCCAGCAGTTGCAGACTTCCTGGTCTGATTCTGAGATCTTTGATCCACTCTGAGTTGAACTTTGTGCAGGGGGAGCAGGACCTAGTCTCATTCTTCTGCATACATCATAGCACACCAAAAGGTGCAAGGACTTGGCCATGGTTGGTACTTGCTGGCCACCATGCAATGTCTGCAGGGGTCAATCCTCTCAGGGCTCCTGGGACTGGACTTTCATCTGCCCCACAGTTGCAATAGCTAAGAGCTCTCCAGGAACAGTTATTTTTGATCCCTTGATTTGGTTCCATTTATTGGTCTGATAGGTTCTCACCAGTAAAAAGTATTTTAATAACTGTAATTTTGTCATGTGAACACAGGGCTGAGTGGATTTTACCCCTTAGACATTTCAGAAAGCCATTCTCCCAGTCCATCTCCTACAGGTCTCCATTTCCACTAGCCCTACTATGTCCCCACCTAAACCCTCTTCTAAACATCCCATCAACAGATATTCATGAGGTCCCCCACTAGGTGTCAGGTACTGTTCTAGGACCAGAAGACAGAACAATAGTTATGGAACAGGCAAAGTCCCCAACTTAAGTGCTAGTGGCAGGAGGCAGGCACCTACTCAGCTACAGAGAGTTGCTCTCCTTCCCAGACCCTTTGCCCACAACTGACCCAGGCCTGTGCTTGTTTCAGGGAGGTGCGGACTTGGAATGGGCAACAGCAGGCTGAGGTGGGTAGATGAAATCACATGTGCATACTTCAAAGCTTCATAAAAGACAACTGCCTCTTAGAGTCTCTGGAAATAGTCTATAGGCACACAGGAAATGAGGACTCCTTTATTCAAGAAAAGTCTTGGCAAGAAATTCAAGAGCCTGGCATGGGAAACAGACTGCCCTCCAATGCTTCCCTGCTCAGTGGGGCAGAAAGTCCCTCCCAGGGAGGAGTGCAGGCAGGAGCCCAGGGCTGCCTCTGCCCAGCACACAGCGGCAGGTGACACCATCCACTTATTAATTTCCCAGGGCTGCCTCTGCCCAGCACACAGCGGCAGGTGACACCATCCACTTATTAATTTCCCAGGGCTGCCTCTGCCCAGCACACAGTGGCAGGTGACACCATCCACTTATTAATTTCCCAGGGCTGCCTCTGCCCAGCACACAGTGGCAGGTGACACCATCCACTTATTAATTTTTGGTATTATTTCTTGGACCTGAGAAAGCCTACTGAGGAAGGGGCAGACTGCAGGTATCTCCCATCCTGCCCTGCTCCTGTTTTCCTCTCAGAGTGGAACTTCACAGTGGGGTGTGACAACACAGAGGCAAGGCTTACAAAGGCCAGCTATAGAGTCCGTGCCTGGCCATGGCATTCGGCAGTACTTGCAGGGAGAGAGATGTCCTTAAAATACAGTCCTCAGGTCACCAGAGAAAAAACAAGCCCTGGATGAGGGAGAAGTCCAGAATCCAGAGTTGCTACTCTGTAATTTTAAATGCTCAGTTTTCACCAAAATATTATAGGATACACAAGGAAACAGGGGACTGTGACAAACAAGAACAGGAGCGCTTTTCTGTAAATGGGTCCAGAAACCAGATTTAATAGACAGAGCCTATAAAGCAGCCATGATGAATAAGTCAAAGGCCCAACAGGAACTCCGCTTGAAGAGTCTCATCAAAAACAACTCATTGAAAGAGACAGACACCACAAAGAAAGAACTAAACAAGAATTCTGGAGTTGAAAAATATAATAACTAAAGTAAAAAATTTGCTAAGACTACTCAAGAGTATAAGAATCACAAAGGTAAAGATCAATAGAAATTACAAAATCTGAGAAAATTTCTAAATTTGATAGAAAACAGGAATCTACAAATCCAAGAGGCTCAAGTAGGATAAACACAGAAGAAACAGACTCCCTGCAGTGAAAATGCTAAAAGACAAAGAGAAAGGAGACTTCCAGTGAGGTTAGAGGTGAGGGGCAGAGTCAAAACTAGACTTCCAGTGAGGTTAGAGGTGAGGGGCACAGTCAAAATGCTGAAAAAGACTGTGAACCAGGAGTCTCAAGCCAGCAAAATAAAGACACCCCAGATTTAAGAAAACAATTTGTTGCTACCAAACCTGCTTTACAAGAAATACTAAAGGAAATTCTTCAGGCTAAAAGCAGTTGACTCCACAGAGTAACATGGGCTCACAAAAGGACAGAGCAGTTGTGGAGGTGAACATGTAGACCTAAGAGACAGTGCAGAAAACATTTCTTCTGTTTCCTCTGAACTGATCTGAAAAGCAATGACATTAAAACTGTATGTAGAGATCCAAGATGGCAGACTAGAGGGAGGCTGCATTCCTTGTCGCTCCGCAACTCTGGTCTCAAGCAGAGGATATCTGTTTCTTGATTGCTCACTGTCAGGCACCTATCATCCGCCATTTGCCTGCCTCTCGCCTGTCCATCGCCTGCCTTACACCTATCCATCACCCAACGCACGAGGTTCACCTCCCGATCGTCCGACAACAGTAACCAAACTGATCACTGACCGCCAGTGGAGCACCAGCTGCCTGCTGTTGCCTGGAAGTTCACTGTCACAGTACCTGCAGGTTTGATTACACGTGCCTGCTGCCATTTTGAGACAACAGCCAGGCCCTATAGGACCCCTGGCCAGACTGACTGAGCCCCGTCTCCAGGATCCCTCAGCCTGACCGATCACTCCCTGCCTCTCGGGCCCTCACATCCACCGACTGCTCCCTGCCACCAGGACCCCCAGACCAACTAACTGCGCCCTATCACCGGGACCCCAGACCGACTGATTGCACCCGGCCTCCAGGATCCCACAACTACACCAAACACACCCGACTTCCAGGATTTCTGCCTGACCAACCTGCATCCAGCCTCCAGGACCTCCAGTTGACCACGGCCACACCCTGAGCTGCAGCTCCCCATTTGCCAACACATTTCGAAGCCAGAGCAGCCATCTTGGATAATCCTGGAAGCCATAGTTCCCATCTTTAGGTGGGGCAAATCCCATCCTAAGACACCTGCTGGAGTCTGGAAGCTCATTGTCAGGTACCTCTCATGCATCAGGTTACTGAACTCTGGGAGGTTTCATTACTATATGACTGTTATACTCTAGATTTTCTTATTTCTCCTTATTGAAAAACTTTAAGTTTTTATTTCTTTACTTTTCTTGCTCTCTTTTCCTTTTGGTTACCTCTTCCCTCAGAGTCTCTTTTTCCCTTTTTTGCGTGCTAACATCCAATTTCTTTTGATTACACTCTCACCCTTTCTATTATCTACAACTTCTGTATAATCTTTTCTTATCCCATTCAGAGCCACATTCTACATCCCTCTGCATCCTCTTTGTCCTCCATTAGAAACTGCAGACCTTATTGCAAATCTGTTTGTTTTATTTAAGATAATATTTGAACTCATTCTGTTTATTATGACAATTTTGTTATTGTCCTCATAAGGGCTATTTGGTCTAGGATTGCAGAGTGTCTGAATTGGGCACTGCTAATATTGACCTGCCCTAAAAGAAAGAGTTTTGGAAACCTACAGGGCCACCATAGGCCTATAGGGGAAAATCTGCAATACCCCAGATCTGCACTGCTAGAGGGGAAGATACATGAACAACATGAAAAAACAAGGGAAGAAAATGATCCAAACAAATCTAGATTCTATATTAATAGAATCCAGTGACAGTATGTTAGAAGAAATGTCAGAAAAGGACTTCAGATTATACATGATTAAGATGATTCATGAAGCAAAGAATGAGATAAGAGAGCAAATGCAGGCAATGAATGATAATACCAATAAGCTGAAAGAGCAACTGCAGGAAGCAAAAGATCATTTCAACAAAGAGAGATTCTCAAACAATAACAACAACAAAAACAAACAGAAATCCTTGAAATGAAGGAAACAATAAACCAAATAAAAACTCAATGGAAAGCATCACCAAAACACTAGACCACTTGGAAGACAGAACCTCAGACAACGAAGACAAAATATTTAATCTTGAAAATAAAGTTGCCCAAACAGAGAAGATGGTAAGAAATCATGAACAGAATCTCCAAGGACTATGGGACATCATGAAAAGACCAAATTTAAGAATTATTGGGATTGAGGAAGGCACAGAGATACAAACCAAAGGAATGAACAACCTATTCAATGAAATAATATCAGAAAATTTCCCAAGCCTGAAGAATGAAATGGAAAATCAAATACAAGAGGCTTACAGAACACCAAATGCACAAAATCACAACAGATCCACACTAAGGCACATTACAATGAAAATGCCTAACATTCAAAATAAAGATAGGATTTTGAAGACCACGAGAGAAAAGCATCAGATTGCATATAGGGGGAAACCCATACGGATAGCAGCCACCTTCTCTACCCAGACTCTAAAAGCTAGAAGGGCCTGGAAAAACGTATTTCAAGCTCTGAAAGAACATGGTTGCCAACCAAGAATCCTATACCCAGCAAAACTAACCTTCAGATTTGAAGATGAAATAAAATCCTTCCATGATAAACAAAAGTTAAAAGAATTTACAAATAGAAAGCCTGCACTACAGAATGTTCTGAACAAAATATTCCATGAGGAGGAAATGAAAAACAACAATGGAGGTCAGCAAAGGGAAGAACTACCTTAGAGAAAAACCACTCAAAGGAGAAACCAAGCCAACTTAAAAACCAAAAATAAGCCAAATGACTGGGAATACAAATCATATCTCAATAATTACCCTGAACGTTAATGGCCTAAACTCATCAATCAAAAGACACAGAGTGGCAGAATGGATTAAAAAGAAAGACCCAACTATATGCTGCCTGCAAGAGACTCATCTCATAGAAAAAGACATCCACAGACTAAAAGTGAAAGGATGGGAAAAAACCTACCATGCACATGGACTCAGTAAAAAAGTGGGGGTTTCCATCCTTATATCAGATAAAGTGGACTTCAAGCCAAAGTTAGTCAGAAGGGATAAAGAAGGACATTTCATACTGCTTAAGAGAACCATAAATCAGGAAGACACAACAATAGTAAATATTATGCCCCAAATAATGGTGCATCCCTGTACATCAAACAAATCCTTCTTAATTTCAGGAATCACATAGACCAAAACACAATAATTCTGGTGACTGTAACGCACTGCTGTCACCACTAGATAGATCTTCCAAACAAAAACCGAACAAAGAAACCACAGAACTCAATAACACAATCAATAACCTAGACTTAATAGACATATATAGAATATTCCATCCATCAATGAGCAGATTCACTTTCTTCTCACCAGCACATGGAACCTTCTGGAAAATAGACCATATGTTATGCCACAAAGCAGTCCTTAGGAAATGCAAAAAAATAGAGATATCGCCTTGTGTTCTATCAGATCATAATGGACTGAGAGTAGAAATCAATGACAAAATAAAAAACAGAAATTACTCCAACACATGGAGACTAAATAATATGCTATCGAATGAAACATGGATAACAGAAAATATTAGGGAGGAGATAAAAAAAATGTTAGAGGTCAATAAGAACGATAATAAAACATATCAAAATCTCTGGGACACTATGAAAGCGGTACTAAGAGGAAAATTCATTGCATGGAGCGCATTCCAGAAAAGAATGAAAAGTCAACAACTAAATGACCTAACATTACAGTTCAAAGCCCTAGGAAAAGAAGAACAGAATAACAGCAAAAGTAGTAGAAGACAGGAAATAATTAAAATCAAAGCTGAAATCAATGAAATTGAAACAAAAGAAATAATTCAAAAAATTGACAAAACAAAAAGTTGGTTCTTTGAGAAAGTAAACAAAATAGACAAACCCTTAGCCACACTAGCAAAGAGAAGGAGAGAGAAAACTCAAATTACTAGAATTCGTGATGAGAAAGGAAATATCACGACAGACACCACTGAGCTACATAACATAATTAGAAGCTACTTTGAAAATCTGTATTCCAACAAAACAGAATCTACTGAAGACATTGACAAATTTCTAGAGACATATGATTCTCCCAAACTGAACCAGGAGGACATACACAATTTAAACAGATCAATATCAAGCAATGAAATAGAAGAAGCCATTAAAAACCTACCATCCAAGAAAAGCCCAGGACCAGACGGATTCTCAGCCGAGTTCTACAAGACCTTCAAAGAAAATCTCATTCCAATACTTCTCAAAGTATTCCAGGAAATAGAAAAAGAGGGTACCCAACCAAACTCATTTTATGAAGCTAATATCACCCTCATACCCAAACCAGGCAAAGACACATCAAGGAAAGAAAATTTTAGACCAATATCCTTGATGAATATAGATGTAAAGAGCCTTAACAAAATATTGGCAAACCATATCCAAAAGCATATTAAGAAAAGCGTGCACCATGATCAAGTGGGGTTCATCCCTGGAATGCAAGGATGATTTAACATCCGTAAATCAATAAACGTAATCCATCATGTCAATAGACTTAAGGATAAGAATCATATGGTTATTTCAGTTGACGCAGAAAAAGCGTTCAACAAAATAAAACACCCCTTCATGCTCAAAACACTAGAAAAAATAGGGATAGTAGGAACATACCTGAACATTGTAAAGGCTATTTATGCTAAGCCCATGGCCAACATCATTCTTAATGGAGAAAAACTGAAACCATTCCCTTTAAAAACAGGAACAAGACAGGGATGTCCTCTTTCACCACTTCTATTCAACATTGTCCTCAGAACTCTAGCCAGAGCAATTAGGCAGACCAAAGAAATTAAAGGGATACGAATAGGAAAAGAGGAATTCAAGTGGTCACTATGTGCTGATGACATGATTGTATATTTAGAGGATCCAAAAAACTCCTCCAGAAAACTTCTAGACCTCATCAATGAATTCAGCAAAATAGCAGGCTATAATCAACATGCATAAATCTAAAGCATTTTTATATGCAAGCGACAAAACAGCTGAAAGGGAAATGAGGAAAACAATTCCATTTGCAATAGCCTCAAAAAAAAAAAATTAAATACTTGGGCATCAATCTAACCAAAGAGGTAAAAGATCTCTACAATGAAAACTACAAAACATTGAAGAAAGAAATTGAGGAAGACCTTAGAAGATGGAAAGATCTCCCATGTTCTTGGATAGGCAGAATTAATATTGTCATAATGGCCATACTACCAAAACTGCTATACAGATTCAATGCAATTCCAATTAAAATCCCAATGACGTACCTTACAGAAATAGAGCAAGCAATCATGAAATTCATCTGGAAGAATAAGAAACCCAGAATAGCTAAAGCAATCCTTAGCAGGAAGAATGAAGCAGGGGATATTGCAATACCAGAACTTCAACTACACTACAAAGCAATAGTAACAAAAACGGCATGGTATTGGCACCAAAATAGACAGGTAGATCAATGGTACAGAATAGAGGACACGGACACAAACCCAAATAATACAATTTTCTCATACTAGACAAAGGTGCCAAAAATATGCAATGGAGAAAAGATAGCCTCTTCAACAAATGGTGCTGGGAAAACTGGAAATCCATATGCAACAGAATGAAACTAAACCCCTATCTCTCACCCTGCACAAAAATCAACTCACAGTGGATCAAGGACCTTGAAATCAGACCAGAGACCTTGCATCTTACAGAAGAAAAAGTAGGTCCAAATCTTCACCTTGTTGGTTTAGGATCAGACTTCCTTAACAGGACTCCCATAGCACAAGAAATAAAAGCAAGAATCAACAACTGGGATAGATTCAAACTAAGTAGCTTTCTCTCAGCAAAGGAAACTATCAGTAATGCGAAGAGAGAGCCTACAGAGTGGGAGAATATCTTTGTCACTCATACTTCAGATAGAGCACTAATTTCCAGAATATATAAAGAACTCAAAAAACTCTACACCAAGAATACAAATAACCCAATCAACAAATGGGCTAAGGATATGAGCAGACGCTTCACAGAAGAAGATCTACAAGCAATCAACAAACATGAAAAATGTTCACCATCTTTAGTAATAAGAGAAATGCAAATCAAAACTACACTAAGATTCCATCTCACCCCAATTAGAATGGCGATTATCAAGAATACAAGCAACAATAGGTGTTGGAGAGGATGTGGGGAAAAAGGTACACTCATACATTGCTGGTGGGGCTGCAAATTAGTGCAGCCACTCTGGAAAGCAGTGTGGAGATTCCTTAGAAAACTTGGAATGGACCCACCATTTGACCCAGCTATCCCACTCCTCAGCCTATACCCAAAGGACTTAAAATCAGCATACTACAGAGATACAGCCACATCAATGTTCATAGTAGCTCAATTCACAATAGCCAGACTGTGGAACCAACCTAGATGTCCTTCAATTGATGAATGGATAAAAAAAATGTGGCATATATATACAATGGAATATTACTCAGCTATAAAGAATAATAAAATCATGGCATTTGCAGGCAAATGGATGAAATTGGAGAATATCATGCTAAGTGAGATAAGCCAATCTCAAAAATACAAAATACAAATGATCTCACTGATAAGTGGATGATGACATGTAATGGGGGGTGGGAGGGGGGCAAGAATGGAGGAAGGAGGGACTGTATAGAGGGAAAAGAGGGGTGGGAGGGGTGGGGGGAAGGAAAAAATAACAGAATGAATTAAACACCATTACCCTATGTAAATGCATGCTGTTACTCCATGTACAAACAGAAACAACATGCATCCCATTTGGTTACAATGAAAATAAATTAAAAAAAAGAATAAAATATTTTAGTCAGTTAACAAAAACAACAACAACAACAAAAACCCTGTGTGTACACCACCCTGCTGGCAGCTGCCAACAAACAGAAATGCAGTGTGTCTGGCAGGGCAGGGCTGTCCTGGGGGAAGACACTGATGCCTCCCAAAGGTAGCAGGTGATGTTCACAGCAGTAAAGCAGAAGCAGCAGAAGGTCCTCCACCTGCAAGTAGGAACGGGGTCCCTCCACAACTTGTAATATGGTTCCACAACAGAAAGGAACGAAGAATCAACGGGCCCGCCATGGGACGAGCCTGGAGAAGCACTACCCAGAGTGCAGCAATGCGAATGCTGCGATGGCAGAGCTTCCCTCATGACACATCCAGGAGGCCCAGCCAGATACCAAGACAGAGCAGTGGCTGCCCAGGCCCGGTACCGTGGGGGGGTGGCCAACAGCAAGGGGAAGGTTAAGAAGATGGACACGTCCTGAAATTGACTGGGATAACTGCCACCCACCCATGTGAACACACTACAGGGCACGTAAAATGGCTCACAACATGGCCAGTGGGGGTCAAGAATGCGGCTGCTGCTGGGCAACCGACAGAGCCAAGCATGAGGAGCCAGGCCCGCTGTGCCTGCAGCACTCATAGACAGCTGCACACTGATTCTTAAACACAAGCCTTAGGAACGAAAAGATGAAGTGTTGGCATTCTGTTACCTAATAGCTCTGACATTCCCAGAGAAAGAATGCCTGCTTAACTGTCTCTTTTCTACCTTCTCCATGGCAAAGGTTGTGCTTAGCTCTCTTTTGTTAATCCAGCTGTACCCAACACAGCAGCTGGCTATCAGGGTTTGTGCAACAAACCCCTTTTGAGTGACCATACAGTGGATAGAGGGAGGGGCCCTCTCTCAGGCAGGTGAGACGCACACTGACCTTGCCTGAGGCATGGATGTGGTGGAATGCTGGTGCCGGAGGTGGGTGTTATGGTTCAGTGTGCGCACCTACCAGAAGGCAGGCTTTTAGGCTGGCACCAGGAAAGGCTGGGTTTTCAGGGCCAGTGACACATCTCAGGGGACCAGACCCCCAAAAGGAAAAAGCCTGTGAAGAGCTAGAAGCAGGTAGAAGCACTTCCCCAACAAATCCTCCCTTAGTTTGAAGATTCATTCATTTAGCAAATAATTTTTGGTACCTATTACACATCAGGCAACATTTTGGACTCTTGGTGTGTAGTGGTCCTGCCCTCCTCTGGCTTAGCGTGGACAGAGGAGGCAGATGTGATGTGAATCCCACAAAGAAGCCTGTAATGACAAAGTAGGCAAAGAATGAACCCTCGGAGCACAGGGTGCTGTGGAAGAGCTGACAGGTGATGTAAATTAGTCCAGGACAAGAGTGTCCGCAGGTGAGAAAGTGCCTGCTGAGGGCGGAGGCAGGGACGTAAGCAATGGGGAAAGTGGCTAGGATGAAACAGTGGGCTGGTCAGAAGCCCGTGATGGGATCTTTCCTCCACCCTGGTTCAACCACGGAAAGGTTTTATAGACAGGGAGATTGATGAAAAGGAATGTGGGTATGAGGAACAAGTGGGGCATGAGGGACTCATGTGGTGACACTTGCTGGCAAGGAAAAGGAAGGACAGAGTTGGGGGGACAGTTCAGGTGTGAAGCTGCCACACTGGCTCCATGAGTGAGATCAAAGTGCAGGGGCAGATGGGCTGCTGGGTGTATAGATCTGGAGGTCTGAGAGTGGAGGCAGCAAGAGGAGACATTTTCAACCACAAATGCAGAAGTCAACGAGCACAACCCAGGAGACAGTGTAGAATAACACAAAAAGGCAGACTGGAAAAAAGACTAGGAATGAGGCTAAGCCAGCAACAAGGACTGAGAGCAGAGAGAGCTGGGAGGAAAGCCAGAAAAATGGGCAGCTCCAGGAGCTTTGTGGCCAGCATGACTGATACTGCGGTGTCAGTGAGACCAGTTAGAAAGTACCCATTGGTCTCAGCTGCACAGCACAAATAATTGCTGCACCCACTGTGAGTGTCAGTGAAGCTGTGGAGAGACAGGCCAGAGCACATGGAGACCAACAGGACTGCAGGGTGGGTGGTCCTGAGTGTGTCACAGCTTTGAGTGCTGTGGGTCAGAGAGGCTGTCATATAGGACACTGAGGAAGGGGCCTCAGCCAACACTGCTCTGACTGCATCCCCAACACTGCTAGTTCAGTGTGTGGCTTTACATGGCAGACATATTTTTCAAAGTATAAGTATCCACATTTCCTTCAGTCATACATGCAGTGCAAATGTCTACAAGCTGCTGGCACTTTTCTTTTCATAATTCCAGATAACAAGTCAGTAGCATTCCAACTACAAAATTCCTATAAAGAGTATTTGTATTTTAAGAATTATGGCAAGTGATGTAAACTCCAAATTTTGACTGCCTCTCTCCCCGTAAATCTCATTCCATACAGCTCAGGATATTTGAAACCCGTTCAGCTTCTAAAACATGTTTTTTTAAAAAATTAAAACCAGACTGTTCGTTTCACGGTATTAAACACTGTTAAGTTCTCACCAGGTCGCCTTTCAAATGCAGAGCTGATCAGGATCAGAGGTGTGCTTACTTCCTCTGTGGAAGAGGCCCCATGACTCCCAGTCTCGGACATGCCATGGTCCCCACAAAGAACCAGCAAACTGGGTGAGAGAGTCTCTCTCTCCTGAAAGGCAAGGGAACTGGGTCAGCCCACCACACTGCAGAGCACGTGGGATCCTGCCAGGGAGCTGTGCAGATTGAAGCCCTCCTTCATAAATGGTCATTCCTCAGCAAACTGGATCACTCTTCCCATGAGCCCACAGCCAGATGAAAGGGTCCCAGTCAAGCAATGACATGGGAGAAACACACATGACCATATGCAGCTCGTGGAGTGCAGAAAAGCTGTTTGTGGCCTCCCAGAGCTAAAGATTTGTCACTGCCACTTCCAGGCTGTGAGACCTCAGGCATGGGACTCTTCCTGCCTCAATTTCCTCATCTGTTGGTGGATGAATTACAGGATTGTTTGCGGATAAATCCCCCAGCATCCAGAGAGAGCGCTAAGCCATGCCAGGAGATGCCACTGGCCTTCACTGTTCCTCTGGCTGGCACATGCCTATAGGCAGCATGTCCACCCCTCCCTCCCTTTAAGTCTCTGCTCACACCATCTTCACGGAAGGCTGCTTTGAACACACCATTTAAAACTATGGCAGGTCCTCAGAACAGCGGTGCTTCTCCCTCCACTGGCACCAACTGCTTTTGAGTTACTGATTTCTTAGTCACTACCTTTCTTATTTGCCTTTCCTGGTCAGAATGTAAGCTCCAATGCCCAAGAATAGTGAAATGGAAGGCAATCAGGGCTGCTGGGAAGATGGAGCATTGCCAGTCATGTGGCACTCACCTGAGTAGGTCTGTCCTCCCAAGATCAGCAATGGAAAAACCATCCCCACACAGCACACCCCGGCAGTCTCACCTTGGACAGCAGTGAGGTATGAATCTTCATCAGGACACTATCCATTTCACTGAGCTTACGCCCAATCAGGGGGCTGTTGGGCCCAGAAATGTGGCCAATGTGATCCAAACCCAGGTAGTGGAGGATTAGCATGTCCCAATCTCCTCTTTTTAATACTGTATCCAAATGTCTTGTGACATTATCATCCACCTTTGAAGGGGAAATGTGCATGTAAATAGCTTGACCAATTTTCCCTGCCCTGGGAAAAAGCAGCTGCCATTTTAAAATCTAGGGGATTATTTTACTTAGGTCACAGGACTCATGGGAACTGAAAAGACAAAACACAAACCAAGACAAAACAAAAATTCTTATGTCATTAAAAATAAGTAACTAAACACTAGTATTAGATTAAGCCTCACTGCTATTGTTTTTATGTCTCTAGGTTGTGGACAGAACACATCATACAGATAATCTAAATGAGCAAGGGTTGATCTGACAAAAAATTTTTCTGTGGGATCACTGCTATGCTAAACTTTTAAAAGTTAACAAAAAGTAAGTAAAATTGGCCCCACGTTGCCACGGGGTAACAAAGGGCAAAGGGCAGCTAAGACACAACAGCACCCAGAGTTAGAGTAACCAGCAGTCTTATGAGAAGGCTGTTCTTGGAGGGAAAGAGACAGCACTCATGGGCTCTTGTTTCTGAAACAAACACATGATGGAGAGATTAGCAGCTGAGCAGGTCCCAACCGAGCTGGTAGCCTGCTCAGGTCTGACCCCTCAGCTAGCCCCTTCCCTCCCACTAACACATCTACTGCAGAGATATGTTCCTGCACACAGGTATACATATCCTGGGAAGCACATTACTGCTGGTAAGTCATATGATGCCTACCCTGAGAGATGGGAAAGGGCATGCCTCTAGAGAAGGTACCCGTGTGATCGGGACTACACCACAGGTGCTCCCCCGCTCCTGCACACTACGATCAGAGGCAGTCTGACCCAGCTTCCCAGGTGGACAAGCTGGTGCGCTGGTGTTCCTGCCCTCAGGTCAACTTTAACACAGGAGGCTAATCCTGCTCTCCCTTGGCTGGAGTCTACACTCTAGCACAGGCCAATGATGCCTCTCAGGATCAGATTCTGCCTGGCTCACCACTACTCCACCTGCAGAACTGAAAAGCTAGAGGTTCCCTGGCAGTGGTGAAGTGCTGCAGCTGTGCTGTATCAGATGCTGCCTCCCTGTTCTGCCCGCTGGGAACGTCCCCACTTGTCCATCAGGGTCTGCCCTAACAGCTCCTCTGCATGATGCCCTTCCCTGCCCTCAGTGGGTGCTCAGCTGCTCTGCACATGGGCCCTGCAGACTTCTGCTCACACCTGCACCAGGGTTTATGTTCCCAGCTGTAACTGATTACATGGATGAATAACAGTTACAATTTCCCACATTACTCCATACATTAATAAATCCCACATAGAGTCACTTCACTTCTCACTAGGTGATGGTGGTGCCAGCAGGCTCTATCTAGGGTGGCATATTTCTTATTTTAAAAACTGACCTCTGTATAATCTGAAACAAAAAAGGAGGTTGTTCCATCATATTCCACAAAATGCTTTGGGAATAACTTAACCCATGTTTCATCTCCATAAAAGATCACTCTCTTCCCAGCTGCTTTTGCTTGTCTGATCACACTATCTTCCAGCAGTGCAGGAGAATTGAGGTTCCTGATGACGTCTACAAAGCCAGGGAGGCTTCCTGTCATCAATGCCTGTGGAAGAAAACACTCAAGAGTTAGACTGTTGTATCCAAAGGCACAGCAGCAGAAACAGAAGACTACCTGATCAATGAACCAGGAAACTAGGAGTGCCCATTTCTGGAGGCTGAGCCAATGAGGGGACAGCACCTGTGGTGAAGCTGAGGCGAGCACACAGATTGTGCTCAAAACCAGCAAACCCAATAATGCAAACCTAACCACAATAAAGAGCATGGCGCAGAGCAGTTCCTTTCCTGGTAGGAGAACAAAGGAAGAGGCTAGGAGAGTTAGACAACAGTAGTGGCAGAGAAGCCATGGGTTTGTGAGTTCAGACACCTGGCTAAGTGTGGTGGGTACTGAAGTCACCAACTTGTGATCCATTCCAAACTGATATTCCAGAAAGTCTAAGTATCTCTGAATGACAAACAGGAGGAAAGCCACCTATACACATGACTCCTAGGAGTTCTCAAAGTGAGTGGTACAACACCCCCACTGCTGTACCACGTTTTCTGTAAGGAGAAGTGGGTGTGACATATTTTCGTTATCTTTCTGATAATGCAGAACTGAGTCAATGACTGCCCCCATTTTTAGCATAGAACTTAAGAGGCCACAGTGATGGACCTCCATGGTTTGGAATTACGCAACCACTCTCAAAATCATCACCCAGGGACCACAAAAAACAGGAAACTGGATAATTCCAAGTATAGGAATTCTGCCAAGACCTCTTCAATAGCAAATAGACATAAATGTGTGCACATGTGTATTGATGGAGATCAAGCCTAGAGCTTCACACATGCTGGGCTAGAGTGCTACTACTGAACTATGCCTCCTGCCAAACAGAAATATGAATTAACCAGGCATATGGAATGCCAGAGGGGCTTGGCCAATATTCTCCCCCAAGAGTACTGGAAAACAGGCGTAAGTATAAAAAAGAACCATTTCAGAATTTTGAAATTCACCGAAACTATACAACCAATTGAGAAGCATGTATTCAAGAAAAGTCACTGTACCTGTGGTTTCCCATAGGGCAGCTCCTGGCTCCTTCTCCCAGTTCTGTGATGTGGAACCATGAAGAACCTGACCTGATGTGACTGTGGAAAAGCCCCATGTCTAGGAAAGTTGTGCAAGCAACAGGGAAGGCCAACAGCACAAGCAAGAGGCCAGCCGGATATTTAAAATGGGGATCTAGAGCAGGAGACAGTTACAGGTGATGTTTATAAGCTCCCACATACTTCTGGAAATCTGGAGTGACAGCAAGGACCCCAGTCACCTGGCTCCATGCGGCTGAGCAGGGAGCCCTGTTTAGAAAAGCAGTGACAGTAAGGGCAAGCTTGAAGCCTGTCTGAACAGAGTGTGTGTGTCCCAACCCACAAAGATCCCCAGAAGAGGGCAGACACCATACTGCATGATGTGCTTGGAAAAAAAACAAAATAATAAACAAAAAACTACAACTAAGCAGACACTATTTGCTGCATTCTCTGGGGGAGATAGACTGCAGACTAGTTCAGGCAAGTTTGTACAGAATAAGAGCGGATACCACCACCACCACTCCCAGGGTGTGTTCAGAATTCGGATTTGAGGTAGGGTTGCCTGGATATAAGTATTTGCTAAATCTCATCATATTGTACATACAAAGATATGTGTGTGGCACTGTATGAAAATCATCTCAGCAAAGTTATTCTTTGAAATGAGTAAAAATTCCACCCCCAAATCCTACTCTTATAGGCTACCAGGGACTTGTGAGTGCCATTTCAGACTCTTTCCTATGTGCATACAATCACAAATTCAACTAGTAATACATCATGAACCTCTTTTCCCCAGGAAACATACCATTTTATTTAAAGACACTTTATTTAAACAGCTTCAAAGTTTTCCAGTGTTATGTATATGTTTAAGCAAGACCATCTTAATGAACATTTCCCAATATCCTATGGCATTATCATTTAGTTGAAGAATTGTAGAGGTGATGCAGGGCTTTAGGGGGAAAACGGAAAACTGCAAAGGCCCAAGGCAGAAAACAGCAGTGTACTTGAGGACCTGAGTCAGGTGTGGCCAACACGGAGGAAAAGTATAGGAAGGGGAGAGCAGCTCTGATAAGGATGGGACAAAGAGGAGAAAAACCACACAGAGCCCTGGGAGTCAGAGCTCAAAGAGGGCAGAGGGTACTGGAAAGTTTTAAGAAGGGCAGGAATGTGGTCTGACTGAGCCAGGCTCTGGGCAGGAGGAGGTTATGGGGAGATGTTTGTGGTCCTGGCTGGAAACCATGGTGCTAACAGAGGAAAGGGTGGTCCAAGCAAGGGACACCCATACCCACAGTACTACATAGTATATGTCCACCTCATTTCTCATGAAGAACAGATGCTATCAATCTTTAAATTTTTACAGTGTGACAGACAAACCTGGTGTTATGGATTGCTTTTAATTTGCCTTGCTCTGATTATTAGTAAGGCCGAGAATTTTACATGTTTCTTGGCCACTTCACATTCTTCCTTTGTGGGTTTCTTTATGTCCTTTCCTGGTTTCCAGTGGATTGTCCATCCTGGATCTGATCCTCTTTACATATCATGGACCTACCAACTTATTTGTTATGTCTACTGTAAATAATTTTTTCAGTTTATCATCTGTTAGTAGACTTCTTTGCTGCCACATAAAAAAGTTCCCTACATTCATACAATCTGTTCACCCTCTCTTTATGGCTTTTACAAAGCTGTTCCCTGCTCTCACACTAGTTTGAGTTCCCACTGACTAAGGACAGCAGGTTTTACTTGGTCATCTCTCAACCGTGGAGAGTGCAGCTGACACCTGGGTTGCAGTTGCAACCCCAGGAAACCTGAAGGAGACATCCATCTGACATCAACGGTGTTGCTGTGGCTTTGGGAGCAGACGACTCTTGACTTCTCAGAATTAGGGAGAGCTCTGCAAACATGCTTTAAAGAGGATTTACTTTGTTATCCTACTTGCAGTAGAGTTGTAGGACACTGCTGCCAGAGGCTCTAGAATCAGACAAACAGGGCCATGCTCAGTTCTGATGCTGACTGTGATTTTACCTCTTCGAGTCTCTATTCCCTCCTCTGGAAAATGAAGCTGAGCACAGTGCCTTCCTCACAGAAAGGGCTTGTGTGAGGGGATGATAACATGCTGGTCTGGACAGAACCCATGCCTGCAGAGTACTTTCATATTTTCTCAAACTGGAGTCCAGTAACATTTTTATTAAAAGAATAAAGAAGAAAAGGCTCCTTCCATACTTCTGACAGGGCAGATAAAGAAATCAGTATCCCTGGCGACCAGGAGCCTAACAACTTTCTTTTAGCTCTGACAGTACTTTCTACTTTCAACAGAAGAGCAGCTACTGAGAGATTGTGCCTGAGCATGGTGACACAGTTGCCCTTCCTCACCCATCACTCCATCACTGTCCCCTTCTCAATTCCTTCCACATACTTACATTTTGTGTCCCTCCCATTAGAAAGTAAGCTCCATAAGGATGTTGCTATCTTGTTCTGCATTGAATCCCTCTAATCTAGAACACGGTGAGGTGTTTAGTAGCTGCTCAGTATCACTGAGCAAAAGATGCACCACATCCCAAAGTGACAGACAGCATGGGAAACTCACAGAAAGGGTCATGGAATGATCTGGCACTTACCTGCCTTCAGTCCTAAATAATTTTTTTTTTCATCCTGTGAACAGATTTGCTGAGCATCCACAAATGTTGCCCCTCCAAGTCTTAAATTAAGTAGCAGCTCATTCTCATCCAATTGTAAGGTCTCACATGATCAGTCAGACACAGACTATACCACACAGCATGGAGTACAGCCACAAACTTGAAAGCCTCTGCTCCCTCTGCCCCTCACTCCCTTACTCATCCTACCCATCTCCATTTGAATGTCATTTCCTCAGACAAGCCCCTCATCCACATTGGGTATCACATCCTATTCTTTTTCATCATGTGCTCATCACACTTTGACACTTTATAACCACACATTTATTTTGTGCTTATTTGTTGAATGTCTATGTATCTCACTAGAGACTAAAAGCACCAGGAAAGCAGATACTAACCACCCCCACAACTGTATCACTGTTACAGTTTCAACATATAGTAATCTATATAGAAAAATTTCCTGAGTCAATCAGTAGACCTTTATGTTTTTATTTACTCATGATTCTTGGGTAAAGTACTGCATACCTGAAAACCATTCTCACCAGAAACAGCAGTAATTGTTGAGGCCAGGTGATACTTGTTTGATCTTATTTATTCTTCAATTTTGGGCACGTCAGTTAACTAATCTGAGTTTGCTTTCTTATGTACAAAGTCAATATTAGACTTTGCACCCAAAAATTCCCACTGAATTAACCCACTGAAGATTAAAGAGAGTAGGCTACAGAGAAGGATGTCTCTTGAGCTGGCCTGGGTGATCTGGCTCTAAATCCTTTACACTTCCCATGATGCCTGAACTCTGGCTACTTGACAAGGGACACAAATCATCGTCTCAGCTCCAACCTGACTGTGAGGTGCCTTTAATGTTCTATTACCCCAGCAAAACTGACAGCACCAAACTAATTTTCACTTAGTGGAAACTGGGACTCCAAACAGAGAACTACAAAATCCCTATAAGCCTTCAAAAAAGTCAACCATGATTTATAAAACAGCAAGTCAAGCTTACCTTGATTCGGGGCATTGTAACTGTGGGTGGCTTTGCTTCGGCCACAAAACTGTGAGATGCTCCTTTTTCCACAAGATAAGTTGTGTAGGGCATATACTTCACACCCTTTGACCCAAACACAAAATCATCTCTCAAGGCATCTATCAGCACAATGACAACTCTATTGAAGAGAGGCAGTGGCAGCTTGGTCCAGTTGGAACTGGCTCCTAAAAGTGTTTGAAAGACGGAAAAAGGGAAATTACAATTTAAACTTTACTTAACGCTCAAGCACATTCAAACTTTTGCTTTTCCAGCACACATTCTGTCCTATCTGTGTATAGCAACCCCAAAGATGGGCTGTTCGTGGTAGGGAGAGGAGGTATTAACAGTGAGACCCAGTAACAAGAAGTGGGTTACCCTTAGTATGGCAAGGAGTAACTGGGGCAGGGGAGTTCCTATGTAAAAGTCCCGAATGGGACACTCAGGGAGCTTGCCCTAACAATGGGCGGCCTTACAAACTGCGTTTACATGGCCGGTGGCTGGAATTCTGGGGACCTGGCCCAGAACCCGAGAACCTTTACCTGATGTATATTGCTGTGTAGGTGAGGGATAGGAAGGGGCCTAATGCAGAAGGCCCTAACCACTGTAGGTTAAAAAAAAGGAGGGGGGGCCGTCTTGGAAAAAAAAAAAAACAAAAACAGAAGAAAACGTGCGGGGTCAACGGGAACGTTATCTGTTGTGTTTTATTGGGCTGGAATTGGGGGTCATCCAAAGGCCTATTCGGAAGAGGAGAGGCCCTTGGATGGGCACAGGGAGGCAGGGCGCATTGGTACGGGGAACAGACTGTGGTGATCCGAAGCAAGGTGGCGGTAGAGTCGGTGGCAGTGGCTGGCAAAGTTGTAGGGCACAGAAAAAGGCGCCTCGGCGGTAAAAGCGGTTTCCCGTGCTGGCAATCACAGCGGAAGAGGAGCCTCCCGGGAGGCGCCGCGCTCAAGGGGAGAGTCCTCCGCGGGGTCAGGGCCAGGGGACAGACGCTGGCGAGGGGATCCGTACCGGCAGCGGGCTCCGGCGCCGGGGGCTCTGCTCTGTGCTCCGTCCTGGAAGAGGAACGAACGGGAGCTGGAAAGAATCCCCGCAGGAAGATCGCCACCCCGAGCACTTCGATCGCTACGCAGCTGGCGGCGAAAGCCCCGGCGCCCACCCGCATCGTGTCCACGCGTCGGGCTCGGAAGCGGACCGGCGCTCCCGGCTCCGCTGCAGCTCTGAGCAGGACCCGCAGGACTGACAGGTAGGAGCTGGCTCCGGCTTGACGTCACGTCCGCCGGCGCGCCGGAAATGCGCTCGAAGGGGGCGGGGCTCCCGAGCGTGCTGCGGCCCCGTTCCCGCGAGTCTCCGCCCCCAGCACCGGCCCCCAAGTCCTCGGGCCTGGCAACGTTCCCACTAGTCCCAGATATGCCCCCCTGGGAAGGCCCCAGTTACCGCCCTGTGGCAACGCCCCCGCGAGGACCGGACTCGCCCTCTGCAACGCCACCGAGTCCCAGGTCCCTGGTAAGGCCCCGAGTTCCTCCCCCGCAATGTCCCCGAGTCCCCGCCTCTGACCACGCCCCAGGAGTCCCCGCCCCGGCAACGTCCCCGAGTCCCCGCCTCTGACCACGCCCCAGGAGTCCCCGCCCCGGCAACGTCCCCGAGTCCCCGCCTCTGACCACGCCCCAGGAGTCCCCGCCCCGGCAACGTCCCCGAGTCCCCGCCTCTGACCTCGCCCCAGGAGTCCCCGCCCCGGCAACGACCCCGAGTCCCCGCCTCTGACCACGCCCCCAGAGTCCCCGCCCCTGGCAACGCCCCCAGGAGACCAGTTGTTGCAGTCTTTAGCCACCTGGGTCCTGCGGAGCGAAGGCCTTCCAAAGGCTGCCAGGCGGCAGGTCGGCCGGCGCTCCTATTGCCCACGCATTCCTCGCTTCATGCTGCGTGTGCCCCGAAACTCAAAGGGGAGCCGAGAAACGCAGCCCTGAGTTTCCGGGGCAGGATTGCCCTTTAGCTGCAGGTCCTAACGTCTGGCGACAGTGCTGGCTGAGGCTGCCGGACGAAGGCCTGGGTTTTCGCCTCAAGAGGTGGTTGAGTCTGAGGCCATCGAACTCCAGGCCCCGCTGGAATGAGGCGGAAGCCAGTCTCCAGAAGAGACCACGGCACCTGCTGCCCACGCCTGCGCGGTGCCTTGCTTTCCTCAGTCTGAGAGCCGCCCCTCTGCAAGTCACATGGAACAACCCCTTCTCAGGTTCTGCTCTAAGACACCGGGCCCAAGGCCGGCCTGGAGGTGTGTCCTGGCCTTAAATGCGAAGATCCTGTGACAGGTGTGTCGCTCTGGGCCGCGGGAGCTGCCAGTAGCCTTCTGCTTCTCCCCAAGTTGACCTAGCCGCGGCTGTTGGCCATCACCACTGCGTTGGCAACTGAGTTTGTCTAGTTATGGTAGACTGTCCACTAGGCACTGGGCCAAGGCATGCATTTTATTTTTCTACATAATGTCTACAACTCTGAATTTGGGGTAAGGATACTAAGAAACCATTACCACCGTCAAGGGTATAAATTCCTCCTCCAAGCTTTATGGTTTTTTCCCTCTCTTTATCTTTCTTTCTTCCACTGACAATGGCATGCTCACAGATATAAGGTAGTATGTTATTGTTTTTGTTTACAGTTCTCTAGTGATTAGTGATGTTAAGCAATTTTTTGAACTTGTTGGCCAATTGTATGTCTTCTTTGGAAAAATGCCTATTCAGACCCTTTGCCTGTTTTTAAATTCAGTTATTTACTTTTTTGCTATTTAGTTGTGTGAGATCCTTAAATTTCTTGGCTATTAACCTTTTATAAGATATTTGGTTTGCAAAGATTATCTATTCTGTAAACTGACTTTATCTTGTTGATTATTCCATTTACTGTGAAGAATCTTTTTAGTTTGATGTAAGCTCATTTGTTAATTTTTGCATTGACCTTATGTTAAAAAAAATCATCAGTACCAATGTCGAGGAGGTTTTTTCCGATGTTTTCTTCTCAGAGTCTTACAGCTACATCTAAGTATTGGTCCATCTTGACTTGATTTTGTTCACAGTGTAAGGTAAGGGTCCAGTCTTGTTCTTTTGCATGTGCTATTTCCCCAGCCCCATTCACTTAAGAGAATACCATTTCCTTATTTCATAGTCTTGGTGATTTTGCCAAAGATGAGTTGAACATACATGTGTGGGTTTACTTGTGTCATCTCTATTCTACCCCATTGGTTGATGTGTCTGTTTTTATGCCAGTACCACTCTGTTTTAGTTACCATAGCTTTGTAGTGCAATTTAAAGTCAGGAGGGGTGAGGACTCTAGCTTTGTTCTTCTTGCTGAAGATAAAACTTTGACCATTTGTGGTCTTTCTTGTACCCATATAATTTGGGGGTTGCTTTTCATGTTCCTGAGAGAAATTATTACCCTCTAGGGATGCTGGGTTTGTTGTCTCTGTTCAGCAAAGAATTGAAGATCAGGACACAGAGATAGCAAGCAAGAAGTAGGTTCATTGCAAAAGCAACAGAGATAGGTCTCCAAAGAGAAGGGTCCCCAGACCTCAGAATCCAGTGAGGGAGTTTTGGCCTGTTCTTTTCATGATCTCTGCAATTCCCTCCTTATCTCCTCACCTGTCCACATGCTCCTCACTTTATTTATTGGTGCCCCCTCTGTCTATGCATCTGTTTTTTGTTTTTCTGTTGGATCCCCCACTTAGAAGCACAAGTATGGAAGTATCTGTCTAACTGGGACCCCTGCTTTGTCCACAAACACTTTGTCAAGCAGGAAATTGACCTCATTAGAAGACCCTCCCCATGCTTCTTTGCTCTGGCCCTGCCCCTGACCTTCTCAGTCACCCCCTTGCCCTGGCTACCTATGTCCTTCTATATTTACTCCAATCCCCCCTCTCAGATGATACCCCAACTACTGTTGGGTGTTGGGGTGGTGACTGCTCTAGCTATTTCAGGCTGACAAGGGGCATAATCAGAGTAACAGGGATATCTTCTGAGGAAGGTCTAGGACAAGTGGGAAGCAGCAGGTCAATCCAGAGGCCATCACTGGTGATATATGTCAGTGGGTCTGGAGGGATGTCCCCTGGGGCTCCATTTGTAACACCATCTGAAATTTTATTGCTTCTCTATGAAAGGAAACAAAGCAAATAAACAAACTGATATGTAAGGGCAAAAAGAAGAACAAACACTGGGACCGTAAGAGGCCCAAGGAGGTAAAGACCATAAGGCAGATTTTATAACTTTGGAGATATGTTGGACTATGTCCATTAAACCCTTTTCTTTTCTTTTTTTTTTTAATTTATTTTATTGTAAACAAATGGGATACATGTTGTTTCTGTTTGTACATGGAGTAACAGCATACCATTTGCATGATCATACATTTACGTAGGGTAATGGTATTTGATTCATTCTGTTATTTTTTCCTTCCCCCCACCCCTCCCACCCCTCTTTTCCCTCTATACAGTCCCTCCTTCCTCCATTCTTGCCCCCCTCCCACCCCCCATTACATGTCATCATCCACTTATCAGTGAGATCATTTGGCCTTTGATTTTTTGAGATTGACTTATCTCACTTAGCATGATATTCTCCAATTTCATCCATTTGCCTGCAAATGCCATGATTTTATTATTCTTTATAGCTGAGTAATATTCCATTGTATATATGTACCACAGTTTCTTTATCCATTCATCAATTGAAGGACATCTAGGTTGGTTCCACAGTCTGGCTATTGTGAATTGAGCAGCTATGAACATTGATGTGGCTGTATCTCTGTAGTATGCTGATTTTAAGTCCTTTGGGTATAGGCTGAGGAGTGGGATAGCTGGGTCAAATGGTAGGTCCATTCCAAGTTTTCTAAGGAATCTCCACACTGCTTTCCAGAGTGGCTGCACTAATTTGCAGCCCCACCAGCAATGTATGAGTGTACCTTTTTCCCCACATCCTCTCCAACACCTATTGTTGCTTGTATTCTTGATAATCGCCATTCTAATTGGGGTGAGATGGAATCTTAGTGTAGTTTTGATTTGCATTTCTCTTATTACTAAAGATGGTGAACATTTTTCATATGTTTGTTGATTGCTTGTAGATCTTCTTCTGTGAAGCGTCTGCTCGTATCCTTAGCCCATTTGTTGATTGGGTTATTTGTATTCTTGGTGTAGAGTTTTTTGAGTTCTTTATATATTCTGGAAATTAGTGCTCTATCTGAAGTATGAGTGACAAAGATATTCTCCCACTCTGTATGCTCTCTCTTCGCATTACTGATAGTTTCCTTTGCTGAGAGAAAGCTATTTAGTTTGAATCTATCCCAGTTGTTGATTCTTGCTTTTATTTCTTGTGCTATGGGAGTCCTGTTAAGGAAGTCTGATCCTAAGCCAACAAGGTGAAGATTTGGACCTACTTTTTCTTCTATAAGATGCAAGGTCTCTGGTCTGATTTCAAGGTCCTTGATCCACTGTGAGTTGATTTTTGTGCAGGGTGAGAGATAGGGGTTTAGTTTCATTCTGTTGCATATGGATTTCCAGTTTTCCCAGCACCATTTGTTGAAGAGGCTATCTTTTCTCCATTGCATATTTTTGTCTAGTATGAGAAAATTGTATTTATTTGGGTTTGTGTCCATGTCCTCTATTCTGTACCATTGATCTGCCTGTCTATTTTGGTGCCAATACCATGCCATTTTTGTTACTATTGCTTTGTAGTGTAGTTGAAGTTCTGGTATTGCAATATCCCCTGCTTCATTCTTCCTGCTAAGGATTGCTTTAGCTATTCTGGGTTTCTTATTCTTCCAGATGAATTTCATGATTGCTTGCTCTATTTCTGTAAGGTACGTCATTGGGATTTTAATTGGAATTGCATTGAATCTGTATAGCAGTTTTGGTAGTATGGCCATTTTGATAATATTAATTCTGCCTATCCAAGAACATGGGAGATCTTTCCATCTTCTAAGGTCTTCCTCAATTTCTTTCTTCAATGTTTTGTAGTTTTCATTGTAGAGATCTTTTACCTCTTTGGTTAGATTGATGCCCAAGTATTTTATTTATTTATTTTTTGAGGCTATTGCAAATGGAATTGTTTTCCTCATTTCCCTTTCAGCTGTTTTGTCGCTTGCATATAAAAATGCTTTAGATTTATGCATGTTGATTTTATAGCCTGCTATTTTGCTGAATTCATTGATGAGGTCTAGAAGTTTTCTGGAGGAGTTTTTTGGATCCTCTAAATATACAATCATGTCATCAGCACATAGTGACCACTTGAATTCCTCTTTTCCTATTCGTATCCCTTTAATTTCTTTGGTCTGCCTAATTGCTCTGGCTAGAGTTCTGAGGACAGTGTTGAATAGAAGTGGTGAAAGAGGACATCCCTGTCTTGTTCCTGTTTTTAAAGGGAATGGTTTCAGTTTTTCTCCATTAAGAATGATGTTGGCCATGGGCTTAGCATAAATAGCCTTTACAATGTTCAGGTATGTTCCTACTATCCCTATTTTTTCTAGTGTTTTGAGCATGAAGGGGTGTTTTATTTTGTTGAACGCTTTTTCTGCGTCAACTGAAATAACCATATGATTCTTATCCTTAAGTCTATTGACATGATGGATTACGTTTATTGATTTACGGATGTTAAATCATCCTTGCATTCCAGGGATGAACCCCACTTGATCATGGTGCACGCTTTTCTTAATATGCTTTTGGATATGGTTTGCCAATATTTTGTTAAGGCTCTTTACATCTATATTCATCAAGGATATTGGTCTAAAATTTTCTTTCCTTGATGTGTCTTTGCCTGGTTTGGGTATGAGGGTGATATTAGCTTCATAAAATGAGTTTGGTTGGGTACCCTCTTTTTCTATTTCCTGGAATACTTTGAGAAGTATTGGAATGAGATTTTCTTTGAAGGTCTTGTAGAACTCGGCTGAGAATCCGTCTGGTCCTGGGCTTTTCTTGGATGGTAGGTTTTTAATGGCTTCTTCTATTTCATTGCTTGATATTGATCTGTTTAAATTGTGTATGTCCTCCTGGTTCAGTTTGGGAGAATCATATGTCTCTAGAAATTTGTCAATGTCTTCAGTAGATTCTGTTTTGTTGGAATACAGATTTTCAAAGTAGCTTCTAATTATGTTATGTAGCTCAGTGGTGTCTGTCGTGATATTTCCTTTCTCATCACGAATTCTAGTAATTTGAGTTTTCTCTCTCCTTCTCTTTGCTAGTGTGGCTAAGGGTTTGTCTATTTTGTTTACTTTCTCAAAGAACCAACTTTTTGTTTTGTCAATTTTTTGAATTATTTCTTTTGTTTCAATTTCATTGATTTCAGCTTTGATTTTAATTATTTCCTGTCTTCTACTACTTTTGCTGTTATTCTGTTCTTCTTTTCCTAGGGCTTTGAACTGTAATGTTAGGTCATTTAGTTGTTGACTTTTCATTCTTTTCTGGAATGCGCTCCATGCAATGAATTTTCCTCTTAGTACCGCTTTCATAGTGTCCCAGAGATTTTGATATGTTTTATTATCGTTCTTATTGACCTCTAACATTTTTTTTATCTCCTCCCTAATATTTTCTGTTATCCATGTTTCATTCGATAGCATATTATTTAGTCTCCATGTGTTGGAGTAATTTCTGTTTTTTATTTTGTCATTGATTTCTACTCTCAGTCCATTATGATCTGATAGAACACAAGGCGATATCTCTATTTTTTTGCATTTCCTAAGGACTGCTTTGTGGCATAACATATGGTCTATTTTCCAGAAGGTTCCATGTGCTGGTGAGAAGAAAGTGAATCTGCTCATTGATGGATGGAATATTCTATATATGTCTATTAAGTCTAGGTTATTGATTGTGTTATTGAGTTCTGTGGTTTCTTTGTTCGGTTTTTGTTTGGAAGATCTATCTAGTGGTGACAGCAGTGCGTTACAGTCACCAGAATTATTGTGTTTTGGTCTATGTGATTCCTGAAATTAAGAAGGATTTGTTTGATGTACAGGGATGCACCATTATTTGGGGCATAATATTTACTATTGTTGTGTCTTCCTGATTTATGGTTCTCTTAAGCAGTATGAAATGTCCTTCTTTATCCCTTCTGACTAACTTTGGCTTGAAGTCCACTTTATCTGATATAAGGATGGAAACCCCCACTTTTTTACTGAGTCCATGTGCATGGTAGGTTTTTTCCCATCCTTTCACCTTTAGTCTGTGGATGTCTTTTTCTATGAGATGAGTCTCTTGCAGGCAGCATATAGTTGGGTCTTTCTTTTTAATCCATTCTGCCACTCTGTGTCTTTTGATTGATGAGTTTAGGCCATTAACGTTCAGGGTAATTATTGAGATATGATTTGTATTCCCAGTCATTTGGCTTATTTTTGGTTTTTAAGTTGGCTTGGTTTCTCCTTTGAGTGGTTTTTCTCTAAGGTAGTTCCTCCCTTTGCTGACCTCCATTGTTGTTTTTCATTTCCTCCTCATGGAATATTTTGTTCAGAACATTCTGTAGTGCAGGCTTTCTATTTGTAAATTCTTTTAACTTTTGTTTATCATGGAAGGATTTTATTTCATCTTCAAATCTGAAGGTTAGTTTTGCTGGGTATAGGATTCTTGGTTGGCAACCATGTTCTTTCAGAGCTTGAAATACGTTTTTCCAGGCCCTTCTAGCTTTTAGAGTCTGGGTTGAGAAGGTGGCTGCTATCCGTATCGGTTTCCCCCTATATGCAATCTGATGCTTTTCTCTCGTGGTCTTCAAAATCCTATCTTTATTTTGAATGTTAGGCATTTTCATTGTAATATGCCTTAGTGTGGATCTGTTGTGATTTTGTGCATTTGGTGTTCTGTAAGCCTCTTGTATTTGATTTTCCATTTCATTCTTCAGGCTTGGGAAATTTTCTGATATTATTTCATTGAATAGGTTGTTCATTCCTTTGGTTTGTATCTCTGTGCCTTCCTCAATCCCAATAATTCTTAAATTTGGTCTTTTCATGATGTCCCATAGTCCTTGGAGATTCTGTTCATGATTTCTTACCATCTTCTCTGTTTGGGCAACTTTATTTTCAAGATTAAATATTTTGTCTTTGTTGTCTGAGGTTCTGTCTTCCAAGTGGTCTAGTGTTTTGGTGATGCTTTCCATTGAGTTTTTATTTGGTTTATTGTTTCCTTCATTTCAAGGATTTCTGTTTGTTTTTGTTGTTGTTATTGTTTGAGAATCTCTCTTTGTTGAAATGATCTTTTGCTTCCTGCAGTTGCTCTTTCAGCTTATTGGTATTATCATTCATTGCCTGCATTTGCTCTCTTATCTCATTCTTTGCTTCATGAATCATCTTAATCATGTATAATCTGAAGTCCTTTTCTGACATTTCTTCTAACATACTGTCACTGGATTCTATTAATATAGAATCTAGATTTGTTTGGATCATTTTCTTCCCTTGTTTTTTCATGTTATTCATGTATCTTCCCCTCTAGCAGTGCAGATCTGGGGTATTGCAGATTTCCCCCTATAGGCTTATAGTGGCCCTGTAGGTTTCCAAAACTCTTTCTTTTAGGGGAGATCAATATTAGCAGTGCCCAATTCAGACACTCTGCAATCCTATACCAAATAGCCCTTATGAGGACAATAACAAAATTGTCATAATAAACAGAATGAGTTCAAATATTATCTTAAATAAAACAGGTTTGCAATAAGGTCTGCAGTTTCTAATGGAGGACAAAGAGGATGCAGAGGGATGTAGAATGTGGCTCTGAATGGGATAAGAAAAGATTATACAGAAGTTGTAGATAATAGAAAGGGTGAGAGTGTAATCAAAAGAAATTGGATGTTAGCACGCAAAAAAGGGAAAAAGAGACTCTGAGGGAAGAGGTAACCAAAAGGAAAAGAGAGCAAGAAAAGTAAAGAAATAAAAACTTAAAGTTTTTCAATAAGGAGAAATAAGAAAATCTAGAGTATAACAGTCATATAGTAATGAAACCTCCCAGAGTTCAGTAACCTGATGCATGAGAGGTACTTGACAATGAGCTTCAAGCCTCCAGCAGGCATCTCAGTTTAGGATTTGCCCCACCTAAAGATTGGAGCTATGGCTTCCAGGATTATCCAAGATGGCTGCTCTGGCTTCGAAATGTGTTGGCAAATGGGGAGCTGCAGCTCAGGGTGTGGCCGTGGTCAACTGGAGGTCCTGGAGGCGGGATATGGGTTGGTCAGGCAGGGTTCCTGGAGGTCAGGTGTGTTTGGTGTGGTTGTGAGATCCTAGAGGTGGGTTCAATCAGTCAGTCTGGGGTCCCAGTGATAGGGTGCAGTTAGTTGGTCTGGGGGTCCTGGTGGCAGGGAGCAGTCGGTGGATGTGAGGGCCCAAGAGGCAGGGAGTGATCGGTCAGGCTGAGGGATCCTGGAGACGGGGCTCAGTCAGTCTGGCCAGGGGTCCTACGGGGCCTGGCTGTTGTCTCAAAATGGCGGCAGCCACATGTAATCAAACCTGCAGGTACTGTGACAGTGAACTTCCAGGCAACAGCAGGCAGCTGGTGCTCCACTGGCGTTCTGCGGTCAGTTTGTTGACTGCTGTCGGACGATCCGGAGGTGAACTTCAGTTGCGGGTGATGGATAGGTGTAAGGCAGTTGATGGACCAGCCAGAGGCAGGCAAATGGCGGATGATAGGTGCCTGACAGTGAGCAATCTACACTCAAAAAAGGCGCCGATATTCTGCAGACTGCAGGTCATCACGGCAGACAAATGGGGTAAACACCAGGGAATCGATAAGCAGCAAAAACTGCCTCACCAAGAAACAGATATCCTCTGCTTGAAACCAGAGTTATGGAGTGACAAGGAATGCAGCCTCCCTTTGGTCCACCATCTTGGATCTCCCATTAAACCCTTTTCTGAAAATATTTTCTGTATTAGATTAAGTGTATTATCTCTTCCCAAATTGTAAAGGTGATAGAGCGACTTTAGAATCTTTTATTGGGATGCTTGGGGGAGTAATAGGATGTCCTCAGGAGAAACCCACCATCCTCTATGATCTACTTGGTGTTCTTGTGTTACAGCCTTTTGAGCCCTTCATTGGGTACTGGGGGAGTTTAGAAGACAGAACATAATTTTCCCATAGTAGTGGGGTAACTGTGGAACCCTGTAAAGCAGCGGCCTTGACTGCTACATCTGCAGCCCTATTTTCTTTAGCTACTATGTTCATAGCTATTATACAAACTTAATATGTCTTTACTCTTGTTAATTTCATTTTGTATTTTCCTTGTAAACTTTATAACTGCTGTCTGTTAGTGTCTTGCAAAATTACAACTTCTAATATAACAACCTGAGTTAATTTGAGATGATAGACCATCACCTACAGAACAGGATGTAAGGCTAACTGTTACAGAATGTGCAAGAATTACAGACCACCATGCTTATTGAGCCAAACTGAAAGGGAAAAAAGTCCTTTAATGAGCAAGCCAGGCAAGAAACTGGGAGCAGACTAGCACTTCAAAAGAACTCCCAACTCTTGAAGTTTGGAAGCACAGTTTATAAAAGCAAATACCACAAAATCCCCAAGAACAGTTGAGCAAGACGTAGGTCAGAAAAGACGTTGTTGAGACAGATATTTTGATTACATGAGAGAATTGTTTTGATTATACATTTCAGAGTCATTTTTGTTACACATCAGGGCCATAGTCAGGGCCATGGGAAGGTCTTAATGTACTGTCAACATAGATACAACTGTTAGGAGGCTGAAAAGAAAACATTTTAAGCAAGCATAAAATGGAGTCAGATCAGAACAAAATGGTGTTACTTTAATTCTTTTACATTTCAAACTTCGAGTACTAATACTGAACCCCAGTTAAATGAAAGGGTAAACAACTGTAAAGTTATAAACATTAAAGTTAAAACCTGGTACTCCTACATTAAGACTGGTAAAACTGGCTTGCTGAATGTTTACAACCAAAACTTGTAGACTAAATTTAAGGAAATAAAAGGACCAAGAAAATATAGCCAATATTTGGCTTTTGCCCTCTGAGCCAACTTGAACCCAGGGAACAAGGGGACTTCACTGAGGGCTTTGCAACTCTGGGCCACATGACTTCCCAATCAGGGGGGTCAGTGAGACCCTGGAGAACAGAATGCCCACCAGTACACATTTTGCAAAGAGGAGGGTCATTGAAGAGGAAAATATCCCTGATGCTTCCAAGAGAAGCCATGTGGTCAATGAGACCCTGACCCATCCTGGCAGATGGCACTAGGGGAACTAAGAGGCTTCTCTCAAGTTCCCAAGAGTGACCACCTGAGAAATTTCAGTTGACTCTTAACTGTAGATAGGAACAAGGACAATTTGACCAGCTTGATCTTAAACACCCAGCAAAACCAAAGTTATAACCAAAGCAGAGCCATACCTGGAGATTTAAAAGAAAAGACAATAATTCTTTTAATGTAACTTAGGTTGTACACTTGTGTCAACCACAGCAAAAGAACGAAGGCTATAAAGAGTGATTCTTAGACAAGAGTGCCTGATAACTATCAAGACAGACTCAGAGCCAGAAGCTTTTGTAGTCAATTTAAAGCCTATAAATCTTTCTAACCTCCTACATATGCAGACTTAATCTGTGTTTGGGACTATGATTATCTAGCCCTAAGTGACAGAAATAAAGGGATCTCTACTAAACACAGAGGTAATGCCAATAAAAAGATACTTTGCAAAAATCAGATGATATAAGATACTATATCTTATGGGGTCCTCTGACATAAAAACTAAGTGTTCCTTAAAAACATATTCTCAAACAGAGGCCATGTCTGCCCTGGCCTTGTTGTGGGAACAACTTCTTAGGTCTTGCACCTCCTGGTAAAAAATTACTCTCATCATCATGATATTCATGGACATGTTCCAGATGCTGCAACATTTATTTTGTATTAATCCCATTCCAGTACTCATGTCTTTTTGTCTCTCTCATAGAAGCACCCACCTCCCAGATGACTTCACAGCCTGTTCTTTCTGAACCAGACTTTCACCACTGACCCCTCAGGTGACCCAAAACATTCCTAAAAGAGAAACCCAAAGTGCTTGCCTTATGTCACCCCTCCCAGTCTGTGGCAGCTGGAGTGGTCGTTGTCCATTTCCCCTTACAGCAGCGCGGGTTCCCTTAATCATAGGAGGGAATGAGACCAGGGCAAAGGACAGATAACATAGATAATGAATGACTGGATGGAGAAGATGGGGCTAAGTCAAAAGGAAATAAAATGCTAATACCTTCAGAGCACTTCCTCCTCCTCAAAACCTGTCGCCATGATTACCTGACACCAGGAAATTGTTCCTCCCAGCAAGGAGTTGTTAGTGAGTACCCACTGGGCAGCTCCTTTCCCACCTTTGGTTTGGTCACATAGGCAGGATGGGAAGAGAGGACATGAGAAGAAAGGAAACCTAAAATCTATAAAAGTGGCAAGACACCCCCACCCCCTTGGACACCAGCTCTGGATCCCCTCCTCTCTGGAGGGATCTATTTCTCTCTCTCTCTCTCTCTCTCTCTCTCTCTCTCTCTCTCTCTCTCTCCCTCTCTCTCTGGAGGGATCTATTTCTCTCTCTCTCTCTCTCTCTCTCCCTCCCTCCCTCCCTCCCTCCCTCCCTCCCTCTCCCCCTCTTCCCCTCTTCTTCACCCTCACCCTCTCCCTCTCTCTGTTCTGTTTCTTAAATAAAATTTATTTATTTATTTTTTGCACTTGCCTCGGCATTTCTCAGGTGTTCAGTCTTCAACACCAGGGGAACCAAGACCAGTTTCACAAGTATGGAAGTGTCTGTCCCCTGCTTGTTTCCAGGAGCACTTTCATCAAGTTGACTTCATCAGACGACTCTCTCCATGCTCCTTTGTTCCAACCCTTCCCTCAACATCCTCACTCACCATCTTGCCCTGGCTGCTTAAGCCCTTCTACATCTCCCTTAAAATGTCATTATAATTTTGATATGGATTGCCCTGAATCTGTAAATTGCTTTTGATAGTGAATGGATGTTTTAAGAACACTAAAGTCTCCAATCCATGAGCAAGTAATAGATTTCCATTTGTCTTCTTTATCTCATCAATGTTTTATACTTTTCAGGTAAAGATATTTCACCTTCTTTAAGTATATTCATAAGTATCCTTTCTGTGTACTGCTATTGCACATGTACTTGTTTTCTGAATACTTTTGTTTGGATTTTGAATCCCCATATGTTGAAGGTTTGATCTCAGGCTGTGGAGCTATTGGGAGCCCATGGAACCTTTGGTGGGCAGGACCCAGTGGAAGGAAGTCCCAGGCAGTGTGCCCCTGAAGGGGATATTGGGACTCTGGCCATTTCTTGTTGCTATTCTCACTTCTCAGCTGCTATGAGGTACACAGGCCTCCTCCACCATATGTATCTGCCTCTTGTGGTCCAAGTAGATGTATCAGTGGATGGACAGTGATGCTGGGAGTAATGGTGCTGTTACAGCCCACCACCTTCTCTTGGTACAGCAACTGCTATCCAGACTTGCTTCCTATCAACCAATTCTTGCAATAACTGATCTACTGTGATAATCTATTCATGAAGGTGGAGCTCCCATGACATAAACACCTTCCATTAAGTGCCACCTTCCAACATTGCAGCATTAAGAACTGAAGTTCCAACATTTGGACTTTTGGGGACCTAGTCAAAACATATCGATGATCTAAAGTCCTGGATTTGCTGAAGAATTTTTCACTTTGCCACATTCCACCTTTCTTCCTTGGAAACAGTGTTTTCAGAGTGGGATCCTGGGTGTTCCGTGTCACTGGCCTCCTAGCATGGAAACCTGTCAAAAAATGAACCTCTCAGTCTTCACTTCACCATATTTTGATCCAGGAGGGGATTAAAATATTGAAACCAGTCTTGAAAATCAGGATCGGGTCCTGGTTCCCCTGGTGTTGAAGACTGAACACCTGAGAAATGCCGAGGCAAGTGCAAAAAATAAATTAATTTAAGAAACAGAACAGAGAGAGGGAGAGGGTGAGGGTGAAGGAGAGGGGAAGAGGGGGAAAGGGGAAGAGGGAGGGAGGGAGAGAGAGAGAAAGAGAGAGAGAGAGAGAGAAAGAGAAAGAGAAAGAGAAAGAGAAAGAGAGAAAGAGAAAGAGATCCCTCCAGAGAGGGGTGGGGGTGTCTTACCACTTTTATAGATTTTAGGTTTCCTTTCTTCTCATGTCCTCTCCTCCCATCCTGCCTATGTGACCAAACCAAAGGTGGGAAAGGAGCTACCCAGTGGGTACCTTTCCCTATTTTCCATATCTTCCCAGAAAGGCAGGAAAGGGGCCACCCAGTGGGTACTCACTAACAACTCCTTGCTGGGAGGAACAATTTCCTGGTGACAGGTAATCATGGCAACAGGTTTTGAGGAGGGGGAAGTGTTCTGGAGGTATTAGCATTTTATTTCTTTTGACTTAGCTCCATTTTCCTCATCCAATCATTCATTATCTTTACTATCATCCTTTGCCATATCTCACTGTGACCCTCATCATTAGCCTTAATTGGTTGGGTACATCTTGGTGAACTTGAAACTAACTTCAGATGCACAGCCTTTAAGTCCTCCTGACTGATTGATTCTACACAAACTGAAACAGTATATTCCAGGCAACACCTGTCTTAAGTTATATATTGTGTCCTTTGTAGTGGACCACCTCCTCCCCTAAAGAGTCATAATTAATCTTTTCCAGAGACCCTCACTGTTCTTATTAACAGAATATCAGCAAAGAACTCAGTGTGGTTTGAAACTTCCTATTTTCTATAAGGGTTAATTACTCTGTTCTGCAAAAGTTAAATTTCCTGCTAACTTGATGATGTACAAGAATTGTTACTTCTGCTTTCTGTGGTAAAGACTTGTGAAACCTGTGTCTAGTTTTAAAAAGTGGGAAAAAAGGTTTGTGCAAACTTCCAAACCTCTCCCCACCACTGGTTTTAAAGATCAAAGAATTTCCAGACTCGTGGTCCAGAGATATTTTTAGGCACTAGACCCCTCTGGACTGCTGCAGTTAATAAACCTGCTTCCTTCTAATCCCTCAGGTGTCCAGCCTCATCTGTTCCACACCCTTTAACAGCACATGCTGTGACAGTGGTTCACTTGGTGTTTGACTATATCTCTGTGGCTTTGAAACTATTTTTTTCTTTTTCCCAAGCTGCTTCTCCCTGACCTCCTTCCTGATCTTTTCCCTGATATTCTTTCCCCTGAGCTTCTCTTTCTTGATCTCTCCTTCCTAAACTCATTTTCTCTGAATCATCTCTATAAAAGCCTCCTGTTCCTGCTGATGGGCAGAATCATAGTCTTTGGGACAGGGGACCCGTCTCTTTCTCCTTTGCAAGCAAAGCAATAAACCATCTTTTTCCTTTTTCTCAAAACCATGTCCTTTTTATTGAATTGGCATCAGGGATGATGACCAACCTTTTGGTTACAAATCTGGTGGCCATGAAGGGACCCAGCAGCAGCCCTGCTCCAGGTTTCTTGGGCAGGTCTGGGAC
Source organism: Sciurus carolinensis (assembly GCF_902686445.1). Lineage (NCBI taxonomy): Eukaryota > Metazoa > Chordata > Mammalia > Rodentia > Sciuridae > Sciurus > Sciurus carolinensis. Next base: position 140,877,899 of record NC_062222.1, read on the forward strand.
TCCAAGTGACCCCGCTTTCCATGCTGAGAACACAAGGCGACTGGTGAGTTTGTTGAGAGCCAACCACTGGGGAAATTGGGAGATGGTGTGAGTCTATCTCAGACAGAACCAGAGGAACTGTCCTGTGTGTAAAGGGAGGTACTGATGGGACCACCTCATCGGCTGCTGAAGCTCCTTTTGCTTTGGGGAACTCCTTCCTTCTCTCCCTGAACTGCATAAGTTGCTCCATCAGGAGGTATATTTTGAGAAAAAGAAAACTGAACTGAGGAAATTTGTGATACCCTTGACCGTTTGGTAAGTCCCCCAGTGTGCATGCCAAGACCCTTGATTCCATACACCCAGTTTCTCTTTGTGGGAACATCTGGTACCTCTTTTCTGTGGACGTCGGTGGCACCAGTGGTGTAGGAGTCATGGCTAAGTGGGACTTGAGAACCTAGGGATATGTACTCCCTTCTGATTTGTTCAAAGTTTTTGTTTGTTGGCCTCGGGCTTGGGAATTCTCTCTGGTTGTTTTCTTTGTATCTGCTACTGCCCCTTTTAAGACATGGCAAGTACTGTATTGATTCTTTTTTTAAAAAATTATTTTTATTGTAAACAAATGGGATACATGTTGTTTCTCTGTACATGGAGTAAAGGCATACCATTTGTGTAATCATACATTTACGTAGGGTAATGGTGTTTGATTCATTCTGTTATTTTTTCCTTCCCTCCCACCCCTCCCACCCTTCTTTTCCCTCTACACAGTCCCTTCTTCCTCCATTCTTGCCCCCCTCCCATCCCCCATTATGTGTCATCATCCGCTTATCAGTGATTTCATTCGTCCTTTGGTTTTTTTGAGATTGGCTTATCTCACTTAGCATGATATTCTCCAATTTCATCCATTTGCCTGCAAATGCCATGATTTTATTATTCTTTATGGCTGAGTAATATTCCATTGTATATATATACCACAGTTTCTTTATCCATTCATCAATTGAAGGACATCTAGGATGGTTCCACAATCTGGCTATTGTGAATTGAGTGCAATGATTCTATAAGCAGTCTCTTGGGAAAGATCTTGGCTGGTCAATTTAAATATTCCCATCTGTTAAAGATGGATTTGGGGCTTTTCTCTCATTGTCTTTCTCTGTGTTTCTTTTTTGTACAATTTTGCAATTGGACTTGGCCTGTCAGGTAAGGTGAGTTGAAGAAAGTCTGTCTAAGATAATGTTTTACTGTAATAATCTGACTTTAAATAGCTCTCTGGATCATTGTGCAATCTTGTAGTTGGAGTTGGTCTGTCAAAGGTAAAGTAAGTGGAAGAAATTTGTATGTGCAGGTTTGTCTGTTTAAAGGTTCCCATATGTCAGCCCTGGTTTTGGTGATCCTCCCTCATCTGTTTTTGTTTTTGTTGTTGTCATTGTTGTTCTTGTCTGTTACTGGCCCTTTAAGACATGGGCCATGCTGCGTTGATCTTACTGATAGTCTCTTAAGCAGAGAGACCTTGGCTGCATGGGTCACCTATAGGGATAAGCCTGTCTAAGTAAAAGAGGGTTTACTGTTACACAATCTGGTCTTTAATTGGTTTTCTGGATTATTATGAATTATTGATGTTGAAGTTGGTCTGTCAGTGGTAAAGTACATGAAAGAGATTCTGCATGTACAGACATTTATGCAGTTGCATAATAAGGGGTCTGAACCATCAGGAACTAAGTTGAAAGTACCAAAAGTCTCTGCCTCTGTTGTACAAGGATAGCAGGGGACCAGAAGAAAGGGCTAAAAAGATTTAAGTCTTTTAAACCCAGTGCTGGGACTCCAGCACTGTTTCTCAGCCTGCCCCCAGGCAGCTGTGGTCACTGTGGTCAAGGACACTAGCACTAAGCTGGGGGGTAAGTGTCCCAGAAAAGCTGCCTGGGGTGTAGAAAAATGGCCAAAGACAACTTGGCTTCTGCCCTCCCTTCCAGTCCCTTTTGCCCTTGGAGCATGAAGACTGCTTGCCACAAAGGCAATAGGTTCCAACACTGTCAGTTTATGATCAGGGGACAGGAATAGGTTCATCTTTTAAGATCTGACAGGAGGAGATTCGAGATGGTGGACTAGAGGGAGGCTGCATTCCTTGTCGCTCCATAACTAGGGTTTCAAGCAGGGAATATATGTTTCTCTATGAGGCAGTCTTTGCTGCTGTTTACCCCATTTGTCCACTGCAATCACCTGCAGTCTGCTAGCATATTGACTACTTTTTGAGTGCAGATTGTTCACTGACTGGCACCTATCATCTGCTATTTGCCCATTTGCATGCCTATTGCTTGCCCATCACCTGCCTTTCACCTACTCATCACCCACCACTTGAGGTCCACCTGCTGATTAGCCTACAGACCAACCACAGACTACCAGTGGATCACCAGTTGCCTGCTATTGCCTGGAAGTCCACTGTCACAGTACCCACAGGTTTGGTTACAAGTGGCTGCTGCCATTTTGAGACAACAACCAGGACCTGTAGGGCCCCTGGCCGAACTGACTGAGCCCAATCTCCAGGACATCTCGACCAGACTGACAACACCCCACATCCAGGACCCCTGCCCGACCAACTGCACCCCAACTCCAGGACCCCCAGTCAACCATGCCCATGCTCTGAGCTGCAGCTCCCCATTTGCCAACACATTTGGAAGCCAGTGATCATCTTGGATAATCCTGGAAGCCGTATCTCCCATCTTTAGGTGGGGCAAATCCCATCCTGAGACACCTGCTGGAGACTGGAAACTCATTGTCAGGTACCTCTCATGCATCAGGCTACTGAAGACTGGGAGGTTTGAATACTATATGACTATTGGAGTGTATATTTCTTTTTCTTTTTTTTTTTTCTCCTTTTAGAAAAAATTTTGTTTTTATTTCTTTACTTTTCTTGCTCTCTTTTCCTTTTTTACCTGTTTCCTCAGAGTCTCTTCTCCCTTTTCTCATGCTAACAACCAACTCTATTGATTACACTTTCACTCTTTCTATGATCTAGAACTTCTATACACTCTTTTCCTATCCCACTAATAGTTACATCCTACACTCCTCCTCATCCTCTTTGTCCTCCATTAGAAACTGCAGACCTTATTGCAAATCTATTTGTTATACTGTAGATAACATTTGAACTCATTCTGTTTATTATGACAATATTGTTCATGTATTCATAGGGGCTATTTAGTTTGGGGTTGCATATTGTCTGTACTGGGCACTGCTAAATATTGATCTCCCCCCTAAAGAAGAGGTTTTGGAAACTTATAGGGTCACTGTAAGCCTTTAGGGGGGAAACTGCAATACCACAGATTTGCACTGCTAGAGGAGAAGATACATGAACAACATGAAAAAACAAGGGAAGAAAATGTTCCAAACAAACCTAGATTCTATATTAATAGAATCCAGTGATAGCATGGTAGAAGAAATGTCAGAAAAGGACTTCAGAACATACATAATTAAAATGATTCATGAAGCAAAGGATGAGATAAGAGCAAATGCAGGCAATGAATAATCACTCTAATAAGCAGTTGAAAGAGCAACTGCAGGAAGCAAAAGGTCATTTTAACAAAGAAATAGAGATTCTAAAAAAAAAAAAAAAAAAAACAAATCATTGAGAAGAAGAAAGCAATAAACCAAATAAAAAATTCAATGGAAAGCATCACCAACAGATAAGATCACTTGGAAGACAGAACCTCAGACAATGAAGACAAAATATTTAATCTTGAAAATAAAGCTGACCAAACAGAGAAACTGGTAAGAAATCATGAACAAAACCTCCAAGAACTATGAGACATCATGAAAAGACCAAATTTAAGAAGTGTTGGAATTGAGGAAGGTACAGAGATACAAACCAAAGGAATGAACAACCTATTCAATGAAATTATATCAGAAAATTTCCCAAGCCTGAAGAATGAAATGGGAAATTAATTACAAGAGGCTTACAGAACACCAAATGCACAAAATCACAACAGATCCACACCAAGGCATATTACAATGAAAATGCTTAACATACAAAATAAAGATATGATTTTGAAGGCTGTGAGAGAAAAACATCAGATTACATATGGGGGAAACCAATACAGATATCAGAAGATTTCTCAGTCCAGACCCTAAAAGCTAGAAGGGCCTGGAACAACATATTTCAAGCTCTGAAAGAACATGGTTGCCAACCAAGAATTCTATACCCAGCAAAACTAACCTTCATATTTGAAGATGAAATAAAATCCTTCCATGATAAACAAAAGTTAAAAGAATTTACAAACAGAAAGCCTGCGCTACAGAATATTCTCAGCAAAATATTCCATGAAGAGGAAATGAAAAACAATGTAGGTAAGCAAAAGGAGGAACTACCTTAAAGAAAAATCCAAAGGAGAAACTAAGTCAAGTTAAAAACCAAAAATAAGCCCAAATGACTGGGAATACAAATCATATCTCAATAATAACTCTGAATGTTAATGGCCTAAACTCATCAATCAAAAGACACAGAGTGGCAGAATGGATTAAAAAGAAAGAACCAACAATATGCTGCCTTCAAGAGACTCATCTCATAGAAAAAGACATCCACAGACTAAAGGTGAAAGGATGGGAAAAAACCTACCATTGTACATGGACTCAGTAAAAGAGTGGGGTTTTCATCCTTATATCACATAAAGTGAACTTCAAGTCAAAGTTAGTCAGAAGGGATAAATAAGGACATTTCATACTGCTTAAGAGAACCATAAATCAGGATGACATAACAATCATAAATATTTACACCCCAAACAATGACACATCCATGTACATCAAACAAATCCTTCTCAATCCCAGGAATCAAATAGACCACAATACAATAATTCTGGGTGACTTTAACACACTGCTGACACCAGTGCATAGATCTTCCAAACAAAAACTAAACAAAGTAACCGTAGAACTAATAACACAATCAATAACCTAGACTTAACAGACATATATAGAATATTTCATCCATCAACAAGTGAATACACTTTCTTCTCAGTAGCACATGGAACCTTTTCGAAAATAGACCATATGTTATGCCACAAAGCAGCCCTTAGGAAATGAAAAAAAAAGATAAATATAGATATTACCTTGTGTTCTATCAGATCATAATGGAATGAAATTAGAACTCAATGACAAAATAAAAAATAGAAACTAACACCTGGCGACTAAATAATATGCTATTGAATGAAGCATGGATAACAGAAAACATTAGGGAGGAGAAAAAAATTCTTAGAGGTAAATGAGAATGATGATACACCATATCAAAATCTCTGGGACATTATGAAAGCGGTACTAAGAGGAAAATTCATTGCATGGAGCACATTCAAGAAGAGAATAAAAAGTCAACAACTAAATGACCTAATACAGCTCAAAGCCCTAGGAAAAGAAGAACAGAACAACAGTAAAAATAGTAGAAGACAGGAAATAATTAAAATCAGAGCTGAAATCAATGAAATTGAAACAAAAGAAAAAATTCAAAAAATTGACAAAACAAAAAGTTGGTTCTTTGAGAAAGTAAACAAAATAGACAAACCCTTAGCTACACCAAAAAAGAAGAGAGAAAACTCAAATTATTAAAATTCATGATGAAAAAGGGAAATATCATGACAGACATCACTGAAATACATAACATAATGAGAAACTACTTTGAAAATCTATATTCCAACAAAATAGAAAATAGCAAAGACATCGACAAATTTCTACAGACATATGTTCCTCCCAAACTGAACCAGGAGGACATACACAATTTAAACAGATCAATATCAAGCAATGAAATAGAAGAAGCCATTAAATACCTACCATCCAAGAAAAACCCAGGACCAGATGGATTCTCAGCTGAGTTCTACAAGACCTTCAAAGAAGAACTCATTCCAATACTCCTCAAAGTATTTCAGGAAATAGAAAAGGAGGGAACCCTTCCAAACTCATTCTATGAAGCTAGCATAACTCTGACACCAAAATCAGACAAAGACACATCATAGAAAGAACATTTTAGACTGATATCTCTGATGAATATAGACTCAAAAATTCTTAACAAAATTCTGGCAAATTGCATACAAAAACATGTTAAGAAGATAGTGCACCACGATCAAGTGGGGTTTATCCTGGGGAAGCAAGGTTGGTTCAACATCTGGAAATCAATAAATGTAATTCATCATGTCAATAGACTTAAAGGATAAGAATCATATGGTTATTTCAATAGAGGCTGAGACAGTGTTTGACAAAGTACAACACCCCTTCATGCTCAAAACACTAGAAAAAATAGGGATAGAGGAACATACCTCAACATTGTAAAGGCTATTTATGCTAAGCCCACAGCCAACATCATTCTTAATGGAGAAAAACTGAAAACATTCCCTTTAAAAACAGGAACAAGACAGGGATACCCTCTTTCACCACTTCTATTCAACATCATCCTTGAAATACTAGCCAGAGCAATTAGAGAGACCAAAGAAATTAAAGGTATATGAATAGGAAAAGAAGAACTCAAGCTGTCACTATTTGCTGATGACATGATTCTATATTTAGAGGATCCAAAAAACTCCACCAGAAAACTTCTAGACCTCATCAATGAATTCAGCAAAATAACAGGCTATAAAATCAACACGCATAAATCTAAAGCATTTTTATTCATAAGTGATGAAACATCTGAAAGGGAAATGAGAACAACTCCATTTGCAATAGCCTCAAAAAAAAATAAAATACTTGGGAATCAATCTAAGCAAAGAGGTAAAAGATCTCTACCATGAAAACTATAAAACATTGAAGAAAGAAATTGAGGAAGACCTTAGAAGATGGAAAGATCTCCCATGTTCTTGGATAGGCAGAAATAATATTGTAAAAATGGCCATACTTCCAAAGGCGCTATACAGATTTAATGCAATTCCAATTAAAATCCCTATGACATTTCTCATAGAAATAGAGAAAGCAGTCATGAAATTATCTGGAAGAACAAAAGACCCAGAATGGCCAAATCAATCCTGGGCAGGAAGAGTGATGCAGGAGGTATCACAATACCAAATCTTAAACTCTGCTATAGAACAATAGTAACAAAAACAGCATGGCATTGGTAACAAAATAGACAGGTAAATCAATGGTGAAGCCAGAATTGGGGACAGGCAGTTAGTGTAGAAATAGGAAATCGGGTCAGATCGAGAAAATAGAGGCCATCAAGCCATCCGCCTCTGGAAGTTGGAGACTGCCATGGGAGAATGGAATATCAAGGACATGCAGAACTCATTGATAACCAGATTTACCTGCCCTTGCCAGAGACTGCAGGCAAGAAGGTGCTAATCAATGCCCCCTGGGCCCTTGCCTGTCTGAGACACCTTGACCCTCCCTCTGCCCCATCCGCTTTTCGCTTTTTACATTTCAAAACCAGGCCTAATCCGGTGGGCAGGAAGGGAGGAGATAAGGGGGAAAAGAGATGGGAGAATGAAACCCATAAAAAGGACAAGATTTGCTCATCCCATGGATTCCGCCTTTGGGTCCCCTTCTTCCACCCGGGAGAAGTCTGCTTTTCCTTTTCTTTAATAAAGCTGCATTTTCCACTCTACATTTGCCTCGGCGTGCTTCTCCGGCGTTATACTTCAACACCTGAGGAAGCAGGACTCTTCACCGGTAAACAGCGGTATCAATGGTACAGGATAGAAGACACGGAGACATATATAAGTACAGTTATCTCATACTAGACAAAGGTGCCAAAAACTTACACTGGAGAAAAGATAGCCTTTTCAATAAATAGTGCTTGGAAAACTGGAAATCCATATGCAGTAAAATGAAATTAAACACCTATCTCTCACACTGTACAAAACTCAGCTCAAAATGGATCACGGATCTAGGAATTAGACCTGAGATCCTTCACCAAATAGAAGAAAAAGTGGGCCCGAACCTCCATCATATTGGCCTACAACCAGACTTCTTTAACAAGACCCCCATAGCACAAGAAATAAAAGCAAGAATCAATACATAGGATGGATTCCAATCAAAAAGCTTTTCTCAGCAAAGGAAACAATTAATAATGTGAAAAAGCCTACAGAGTGGGAGAAAATCTTTTCCACACACACTTCAGACAGAGCACTCATCTCCAAAGTTTATAAAGAACTTACAAAACTTTACACCCAAAATACCAAGAACCCAATCAATAAATGGGCTAAGGAACTGGGCAGACACTTCACAGAAGAAGATATACTGGTGATCAACACATACACAGGTTGGATTCCAGGCTCCCAGGGCACATTGTAAGAAGGTCCAGGCCTCCATTTCTCTACCTGGAACCCAAACAGCCTGTCAGGTCCCACAGATGGGCAGGTAAGTGACAAGGAGGTTGAAGAAGCAGTTAAAGAGTGACCGGGTTGCCATTTTAGCCAGACCAAAAATCAGAGTCTGGCCACAGCCTCACCAGTCTCAGGGACCTAAGTGTCCAGAGAGTATTTCCACCCTCCCCTAGCACAGACTCAGTCAAAGTGAGTTGTACCATAATGGTATGTTTATTCTCTGAAGCCCCATGGAATGAGGTCAGGGTGTGGGTGTCCTGTTGCTGAAAGCTCAGTCCTCAGCCCTGATGCCAATCCAATAACAGGAAACATTTTAGGAAAAAGGAAAAAAAGATGGTTTGTTGCTTTGCTAGCAATGAAGAAACACAGGGACCCCTGTCCCAGAGGGTGCAGTTCTATCCATAGGGGGAATAGGGTTTTTTTTTTTTTTTTTAAAGAAGTGATGCAAAGGCTACATTCCACATGTTCTCTTTCAGAGTTGTAATTCACTTGCTAATTGGGATATGGTCATTTTCTGAGAACTTCTGGTGGCATCCACAAAGTCTGAATTACTTCATTCCTATGGCAGATGTGTACTTAGGTACTCTTAAGATAACAGCCTATGATGGGAAAAATGGTAATTAGGGAGGGAGAGAGGGAGAGAAAGAAACACGTCTTTTAAAAATATGTCACAGTGGCAGAGCAGCAAGAGCTATACACAAAGCACGAAGTGGACCACTGTTACAGTAAGACAAGACACTGAGGTGAAGGGTGGAGGACAGGCCCCTCAGCCACCTTCCTGGGAAAGGGCAGGGGTGTGGGGCTCCACACCTGCCTGTGCTGCTTCTGCTGGGGGTGTTGGGCTGCACCCTCCAGGAGCCCCTCCACCTTCCTTTCCTCCAGCTTATAGCTGTCTGAGGGTCAGAGTGGGAGTCAGCAAGGGCACTTCTGCATCTTACAGTGCTGCGTCTGCCTTCTGGCTGTGGAGGAAGAGCCCTTCAGTGAGGGTGGAGGGCCCCTCAGGCCTGCACAGAGAGCACGGCCTATGCATTAGTCACACCCTACTACTTCACCTGGACCAGGTGAGGGCAGGCAAGAGCAGTACTCATACGGAAAACTTCAACAAATACAAGACAACGGACCAGCAACATACGAAGTGAGTAATATGGCATGATGAACGCGAGGTTGGTTCAATAGTCAAATCAATCATAATACAAACCATATCAAAATATTTAGTGAGACCACATGATCATCTCAACAGATGCAGAAAACAACTTTACCAAAATTCTTCAAAGTAGGAAGAGAAATGATCATGCTTAAACAGACAAAAGGAATATAAAGCACCTCATGCTCAGTGGAGAAAGCATGTACACTTGTCTAAGGCAGGAACAAGGTAACACAGCCCGTCACCGCTTCGTTCACCCCTGCACTGGAGGTGACAGCAAGGGCCTCTGACAACAGAAGTGACACACATTCACACTGAAAGGAAGAAGTGTGATCATCTGTATTTAAAGAGCATAGGATCTTTTCTTTAGAAATTCATATGGGGCAATGGGACAGTGTAGGTAATGAATGACGGGAAGATAGAAGCTGATTCAAAGCCAATGGAATGTCAATACCTCCAAAGCACCTTCCCCCTCCACATGCTGCCAAGGTTACCTGTCTCCACCAAATTGTCTTCCCTACAGAGAGTTGCTAATGAATGCTCCTTGGGCTGCTCCCTTCATGCCTGTACGCCTGGAAGGCTCCTTTCCCACCCTTGGATCACTGTACTTTTGGGTTCATGTAGGCAGGATGGGGGATAGTATGAGAATAAAGAAAATCTAAATTTATTTATTTATTTATTTTTATCAAAATCTTTTTTTTATTTTTACAGACTACATTTTGATTCATTGTACACAAATGGGGTACAACTTTTCATTTCTATGGTTGTACACATAGATTCACACCATTCATGTAATCATACATATACATAGGGTAATACTGTCTGTTTCATTCTATCTTTCTGTCCCACCCCATTTTCCTCTACACCATCCAAAGTTCCTTCATTCTTCTCTCCCCGCCAACCCCCCTCATTATATATTGTCATGCATTTATCAGAGAAAACATTTGGCCTTTGGTTTTTTGGGGCTTGGCCTATTTCATTTAGAATGATATTCTCCAACTTCATCCATTTGCCAGCAAATGTCATAACTTTATTCTTCTTTATGGATGAGTAATATTCCATTGTGTATGTGTATATATATAAAACACAGTTTCATTATCCATTCGTTAATTGAAGGGCATCTAGGTTGGTTCCACAATCTAACTATTGTGAATTGAGCTGCTATGAACATTTCTAAAATTTATAAAAGGGTAGGACATCCCCACTTCCTCAGACACCCAGTTCCGGGGCCCCCTTTCTTCAGAGAAGCCTATCTCTATTATGTCCTTTAAATAAAACTTGCTTTCTATGCTTGCCTAGGTGTTTCTTGGGTATTGACTCTTCAACACTGGGGGAAACAGGACTCGGGCCTGATTCTTATCACTGGTGTCAATATTATAGGCGGTGGTGCAAGCCTGTAATCCCAGGGGCTTTAGAGGCTGAGGCAGGAGGATGGCAAGTTCAAAAGCCAGTCTCAGCAACTAAGCAAAACCCTAAGCACTCAGTGAGACCCTGTCTCAAAATAAAAAATAAAAAGTAAAAAGGGCTAGCGATGTGGTTCAGTGGTGAAGAGCCTCTGGGTTCAATTCCTGTTCCAAACAAACAAACAAACAAAATGCTAAAAATTATTAGAACAAAAAAGTTCAATGAAGTAACAGGTCACAGGATCATTAAAAATTAGTTGTGCTTCTATCATGGGCAAGGAACAATAAAAAATGAAATTAAGGAATCAATTCTATTTACAGTAATGTAAAAAATAATTAGGAATAAATAAAAAATGTGAACTTAAACATTGAAACAATACAACACAGCTAGTGTTGGAAATGTGGTGGACTGGTCCTGGGTTCTCCTCTTCTTGGCTCTAAGGAATGTGCCATTATAGGGGAAAGAAATGGGTGGGCTCAGGGTGGGAGCCACCGCACTCTCTCCATTGTCACAGATAAAGGACTGAGGTCCATAAAGAGGCGGACAAACAACCCACACTCAAGGGGGCTGAATATCAGGCACCAACGATCTCCACCAAACCGCCCGTGTGCCAACAGGTGTTCAAGAGAGCCGCTGGGATTCGGGGCTCTCGGGGAGACAAGACTAACGGTCGAGGGGAGCGGGCTCTGGGAAGATCAAGGCTGGGCTTCGGGATCTGCAGACTACAATCACTGGAGGTCCAAGGACAGGAGTAGATCATTCAATGGAGGAAAGGAGCGATGAGTACCGCAGGGACCCAGCCTCGCAGCGCCATCGACCGCACCCCTGCACTCCGCTCCTCTTCGCTCCCTCCCACGTACACACCAACTCTGACCCTCACGCAGCATGTCCTGTCTTAAGCGGGGCGCGGCGGTGGCTGAGCTCCCAGAAACCCTGTGCGTGGCAGAAATCCGACGAGGTTCGTCTGTCTTTGTACCATGGGTTCCGATGACGACGAATTCCGTTTCCCCAGATGTGAAGCCTGAACACCTAGGAACCGCCAAGCAAGCACAGAGAACAAATTTTATTTAAAGAATAGTAACAGACTTCTCCCAGAGAAGGGGCCGGGCTGGGTGTGCGTGGGAGGCTGAATCCTGCCTTTTTATGCTTCCCAGGTTTCCTTCTCCGGTCCTCTCCAATTCAGGGGCAGTGGCCCCTGAAATTCCTGTTGGAAGGGACAATCTTCCCGGAGGCAGATGCCTTTGCGGTCATACGCTGGGTAGGGTAAACGTCCAGTACCCGAGGGGCAGGTGACTCTGCAGTCCCAGGCTGGGTAGGGGAAACGTCCAATACCCGAGGGACAGGTGACTCTGCGGTCACAGGCTGGGTAGGGGAAACGTCCAGTACCCGAGGGACAGGTGACTCTGCAGACCCAGGCTGGGTAGGGGAAACGTCCAATACCCGAGGGGCAGGAGACTCTGCGGTCACAGGCTGGGTAGGGGAAACGTCCAGTACCCGAGGGGCAGGAGACTCTGCGGTCACAGGCTGGGTAGGGGAAACGTCCAGTACCCGAGGGGCAGGTGACTCTGCGGTCACAGGCTGGGTAGGGGAAACGTCCAGTACCCGAGGGGCAGGTGACTCTGCGGTCACAGGCTGGGTAAGGGAAACGTCCAGTACCCGAGGGGCAGGAGACTCTGCGGTCACAGGCTGGGTAGGGGAAACGTCCAGTACCCGAGGGGCAGGAGACTCTGCGGTCACAGGCTGGGTAGGGGAAACGTCCAGTACCCGAGGGGCAGGTGAATCTGCGGTCATAGGCTGGGTAGGGGAAACGTCCAGTACCCGAGGGGCAGGTGACTTTGGCCATGAGGGGCTGTGTCCTGAAAGTATTAACCTTCCACTCCCCGTTGGACCAGCTGCCATCTTCTGACCCGACCCCATTCATCCGTCTACACTAACTGCTGACTTTAATTCTTGCCTCAGTGTTAAACACCAACAAACCGGAGATCTGAGAGCTGGCTGGCTGGACGGACCCTGGGAGTTTTGGGCAAACAATCGGCAGACATCGGAAGCACCTGCACGAAGCTCGCGGAGCACCGACCCCTGACCTGCCGGAGGGTGTCGCCCCGTGGAACGCCGTCCGCAGGGCACTGAGTCAGTTTAGTGGCAGAGAACACACGCCCTAAGAGGCGTCAAGAGTAGCCCTATTAACTCTGGTTGGAAAACCTAGAGACGACTGCAGTGCTTCAGAGCGCCGCACAACGACCAGGCACTGCAGCGACACCTGCGTCACCCGAGACAAGAGAAGCGAGGCGCCCCGAGGCTCCGCCCGCCCGGGGCCATCGCTCGGACTTCGCAAGACTCCCTCCTGATCCCGGTGTGCACACTGCCCGCCGCGCTGCGAAGCCTCCGTTCCCAGAGGCAACCCGCGCTCTCCGGCGGCGCCCGCCCACGGCGCAGAAGCTCGTGGGAAGGGTCTCTTCTCGCGAGAGGCCGCCCTCGACCTGGGAGCGCTCGGGTTTCCTCCTGCGCGTGCGTCGCCCCGCCCACGCCCGGCGTCTTCCGCCCGGAAGTTCCGGTCCCTGCGGCTCTCCGACGCGGCTTGTCGGAAGGTTGGGGCTATGCGGGCAGAGGAAACGTGGATGGGTCGAAGGCGCGGCATGACGTGCAGGTGCGAGCCGCCGGGGCCGCCCCTAGGCGACGCTCCGTGGGTTCCTCGGGGCGGGCGCGGGCCCGCGGCGCCTGCGAACGTGTTGTGGTAACAGCCTTGCCGGGGTCCGCGCGGCCGGAGGCCCTGCGTGCCTCCTTTGTGGGAAGCTGGTTCAGGACTCCGCAAGCGGGCCGGGTGGGCCTCCACGGGGCGACCTTCAATTTACCGGTCTGTAAGATGAGCCTGGCAGCCATCCTAACGAACGGCCCCCCAATTCCCAGGGGGTGGGGAAGTGTGGGTTTGCAGTCCTGCTCTGTGGCAGTTGTATTCCCCGCGCCCCCGGCACCGGGTAGCCCGCCTAGGGCTCTTGGTTTGAGTTTACAGAAGATTGTACGCGGGAGATTGGAATGGCCCTGTGTTCTTGGGATTTAAGTAGGTGTGGCAAAGCTTGAAGGAGGGCGCCCTATGGATAGGAATCCTACCCGAAAGAGCACCCCTGGGTCTGAACCGTCTCCCTAGCACTTAAGAGCAGGGCAGCCCCAGGGAGGGGAAATCCTAGCTCTGCATGACCTAAGCAGTTGGCGCTCCTACTCAGAGTGCTCGAGGTTGGGGTGGTCCCTCATCTGAAACTCTCACCCACAAGGTGCTCTTGGAAGGTTTGGACCAGCCTTCAGGAGGGAGAGGTGAGCTGGGCCGAAAGATGTCAGGGCCTAGCAAATGTTACTTATTGGAGGGGGCATAGGGGTGTGGTCTGGAGTAGAGGGATACCCTGTTGCGCCAGAGAGGATCTGGCTGCGATGCTCTCTAACCACATTCTAGTTTCTCCAGTCCCTGTCCCCATTGTTTCCAGAATCTTAGCTCTTTCAAAACTAGTCTGTCAACAAAACTGGCATGTAGAGATGTGTAGGTGCTCCCTCTGTCCTGATGGTTCTTCCTGATAGCTCAGGAAGGACTTGCCAGGGTCCTTCTGCCTTATATGAAAATGAAATAATTGGATCTGAGGTGATGGGCCTCACACAGGATCACATGAGGTGTAAATGTTAAGCATTCTGACGTTTTAGGTAAAATATTAATTTTGCTACAAATTTAGTCAAAACAACTAGTGTTTTTTTTTTTTTTCTCACCGTTGAGATTGTGTGTGTGTGTGTGAAACTGAAGTCCATGTAGCACAAACAGTGCTTTTAACACATTGCCTCAAACGTGTCTTTTTGGGGGTGGGGATATGGCTTAGTTGGTAGAGTGCTTGCCTTGCATGCACAAGGCCCTGGGTTCTAATCCCCAGCACCAAAAACAAACAAACAACAACAACAAACGTGTCTTTTTTTTTATCCCTAGCACTTCTTGTGTATTACGACCTTAAAGTTGCTAACACAAGTGTTTCCCATTTAATGTAATTGATCTGCTTTTGAAAATCATGAATTCAGTAATAAAATGAGCCTATTCCATTACTTAAAATGGGAAAATTATGCTGAATCACACTTCTTCAAACCAATTTCAAAGATTAAATATGCTACAGTGCCATCTTTTAAGTATAGATTAGGCATCCTTAATGCAAAAATCTAAAATTTGAAGCTGTTTTGGACTAGGGATACAACTGTTAAAAATCTATGCAGATGTTCCAAAAATCCTAAAAACTCTGAAATCTGCAACACTTCTGATCTCAATTATTTAGAATAAGGGACACTGAACATGTAACAAACTCTTATGATGCAGCAAAACTTAAAACATAGTCTATTGATATGCAGACATTTACTTTCTAAACCTTTAGGTGACCTCCATTAGCACCAATAGTCTCACTGAAGTCCTTGCAGTTGACATTGCTTTTGATTTTCAATACTTGCACAGGTGGCCATGCAGTTCACTTGATTGTATTTTAAGATTTTCTCTTAAAAAATGAGTTCTGAATGATTAGATATATAAGCATTTGCTAACCCTAACCGACTGACACATACTGGCAAAAATACTCATTTTATTGTTTCAAAGTTCTGTGGATCCACATTTTGGAATGAATTCAGCTGGAAGTTTTGCGCTAGTATTGCCTGGATCACACATGAGGTTTTGGTCCTTTGGTGTGTCGACTGAGACTGCTTACCTTAAGCTTATTTCACTTGCATAGCTAGTAATTTGTGCTGGCCCTTGGCTTCTTTACAACATGACTTTGTCCAAGGAGGCCAGCACCAGTAGGCAAACTCTTCAAACCTGTGTGTGTGAGTGAGAGAGAGAGAGAGATTTCCTGATGTCCCGTTGGCCAAAGCAGTCAAATGACAGAGTCCAGGTTTATCCAGCAGTACTGTATGAGTGCTTGGATGCAAGGAAATGTGTTGGGAACCACTACTGGAACAGTGTACTTACTACAAGAAGCATATATTATGTATGTTTTTCCTATATAATCATGGGTACAGAATGTTGGGTTGCAACATGCATACTTTTCGTGAAGCTTAAGTATTCAAAAGCAAGGGATGTGGTAGGAATGCTCACGTGGAGTCCCATGGAGTATCCCTGTATTAATAGGATAATAGTTCACATCTGAAATACATTTCTATAACAGTTTTAGTGAAGTCATAATGTCTTCCTTTTGTTTAAGCTATTATTTCTTTGGGAAATGTTAATTTGCTGCTAAATCTGTAGGTAATAGTTGTTTTAAGTAACCCCAAATGAATCCTGTTTCTAATACATACCAATTGGTGTGCTTGTGGGTATGTCTTTAGTGAGAACTTTGGTGCCTATACTTGAGACACAGAGGGCTTTCTCCTATAGAGAGGCTTTTTAAAATTTTGTGTTCCAGCTCCTCTGTAGTGTGTTGAACAGGAGAATCTAGGACAAAGCCAAATCAGTCCTCCATGACTCCACTCCATTCATCACTTCTCCAAGCTATGTTTCCAGAGTCTTCTGTGCATTTCCAGGAGCAACCAAAAATGGATAAATCTCTGGTGAGATGTTTCTTCATTTTGTTTTACATTGTATTTAATTACCTTTATGGAATCTGAGAAGTAGAAAAGTGAGATTCAGCCTCTAGGAAATGTATACAAATAAGATAAAGTTGGCATGTACCTTCAGCAGATTATAAGACCTTCGAGTTGAGTGCATACATATGTCTCTGGTCTTTCTGATGTCATGCAAAAAGGGAAGGCACAATTGTTACATAATTCAACAAAACTGAAGAGTTGAGTATGCTGACTTCTCCTGGGATGTGAAGACTTGCTGGACCCAAGGTCAGAAACACTGTCTTCATTGGTCACATTTAGCTACCTTAATGAGGTTTTATTGGAATTGCTAAAATAGTTGATCCCAGACAGCTTTCGGATGACCTGGAGGATTCAATTGACCATATGTGGTAAAATAACTGTCTGCATGTTTCTGTCAACTTGTGTAACTGTAAGGTATGCTGCTAGCTGCAAAGTTGTATTTTCTGATGTATATTCCCACTGCTCATTTGTACCTTAAACCAGTCAATGAAGTCTTAGTTCATTTTGATAAATGCTTACCAGTAACCTAAATTGTAGTCAGACCCATTGACTCTTCTCTTGAATTTTTGCCGTATTTAAGACCTCTGTCCATGTTCTTTTAGAAAATCCACTTGTTATTTTCTTCTGTGATCTCTTGTGATTTCTTTTCTACTTCCCTGAATTTTTCTGCCTTTTTTTTCCCCCTCCAAATGCCCCATCTGAGGCCCCATTCCGCTTACTCTTGCATTTCCTTGACTGATTTGTCCCTCTGATTTGATATTCCTATTTCCAGCTTGGACCTTTTCCCAGCCATTAGACCATAGGTTCAACTTCCCGTTGGGTACTTCTTTGCCGCTATGCCAGAGGCACCCTAGGCTTCATTGTAATTTTAATTTGCATTTTTCTGATGACTGCTACATCAAACATTTGTGTGTATTAGTTGTAGAAATACCTATTCAATCCTTTGCTCATTTTTAAATCAGGGTGTTATGGTTTGGATGTGAGGTGTCCTCCAAAAGCTCACATGTGAGACAATGCAAGAAAGTGCAGAGAAGAAATGATTGGGTTGTGAGAGTCTTAACCCAATCAGTGAATTAATCCCCTGATGGGTATTAACTGAGTGGTAACTGAAGGTAGGTAGGGTGTGGTTGGGGGAGATTGGCATTGGGGGCGTGGCTTTGAGGTACATACTTGTATCTGTGAGTGGAGTCTGGCTTTCTGCTTCCCAGTCATCTGAGCTGCTTCCCTCTGCCACATTCTTCTGTATCCTTGTTCAGCCTCACCTTGATCCCCAAGGAATGGAGTCCGCTGTCTATAAGTTGACACCCCTGAAACTGTGAGCCCCTAAGTAAACTTTTCCTCCTCTAAACGTTGTTCTGGTTGGGTCTTGTAGTCATAGCAGTGAAAAAGCTGACTAAAACAAAAGGTTTTTGTTGTTGTTTTTGTTTTGTTTTGTTTTGTTTTTTGAGTTGTAGGATTTTGTTTTACATGTTCTGAATATTAATCTCTTATATGTGATTGCAAATATTTTCTCCCATTCCATTGATTATCTTTTTGTTCTATTGATAGTGTCCTTTGATGCACAAAAGATTTTAATTTTGTATAGTTCAATTTACCTGGTTTTTGTTACTTGTGCTTTTGGTGTACGATCCAAGAAAGAATTGCTAAATCTGGTGTCATGAAGTTTCTTCCCTATGTTTTTTTTTAACATTTAAAATTCACAGTTATAGTTTGTTTTTACAATATAACGTGTGAGGTGATTGTCCCTTTATTCAGAGAGCCTGAACTTTAACACGCTGCCTCTTGTGTTGAGGCAAGTCTTTAATCTCTAACTTTTACAATATTGTTTGAGCTGTGCTACATTCTGTGACTAAGCCAACTGTGCAGGTGTAGAGTCCACCTGCCAGGGGCCTTGTTCCCACCTCAAGGAGGGGAAGAGCTCTAGCTGCCTTTGACCTGCATGAGTGCCAATCTCAGGACGTTTTGTTCCAGGTGCACTTTTATTTCCCTGTGCTCTCTTCTTTCACGCCACTTAGTTTTTAGGTGAAACTCTTCTTTTTTTTTTTCTTTTCTTTTCTTTTTGTTTTTGTTTTGATTTCCTAATTTAGTTCCATGTGAGCAGGGAGCACATTCAGGATTTCCATCTTAAGGCTTGTCTTCTCTGTCTGGGTATCAGGTCAGCATGGTGCCATTCATGTATTGTCTGGTTGTCCCATCAGTTACCACAAGGTGTACTGATTCCCAGCCATACGGTGGAGGGTTTGATTTCCCTCTTAAGTTCTGTGACCTTTTTTTTTTTTTTTTTTTTTTTTTCCACATCCTAAGAGACTTTTTTTGGGGGGTGCACACGCATTCATAACTGCTCATGTGTTTTGTATTGAAGTTTGTTTCCTCTGGTAGCTCTACTTGAACTTTGTTTTTAGTTTTCGCATAGTGTATTTTTCCACCCTTTTACTTTCAGTCAGTGTCTATATTTATTTATTTGTTTTCATGTCTTTATATCTAAATTATCTTTGTGGAGAGCATATTGCTGAGTCTATTTTTTTGTCAAGTCCAAGAGTCTCTGTCTTAAGTACTTAACTCTGTTTACATTAAACCATTAGTATGATGATTTAGCACTACCATTTTACTATTTTCTGTTTCTCTCATCTGATATTTCTTTGTTTCCTCTTTCCTGTCTTCTTTTGGGTTAACCAGGTATTATTAGTGTAGTCTTCCCTTGGTGTCTGTGGGGCACAGGTTCCAGAAACCCCCACAGGTACCAAAATCTTACCTTACATAAAATGCTGTAGTATTTGCATATAACCTTGCATGTCATCTCATACACTTTATCTCTAAATTGCTATAATACTTAATGCAATTTAAATGCTGTGTAAATAGTTTTAATTTATACTGCTTGTTCGGGAATAATGACAGTTTTAAAAAACTCCACTGGTTCAGTACAGAGGTAATTTTTTTTCAAATTTTTATCTGAAATTGGTTGAATGTGCAGATGCAGAACCCATAGGAAGAGCCTGCTGTATACATTGGAAAGCTTGTTAATGTTTTTATGTGTGGCCACTAAGCTTGTTGTTCTAGTTTACTCACAAGAGAGAGATGAGGGTGTCTCCATGCAGAGGAAAGACCATCCTCAGGTAGAACTGAAGCTTCAGAAGCCCCAGCCTGTAGCTCCACCACCACAGTTTAGGAAAACTGCTATTGCCTGAACCCCTGGGTCTGATTCTTTGGTATGGCAGCCATGGGAAACCATTGTGCTGTACTTAGTTCACTATTGTTTGAGGATCTTCAGTTTGTCATACCTATAGTGTTTCAGCATAGCTTCCCTTAAAAATGCAGTGCTTTGGGCTGGGGTTGTGGCTCAGTGGTAGAGCACTTGCCTGGCTTGTGTGAGGCATTGGGTTCAATTCTCAGCATATAAATAAATGAGTAAAATAAAAGGCCTGTCAACAATTTTTTAAAAATGCAGGTACTTTTCAATGGAATGGTTCCCTGTCCTTTCTGCTTTTGTTTTTGCACATGTGTTGTTACATGCTGAATCTGCATACATTAGGAGTTACCTATATGTTGTAGTAATTTTGCTTGAGCAATCATATATCTTTAAAAGAGATTAAGAAAAGTGCTGGGTGCAGTGGAGCACACCTGTAATTCCAGTGGCTGGGGAGGCTGAGGTAGGAGGATTGCAAGTTCAGAGCCAGCCTTAGCTATTAAGCAAGTCCCTGACCAATGTAGTGAGGCCCTGTCTCAAAACTAAAAAATATAAAAAGGGCTGGGGATGTGGCTCAGTGGTTAGGCACCCTGGGATCAATCCCTGATACCAAAAAAAGAAATAAAAAAAGAAGAGGAAAAGTTACTATAGTCCATCATGTCGTGTACCTATTTCCCATTTTCTTTGACCCTAATCCTTCTCAGTTCATTTAAGTCAGTTCTTGGGGCCATCTCTTGCAGCCTTCAGAACACCTTGGCACTCTTGCAGAATAGGTTTGTTGGCAGTGAATCATCTTAGTTGTTTTTATCTGAAAATGTCTTTAATTCACTTTGTCTTTAGGATAGATCCTTTGGGTGTGGGATTGCGTGTTTTCTGTCAGCACTGGGCAGATGTCTTTCCCATGATGAGGAATTGGCCATTGCTCACATGTGGCTGTCCCAGGCATGCAGTGGCTGTCTTTTCTTTGACTGCTTTCACACTCTTCTTTTTTCTTTGAGTCTCATTAGTTCCACTGTGACATGCCCAGGTAGTTTTTGACCTGATGATGGGAGATTGAGTGTCTTGAGCCTGTAAACTGCTGTTTTTCACAGCATTTGAGAAGGTTTTAGCCATTGTTTCTAAACACATTTTGTGTTCTGTTCTTGTTTACTTTTGAAATTAACTTCCACACTGTTTTCTGAGCCTCTATTTTCTTCTTCTTCTTCTTTTTTTTAATAAAGTTTAGAAAATGTCTATTGACCATCTTCAGGTTCTGTTGTTTTCTTTTGCCTTTTCCAATCTGCTGCTAAATCCATCAGTAAACTTCCATTCTGGTTTTGTAATGGTTTTGTGGGTATAGACTTTACATTTTCTTTTGGTTTCTTTTTTCAACTGCTGGTCCTCCTTTGTGTCTTCCTTGATATGAAGATGGTCCTAGGTGACTGAGCAGTCTTGTCTCGCAACAGCTGGGTGAACTGTGGTTTGTTTCTGGGGATTTTTCCCCTCTACACCTCTTCCAATTTCTTTATCTGCACAGTGATTCTGAGTTTTATCCTGGGTGTTAAAAACCTTAGAGTTTGTGGATACTGCTTAATTCTCTGGAAGTGTGATTTTTGTTCTCCAAGGCAGTGAATTCAAAATCCAAACTATGCATTCCTTACAGAGATCAGTAGCTGATTCTCTATCTCTTTTGCTGATTTTTTTTTAATTGATTCCTTTTAGTTATATGTAACATTAGGCTACGTTTTGACATAATCACAGAAGCATGGAATATAATTTGTTCTAATTCAGTCTCCAGCATTTCCCTTGCTCCCCTTCCTCCTCTCCTGATCCTTCTGCAACTTAGTTTTAGAATCAGTTTCTTGTGGTCTCCTTTGTGGTTTCCTGAGTATGTGAGTTGGCCAGTACTCCAGTGGGTCTTGTGTACTGAGCTGGTGGCTTGTATTCTTTAGCTCACACACTCCCATGACTTGCCTGTCCCCCTCAGCTTTGTGGTTGTTGCCTCAGCCTGAACTTCACTGTCTGAGGTCCTGACCCAGCAGAGCTGCAGCTTTTGTGCCTCAGTGTTGTCTGTGTGATGATCACAGTAATCTTTTTTGAGATGGGGCCTTTGCCCAGGCTGGTCTTGGACTCCTGGGTTCAGCCATCCTCCTGCCTTAGCCTCCTGAGTCACAGTGTTTGTCATGAGCTCTGAAGTGCTAAAGTAAGATTCTCAGTATTGAGCTTTTCCTTGATGCTGGAGTAAGCCTTACACATTCCTTCTCAACTGTCATGGGTGTTCTCTCTGTCAGTGAACACAAGTACCCCTCAAGTTCTACACTCATGCCTTTTCTCCTTTGATTCTGAGACTCTTCTTAGCATGCTGTTACTCTCTTGGCTTCAGCTGCCTCTGAACCCCTGCTGTTCCCTGGACGTTTGCCTTCAGTTTCAAGTTCCCTGCACTTGGTTCACATGTCCACTGCCAGCTGGACATACCCATGATGATGCAGAAGCTTCAGCACCATGTGTCTACCACATCTGTGCATCAGATTCTTGGGCCTTTTACCCACTTTTAGTTGACAGCACCAGCATCTACGGAGCCACCCATACAGACACCTGGTGGCAAACAACCTCTTCACCCCTGAACAGCAGTTAGTATCAACTTTTGTGTCTGCCATTTCTTTTGTTTTCATCACTGTTCCAGGATTGCTTCCCTGTTCTTTATTCTTCTCTGTGTCCTACTGTGGGTGGTCTGTCATGTGGTTCTTCCCCTGACTCTCCTTTTGAAGCCCTTCCCTAATTCTCCTTTCAGGAGTCAGTGTTAAAATGCAAATCTGGGCACATAACTTCCTTTTGCTGGCCTCTCATTGTTTATACCCTGTATTCACTTTCAAGTGCACACAAACTTGTGGATTTAGGAGGGAAATATAAGGATGCCTTTGAGCATGTGTTATTCTGTAGGTAATTTACTAATAACAGTGAGCACAGGTATTTTTTTTTTATGGGAGTCAAGTGTTAAATGAAGAACACCCCACAACCAGCTCCTTGAACACTGCAAAGGCCAGGGTTGCTCACCTGGACACTGCCCTTTGCAGTTCTGTTCACATGCTGTGTCCTGCATGGTTTCAGGACTGGACTGTTGCTGCCCTGTGTTCATAACACATTCATGGGGAAGATCGGTACTCTGGATCTTCGGTGGAGAGCAGTCTGATGATACAGAAAAACGTTGTTTTCCGACTTCCATGTTACCCTGATTTCCATTACAGTCATGTCTGAATTAGCTGAATACACTAGTCCAGCATGCATTTACATTTAAAGTCCTCATAGGAGATCAGAAGCTCATGGGAGAGGGGTTTCCATATCTGTCCCTGGCAACAGGGCATTTCCAGATCTGCAAGGGAAGCTACATGTGGCAGGTTTAGTAGTGGGCAGGATGTTTCTGCTATGACTTTCTTTCTCCCATGGAGTGGCCTACAGAGCATGTTCACATACACACAGAATGAACTCCCAGACTTCGTGTTCTCATGAACTGTTGCTGATCACTTGAATTAGAGGCATGTTCTGTTGCAGGGCTTGGTGTCATTTGAGGATGTGGCTGTGGACTTCAGCTGGGAGGAATGGCAGGACCTGGATGAAGCTCAGAGAACCTTGTACAGGGATGTGATGCTAGAGACCTATAGCAGTCTGGAGTCCTTGGGTGAGTGAAGGTCTCAGTATTGTCAGGAGCAACAGTTTGTTCTGAGGAAGTGTGAGCACTCACAGGGCTTACTGGTGCTGGGGCGTAGGGTTCCACCCTTGAAGAATGTGTCACCCTAACAAAGGTTCAGACTGGCCTCTTCATTGCCCTCCTGAAGCAATACTGTTGTCATTCCTCAGAGGACCCAAAGTAGCAGTGTGGCCAAAGTCCTGCACTCTTTTCCCCAGCAGGGCACTGCATCCCCAAACCTGAGGCGATCATCAAGCTGGAGCAAGGAGCAGAGCCATGGGTGGCAGAAGAGCCCCCAGACCAGAGCCTCCCAGGTGAGTCAGCACACCTGGGCAGGGCGCCGGGAGGGGCAGAGCCCAGCTAACATGGGCCAAGCGAGCTACACGTGGCCTTTCCCCTGGTGCCACACCTGCATCAGACACCTGCACTATATAGTCTTCACAGGTGGCTCCCCTGTGTCCATCCCCCATCCCATGGCTCATGGACTTTTTTCTCAGCAAACTTCTCTAAAGCCTCAGTTGCTCTTTTCCCTTCACACTTCAGGACTGTCCCCCTAGGCATCTATCATGACATTCACTGGTTCTTTCAGTGCTTGCCAGGGAGATAACTCACAGGTGCTGGTGTTTGGTGGCTGTGGGAATAACAGCAGTAATTAAACACACGTGTCTCCTTTTAAAGAACTTAATTTTTTTTTTTTTCCTGAGAAAGAAAAACCAAATATATGTAGTTGTACTTGTGAGATAAGAACCACCAAAAAATGTTTTGCCAGGATAAGGCAGCGGGAGTGGGATGTATTTGGGGAAGGGTCCCAAGGGGAGGCAGTTTTAGAGAGATTATAGTTTACTTTGGGATAGCTTAATTTTGAGGAGGTAATTTTCCAAATTCAACACGTAATGTAGAGTGCATATCAGTACTGGAGATATGACTTTGGAAACCAGTAGTTTAAAGCTGTGATTTAAAGTCAAGAGCTGGACTGGGGTTGTAGCTCAGCAGTAGAGTGCTTGCCTACTGTGTGTGAGGCACTGGTTCGATTCTCAGCACTGCATATAAATAAAGGAATAAAAGATCCATTAACAACTAAAAGCAATATTTAAAAAAAAAAAAAGTCAAGAGCTATTACTTATAAAGGTCATCTAGGTAGCAAAGAAACAAAGGAAACCCAGGAGCCAGTTTTGTGTACAGGACAGGAGATTCTATGATGCTGAGGATGACCCAGCATAGGCTAAAGTCCTGCACTCTTTCCCCAGCAGGGCACTGCATCCCCAGACCTGAGGCGATCATCAAGCTGGAGCAAGGAGCAGAGCCATGGCTGGCAGAAGAGCCCCCAGACCAGAGCCTCTCAGGTGAGTCAGCACACCTGGGCAGGGGGCCGGGAGGGGCAGAGCCCAGCCAACACGGGCCATTGAGCTCCTCCCACAGTCTTTCCCAGTTGGGAGGAGAGATCTGGGTTTCCAGGCCAGGTGAACCAAGGATGTTGTGTTGAGGGCTCAAGTTTCTGTTTGGGAGTGGAGTTTGAAGTGACCATTTTCCCTTTCTCTTTGTGGGACATACGAAAACAACAGGGAGAGTGAAATACGTGCAAGAGAGGCCATTTCCTATGAAACCAGGAGAGAACATGCTCTGGAAATGGGAGAGTGCCAGGACTGTGGTCCCAGCCAGAAGACTTCTCAGAGGTGGCAACACAGCCTGGGTTGCAGAAACAGAACCTCTAGATCAGCAGGGAGGGAGTGCCCAAGGTGGCACCGGGTGTCG
The DNA here is from genome assembly GCF_902686445.1 of Sciurus carolinensis. Taxonomy (NCBI): domain Eukaryota; kingdom Metazoa; phylum Chordata; class Mammalia; order Rodentia; family Sciuridae; genus Sciurus; species Sciurus carolinensis. The sequence goes on from NC_062222.1 coordinate 140,902,894, forward strand.
ACTCTGCCTGTCATGGCTCTGAGAAGCTGAGGATGTCAGGTTGAGCTAGGCTGTGGTGGACATTGTCTTCGTCTAGGTTAAAGACCCCACAGATGCCTTGTAGCTGTTCCCCCACAGAGCGGTGAAGACTAAACAAACGTAGGAACAGAACCTTGCCCCTAGGAGCACTGCTGCTCAGGTGACAAACGGCCCTGTTGGCTCTGTGGTTGCAGACCCTGGGAACTATCATCTTCAAAGCTAAAGGATGAGAAAAGAAGTGTCACGTAATGAACAGTTACTAAGAAAAAAACAGACAAACGGAAAAACAAATGGCAGAGAAACACTCAACATATAGCCAGCCAGTGGTTAGATATTTTGATTAAATATTTCCTCAGATATTAAAAAGACAGAAAACTCAAAGAGGCAGAGAAAAAGAGGATTTAGCATAGTAAAATTTACCAGTACTGCTTGTTACATCAACTTACAAGGGAGAAAAGGCATATACTTATCATACATCCATACCTATTTTTGATATTTTAATTCAGTATGCCACTAGGATACAAAGAAACTTCATACCTTTATTTGAGTATTCCATAAGAAATGCCTAAGTGTGCTTCATTGGCATGTTTTTATGTTGTTGATCATTTCAGATATCCAGAAAGTGGAGGATCTTATTGAGACCAGCCAGGAGAGTAGAGACAGACATCTGTGGCAAGTTCTGATCACCAGTGCAGCAGAGGAGAGAGTTGAATTACAAAGAACATTTAATTTGAGCTCAAGCCAGATTTCAGAGCTGATTTTAAGTAATGGGAACTATTTAGGCATGAGGACAGAAGAGCTTGTTGTATATCGGAACATGCTTCTCCCTGGTGAGCCTGATGCCGTGCATGTAGGGGAGGGCATGGCTGGAAAGCCTCTCAGGTACCCTGAGCATCTTGATCCACATCATGAGGTTCAGGCGATGCGGCAGGACCTTGCACATGGCAGAGAAGGTGGGGCCTGCAGCCCAGGGACGATACTCTTCATCCAGGAAAGGGTTCACCTGGGAGAGCCCTCCTGCAAATATAGTTCCTGTGCAGAGGGCTTCGGTCAGTTTGCCCTTGGTGTCCGGGAGATAACCCAGGTGGGAAGGAGAGCTTGTGAGTGTGGGGTCTGCGGGAAGACCCTCTCCATCAAGCCCATGCTCACTCAACTCCAGAGAATGAAACCCTTGGTGTGCAGTGAATGTGAGAAGCCCTTCATGACACAGCAGAGGACACACACACAGGAGCCCTGTGAGTGTGACTCAGGTGCTCGGTCTCTCTGCCGGAAGCCAGACCTCACTTTACAGCCCAGAGCTCATGCAGGGGAGAAGCCCCATGAGTGTCACGAGTGCGGGAAGTCTTTCTACCGCAGGTCTGACCTCACTGTGCACCAGAGGACCCACACAGGGGAGAAGCCCTATGAGTGTGACGAGTGCAGGAAGTCTTTCAACCAGAAGTCAAACCTGAGCCGGCATCAGAGGACGCACACGGGAGAGAAGCCTTATGAATGCAGCAAATGCGGGAAGTCTTTCAACCAGAAGTCAGACCTCATTTTACATCAGAGAACCCACACTGGAGAGAAACCCTATGAATGTAAGGAGTGTGGGAAGTCTTTCTACAAGAAGTCAGACCTCACTGTGCACCAGAGGACTCATACAGGAGAGAAGCCCTATGAATGTGATGAGTGTGGGAAAACTTTCTATCAGAAGTCAAAACTCACTGTTCACCAGAGAACCCACACTGGAGAGAAGCCCTACGAATGTAAGGAGTGCGGAAAGTCTTTCTACCAGAAGTCAGACCTCACTGTTCATCAGAGGACCCACACGGGGGAGAAGCCCTATGGATGTAGCAAATGTGGGAAGTCTTTCTACCAGAAGTCCGTCCTCACTGTGCACCAGAGGACCCACACAGGAGAGAAGCCCTATGGATGTGACGCATGTAGGAAGACCTTTTGCCAGAAGTCACACCTCAGCAGGCACCAGAGAACTCACACAAGGTAGAAACCTGTGCGTAAAGAATGTGGGGAATCTTTCCGTAGGAAATCTGACCTTGGTAGGCATCAGAGAACGCACAGGAGAGAAGTGACAGCCATTGCAGAGCACATCTCAGCAAGCCTCAGAGGACTTCCACCGAGGAGCCCTGCATGGCAAGCAGGCGTGTTCCCAGCCTACTCTCCTTCCAGCTGGACACACACTGAGCCCATGCTTCTCAGCGTTATTGTTGTGTACTGAACACGAGCTCTGTCCAGAGGGATGTGGAGGTCATGCCCAGTTCTAGGAACTGGTGACTATGTAGTGCTTCCTAATTTCCCATACCGTGTGGGACTGAAGTCCAGATGACCTCAGGGTGGCACTGGGAGCTGTTGGCAGGAGAAGGCCACTGCGATTTGAGACAAGGAATTGATTGAGGAGAGCAGAGATCTCTAAACCTACCCCAGAATTTCCCTTTGTACTTTGCATTAGTGAGAAATAAATACTTACTGTTGAGCCATTGCATGTGTGGTCTGTTTGCATTACAACAAAATTGACTTTTTGAATGTGGAAAATCTGGGCAGAGTTACTAGTCACTGTTTATCAGAAAATCCACACAAGAGAAAAAAACTTATATTGCCTCCTTTCATCCCTAAGTTGGTGTATGGAAGTTTCAGAGAAACTGGAGAAATGAATTTGGGGATACTTTCATCAGGGAGGGACAACTCAGTACACAGAGTAAATTTTGTTAATGTTCAATGTTACCAGTTTTAAGCAAAGTACAATATTTTTGTATATCAGAATTTTTAATGGACAGAAAACACTTGATACAGTGGACAGAAATTTTCAAATAGAAATGCTAAATACATTGTGGAACATAAAAAAGTCATGGTCAACCGCACATTTCTGTTGATTTTGCCTGTCCAGGGACATTGGCATGCTGGAGATGTTTTTGGAGGGAGCCTTTATGTGTGCCTGGTTTTCTCACCTAATTTGGCAAGGATTATTTTAGGAAAGCACCCCTCCACTGAGGCTATGATGGCTCCTCAGCACACTGATTCTGGGTGAAAACCTGGCATGGAGGAAGGAGCAGTCTTGAGACGCGTTGGGAGTCAGGGAGACACCTCAGAGTCATTCCTGAGCCCAGGGATGGGTCCTTCACACCATTACTGATGGTTTGATGATTCATTTTCCTTACAGTGTTAAAAGTATAGAGTGACAGTTGAAAAATTGAAAAGCGGGCATGTTAACATTTGCAGCATTATTGAACTATAAAGACTTTTTTATGCAAAATCCAGAATTTCTCAATATTCTGTGACTTTAATGAAGTAAAATAACTTTTTCTTTGAGAAAGTCACAGCATATTAGCAGCAGAGAAAATAATGTCTGTTGTGTAGAAATCACCACCCCCAAATCTGATGAACTCTTGACTATGCCAGGCTTGGATAGTATACAAAGATGAGTTGAAAAAGCCCCCTTTATTTTTCTACATCTGGACCATTTTAGATGAAATTAGGATTTGCAAAGACTCATTTCACATAGTTGTGACCCCCAATGGTCCTGGAGTCTTTTGCAGTGAATCTCAGCATCATTATAAGTTCTGTGACGATTGGCCTGTTTAATATTTTGAGTCCCTTGGTGAGGTAGTTTTTGCTGCTTACTGATCCCCTGCTATTTACCCCATTTGTCTACGGTGATCACCTGCAGTCAGTCAGCATATCGATGCCTTTTTTGAGTGCAGATTTCTCACTGTCAGGTACCATTTGCCATTTGCCTGCCTCTTGCCTGTCTATCGCCTGCCTTTCACCTACCCATCACCCACTGCCTGAGGATCACCTCCTGATGTCCGACAGCAGTCAGCAAACTGATCGCCAACCACCAGTGGAGCACCAGATGCCTGCTGTTGCCTGGAAGTTCACTGCCACAGTATCTACAGGTTTGATTACACATGGCTGCCACCATTTTGAGACAACGGCCAGGCCCCATAGGACCCCTGACCAGACTGACTGAGCCCTGTCTCCAGGATCCATCAGCCCGACCAATCACTCCCTGCCTCTGGGGCCCTCACATTGACTGACTGATCCCTGCCACCAGGACCCCCAGACTGACTGCACCCAACCTCCAGGATCCCGCAACCAGACCAAACACACCCCACCTGCAGGACCCCTTCCTGACCAACCACACCCCGCCTCCAGGACCTCCAGCCAACCCCGCCCACACCCTGAGTTGCAGCTCCCCATTTGCCAACACATTTGGAAGCCAGAGCGGCCATCTTAGATAATCCTGGAAGTCATATCTCCCATCTTCAAGTGGGGTAAATCCCATCCTGAGATGCCTGCTGGAGACCGGCAGCTCATTGTCAGGTACCTCTCCTGCATCAGGCTACTGAAGACTGGGAGGTTTGAATACTATATGTTAGAGTGTAGATTTTCTTTTTTCTCCTTATTGAACAATTTTAAGTTTTTATTTCTTTACTTTTCTTGCTCTCTTTTCCTTTTGTTTACCTCTTCCCTCAGAGTCTCTTTCTCCATTTTTGCATCCTAACAACCAACTTCTTTTGATTATACTCTCACCCTTTCTATTATCTAGAACTTCTGTATATTCTTATCCCATTAACAGCTACATCCTACACCCCTCCTCATCCTCTTTGCTCTCCATTAGAAACTGCAGACCTTATTACAAATCTGTTTGCTATACTGAAGATAATAATTGAAGTCATTCTGTTTATTGTGACAATATTGTTAATGTCCTCATAGGAGCTATTTGCTCTAGGATTGCTTAGTGTCTGCTTTGGGCACTGCTAATATTGATCTCCCCTTTAAAGAAAAGGTTTAGGAAACCTATAGGGCCACTATAAGCCTAGAGGGGGGAATCTGCAATATCCCAGATGTGCACTGCTAGAGGGGAAGATACATGAACAACATGAAAAAAACAAGGGAAGAAAATGATCCAAACAAACCTAGATTCTATATTAATAGAATCCAGTGACAGTATGGTAGAAGGAATATCAGAAAAGGACTTCAGAATATACATGATTAAGATGATTCGTGAAGCAAAGGATGAGATAAGAGAGCAAATGCAGGCAATGAATGATAATACCGATAAGCAGTTGAAAGAGCAACTGCAGGAAGCAAAAGATCATTTCAACAAAGAGATAGAGATTCTCAAAACAACAACAACAACAACAACAAAAAAAAAAAAAAAACAGAAATCCTTGAAATGAAGGAAACAATAAACCAAATAAAAACTCAATGAAAAGCATCACCAAAGGACAAGACCACTTGGGAGACAAATCTCAGACAATGAAGACAAAATATTTAATCTTGAAAATAAAGTTGTCCAAACAGAGAAGATGGTAAGAAATCATGAATAGAATCTCTAAGAACTATGGGACATCATGAAAAGACCAAATTTAAGAATTATTGGGATTGAGGAAGGCACAGAGATACAAACCAAAGGAATGAACAACCTATTCAATGAAATATCAGAAAATTTCCCAAGCCTGAAGAATGAAATGGAAAATCAAATACAAGAGGCTTACAGAACACCAAATACACAAAACCACAACAGATCCACACCAAGGCACATTATAATGAAAATGTCTAACATTCAAAATAAAGATAGGATTTTGAAGACTGTGAGAGAAAAGCATCAGATTACATATAGGGGGAAACCAATACGAATATCAGCAGATTTCTCAACCCAGACTCTAAAAGCTAGAAGGGCCTGGAACAACATATTTCAAGCTCTGAAAGAACATGGTTGCCAACCAAGAATCCTAATAAAATCTTTCCATGATGAACAAAAGTTAAAAGAATTTACAAATAGAAAGCCTGCGCTACAGAATATTCTCAACAAAATATTCCATGAGGAGGAAATGAAAAACAACAATATAGGACAGCAAAATGAGAAACTACCTTAAAGAAAAATCCAATCAAAGGAGAAACCAAGTCAAGTTAAAAAACAAAAATGAACCCAAATGACTGGGAATACAAATTATATAAGGGCCTAAACTCCTCAATCAAAAGACACAGACTGGCAGAATGAATTAAAAAGAAAGACCCAACAATATACTGCCTTCAAGAGACTCATCTCATAGAAAAAGACATCCACAGACTAAAGGTGAAAGGATGGGAAAAAAACCTACCATGCACATGGACTCAGTAAAAAAGTGGGGGTTTCCATCCTTATATCAGATAAAGTGGACTTCAAAGTTAGTCAGAAGGGATAAAGAAGGACATTTCATACTGCTTAAGGGAACCATAAATCAGGAAGACATAACGATAGTAAATATTTATGCCACAAACAATGGTACATCCCTGTACATCAAACAAATCCTTCTCAATTTCAGGAATCAAATAGACCACAACACAAAAATTCTGGGTGACTTTAACATACCGCTGTCACTACTGGATAGATCTTCCAAACAAAAACCAAACAAAGAAACCATAGAACTCAATAACACAATCAATAACCTAGACTTAATGGACATATATAGAATATTCCATCCATCAACGAGCAGATTCACTTTCTTCTCACCAGCACATGGAACCTTCTCGAAAATAGACCATGTGTTATGCCACAGAGCAGCCCTTAGGAAATGCAAAAAAAAAAAAAAAAAAAAAAATAGAGATACTGCCTTGTGTTCTATCAGATCATAATGGAATGAAAGTAGAAATCAATGACAAAATAAATAAATTACTCCAACACCTGGTGACTAAATAATATGCTATTGAATGAAACATGGATAACAGAAAACATCAGGGAGGAGATAAAAGAATTCTTAGAGGTAAATGAGAACAATGATACAACATATGAAAATTTCTGGGATACTATGAAAGCAGTACTAAGAGGAAAATTCATTGCATGGAGCACATTCAAGAAAAGAATGGAAAGTCAACAACTAAATGACCTAACATTACAGCTTGAAGTCCTAGAAAAAGAATAGAATAACAGCAAAAATAGTGGAAGACAGGAAATAATTAAAATCAGAGCTGAAATCAATGAAATTGAAACAAAAGAATTTAAAAAATTGACAAAACAAAAAGTTGGTTCTTTAAAAAGTAAACAAAATAGACAAACCCTTATACTAACAAACTAACAAAGAAGAGAGAAAACTCTTAATTACTAAAATTCATGATGAAAAAGGAAATATCATGACAGACACCACTGAGATACATAACAATGAGACGCTACTTTGAAAAATCTATATTTCAACAAAATAGAAAATAGCAAAGACATCAACAAATTTGCCATGAACCACTCCTTTTAGAGACTTTTATGGAGACTTAATCATATAGGTATGATGGATTATGAATTCAATCTCCAACTTCTTTCCCCAGAGGATAGAGTGCGGGACTGAAAGTTCTAAGATTTTAATCACCACTTGGTCTTTCTTGTGACCATCCTCCATTCTGAAGCTCCCTAGAGCCCACCAAGAGTCTTTATTAAAGCAAAAATCCCTCCTATAACCCAGGAGATTCTGCAGCATTTAGAAGCTCTGTTCAAGGAACTGAGGTCAAAGAACAAGATGTTCCTAAAACACTTGTGTGTTTCTTATTGTGTCACAAACTGTTATCTGGAACAATAATGAATTCATTGGTCATAATGGAACAATGAATTAATTACAAAGAAGAAGTTATGAGCAAGGGTTTTCACTGCTGGTGTGAGAAGTTACAGATAAGCAAGAGGTGAAGGCAGAATGATTTATGGCTTAATGGATTAGAATCCACTGACTACAGATAATTATAAACTCATGTTTAGCTTAATACATTCAGATGGTTCCACATGAACATAGTTATAATCAGAGGGTGTGTATAGATTAGAAAATACATATCACTTCTTTGTATGGTCAGTTGTGAGGGTCAAGATGCAATGAATACATTCAGTTGTCAGATGAAAGTTTTAAATACCACTCTAATAAAAGGAGTCAAGGCTCTTTGAAGAAGTAGCTGACACTAGGACTGAGACAGTAAATATATGAGTCAGGGTAATCTTCAAGTAGCAGAAAGAAAACTTTGGGACAAAAAGGGAAAATATGTTAAAGGACAACAGGAGACAATGGAAAGAGTTCCCAATGGCTAAAGCAGGAATGAATTGAGCAAGAAAATACTATAGAATCAAAAAACAAACAGCAGCTGAAGGTAACTACCCAGGTGTCTACACTGCACAAATAAATGACCGAACTGATAAATAAGTAGGGTTGACTAGAAACCTCTTGTGCAGAATTCCAGATAATTGAAGCACTCAGCCATCAAGGAGGTAGAGCTAACTCCCTGCTCCTTAACTGCATATTGATTTCCTCCAGAAGAACACAGACAATGTGCCTTGCAGAGAACAGTAACTTCACAGTGAGAAACCTGAAAGGCACTGCCCCAGCCAGGTGAGCACAGTCAGTACTAGCATGACAAGTCATCTCAAGGGCCTGAGATGATAGAGCAGCTCTCCAACTCTGTGATCTGCTTCCCGAAACCCACAGCCCCAGTCAAAACATAAGGAGAGGGAGGAAACCCTAGTGGAGAACAATCTAAAAAATACTTGACACATCCTCTCAACACTGTCAAGGTCATAAGAACAAGAAAGGCTCAGAGAAACTGTTTACCCTCAAGAAGAATCTATGGAGACACGATGGCTAGATGTCATGTGGGGTCCTGGAACAGAAAGAGGCAGAACTGCAGAACCAAAGGAAATATGACTTCAGATAACAGTAGCATATCAGTATTTCTTCTTGAAGACAAATTGTCTAAGATGTTAACACATCTGAGACAGTGCTCGTAAGTCGTAACAAGCAAAAAACTAGGCTGAGGCTGTCTGGGATAACTGACATTCTTAGCTAGTTCTGCATTTTATTATGAACCTTTATAACACAAAATTAAACAATTCTAACTAATGTAGAATTCAAGGCATGTGCCTCTTTTATTTTGAAGTAATAACACATGTGTAAACATATTTTTGCACTGTGACTAGGTTCTGGGTTTGTCTTCTAAAAACTTGATCACTTTAGAGAAAAAAATAATTTTGGAGACCCTTTTAATTCATGACTGAACTTTCTCAAAAGATATATATCTTTATTCATTCCAATGGCAAACTGACTCTTTTTTGACTGAATTACTTATTCCAAAGAATCCTTGGCTTTATTTTGTTTCTATGCTTACCCTTTAGCAGTATTAGGGTTAAACATTTGCCACTGGAGCAAACAGTCAAAGAAAAAGATAAACAAGATTGATGACCATGATGAGTGACACATTCTGAGCAGAAGAGTTTTTATAGGACACCAGCATCCATCTCCTAAAAGAACTCTGCAGGAAGTGGTGAGCACAGAGGAGCTTAGGTGGCAGCTCAATCCAGGAGTGATCTCAGATGCTGCTGTGCTGATGGAAAGTACTTTTCATTTTAGAAATCACAAAAAATTATTGGATGCCCAAACTCTTGAATGATTCCAAATTCAGTTGAACTTCTAAGTGATTTTATTATCACTCTAGCTAGTCATGAAGCTAATGATAACTAAAGGATCTATGGGGCTGGGGATGCAGCTTAGGGCAAGCGTTCTTGCCCAGCATGCAGGAGGCCCTAAGTTCAACCCCTAGAACCACAAAGGAAGAAAGAAGAATTTGTGCCTTATTTGTGTAATCAAATAGAAAATGAATAATCACTGCTTCTAGGAAAATATGTTGAACCTGAAACACAGCTGAGACTCTCAGGATCAAAATACTCTCCTTACAGTGGAATGCACAGATAGACTATCACGAACAGCAGTGTTAGACCCTAAAGTATGCTCACGTTAAGCATATGTCAAAACAACAAAAAAGACTTTATTGACTGCTGAGAAGAAAAATGGGCATCACCTAGCTTAGGAAGCTATTGATACATTGGAAATATAAGATAGTAACAAGAAAATCCTCCAGGATGAGCCAGGCACTTTGATACATGCCTGTAATCCCAGCTACTTGGAAGGCTAAGGCAGGAGGATCACAAATTTGAGGACTTCCTAGGCAACTCAGCAAGACCCTGACTCAAAATAAAATAAAAAAGCTGGGGATGTATGTGGCTCAGTGCTTGCCTAGCACATGTAAGGCCCTGAGTTCAGTCCCCAGTGCCAAAACATTCTCCAGGCCAGACAGCTGATCATAGATGACAGTGGCAGGTGTAGAACAGGGCAGAAACCATTATGTCAACCTCCCCAAAATGATGAAGTGAAACATGCACTTTGTTTAGCTCACAACATTAACGTGTTTAGTCTCTTCCTCTACTAATTCAAATATGACAACCCTTTAAATATGATAAAAAGTGTATGTACATTTTTGTGAATCAAACAGATGTGACTGACATATACTCAAATCTCTTCCAAGAGCCACCTTATAAGCATGCAGGGGCACTAACAAAAAGATAAGATGCAATCATGCTACTTCCCACATGAAATAACCTGAAGTACTAATAAATACATACTATCAAAAGAAGAAAGTCAAATTTCTGAAATCAAAAGTACATTGGTTCATTTTAAAATAATATTTTGAACAGAAGTGAAACATTTAATGAAGTTCACAAACAATAATTCCTGATAATATATAAAGCATCATGCACATTGGGGGGCCCATCCCCTTGCAAGGAATAAGGGAACTAACTTTCTGATGAATGTAGACCTTCAATAAGACATATGGATATGCTTTCTAAATTTGAAAAGTAGAAAAGAAAATGTCTGTTTAAAAAAGTTTCTTTTTAGTAAATGTATCTGAATTATAAAAAGCAGTTACTGACTTGTCTCATATATTGTTATGATTTGAGTTCTGAGAAAATTTCACCTATAGTGGTTTTAAGTGCCATGAAATATCAATTCACGTGTCATGAAATAGTTGGCATTAAAAATATCACCACTCTGCTTCTAACTTCTAAAACTGATTTGAAAATTTTGCTTAGAATAATTTCATCCAAATTTGGAAGAGGTATTATGGTATATATGCCTATGTGTAAATACATAATTTTTAAAAATGATACCTCTTGATACCTCTGATGCTTGAGTCCTGTCAAAGACTTCATATATGTGTTGGGATCCAACCCAGGGCCTCTAATAGGTTAGGCAAGTGCTCTACCACTCAGATGCACATCCAGCCCCAAAAGACATCTGAAAAAAGCAGAAATTAATTAAAATCACTTAGGATTATCATGAGAAATTTCAAACAAGACAATACTCTCAATCAAAAACAAAGTAAGTTAAAAGTATATTTTTAAAATATTGATGAAAAGCAGCAGAAGTTACAGAATAAAGAATTCTGTAGAAAATTAGAAAGAGGATAAATTAAAAGTTGCATAGGAGAAACCTACAGCACAGAACTGGAAATCCGGAGGCAATGGGGGATTTCCTAGTAAATACACACAGTGCAAAATGACTCCAAAATAAGAAAACTACAAATTGATCCATCTGCACAGAGAAGCTTGGACTGGTGCTTAGTGATCTCCCACTGGAAAAGATCCAGGATTCACTGGGGCTCACAGCTGAGTGTTACCTGACCTTCAACAAATTCTGATTTTATTTCAAATGTTCATAATCTATAGAAGAGAGAAAAAGGTGACTTTCCAAAATTCTTTTTATGGCAAATTGAAGTCTGATACAGTTAAGCTATTTCATCCAATGTAGGATGTCAGTGTTTGTACAATGGACATTATTTTATGCATCATTACAAGCACTGCCAATTAGTATGCTGAGGCCTGGAAGTGAGGCTGGCTGCTCGTCCTAGCCAGGTGGGAACAGGGTCTGGGGGAGGGGTGGGCCTGGAGGAGAGAAGGGGTCTGGGTAAGGGGCAGGGTCTGGAGGGGCATGGTCAAGAGGAGGTATGGGGTCTGGAGGAGCAGGTCTGGAGGGTGGGGTCTGGAGGAGGGTCAGGAGGGACCACAGTTAGTGAGGGTAAGTGGGCCTTGGTAGTCCCAGCTCACAGACCTCCAATCTCCAGCCTTCTATCATGACATCCCCACCCCCAGGAGAAACAGAAGCCAGGGAAAGGTAATGACAATCTGCCTGACCTGCAACCCACCACCACACGAGATGCCAACAGCCACCCAGAATCTAGGGCAGTAGTGCCTGAGCCACCTGCCACAATTACCAGCTATTAGGGAGGCTGAGGTAGGAGGATTACAAGTTTGAGGTCAACCTGGGCAATTTATCAAGATTATATCTCAAAATAAAAAAGAACTGGGGACATTGCTCAGTGGTGGAGCACTTACCCAGGATGCATGGCCCAATCCCCAGTAGTGAGAAAGAGGGAGGGGGGAGAATGCATTGTTGTTATAAAACTTGTTTTCTTTTATTCTACCTTCATCTTCATCAACATTTTAATGCATTTTAATGTTTGTGGATAATGAACTATTTGACAGAGCTGTAGAGCATTTGAAAAGTAAAATGTAATGTGCTATTTATTATAGATCAATCAATTCAATATAAAGAATTTCTAAAATGAAGGTGTAAATCATTGGAAAAGCTAGATTGGGCTCATAGAAACCTGACTGTCCAACATATTGGCATGGGCACCAATTTCCTTAACAACACCCAAGAAGTTCAAAAAATAAAACCAAGACTCAATAAGTGGGATGCCTTCAAATTAAAAAGTTTCTGCACAGCAAAGGGAACAGGGGCATGAAAAGAGACCCTCAGAATAGGAGAAACCTTTGCCAGCTACTTTCCATTAAGGGATTAATATCCAGAATATATAAATAATTCAAAACATAATTCAAAATAATAGCTCAACCAAAAATGGGCAAAAAAAACTAAATAGACATTTCTCAAAAGAAGAAATACAAATGGCCAACAAATACATGAAAAAATGTTCAACTTCCCTGGCAATCTGGGAAATGCAAATCAAAACTACAATGAGATTCCATCTCACTTCGCTTAGAATGGCAAGCATGAAGAATACCAAAAAATAAGCCAGGCATGGTGGTGGGTGCATGCTTGTAATCCCAGTGACTCAGGAGGTTGAGGCAGGAGGGTCACAAGTTCAAAACCAGTTTCAGCAACTTAGTGAGGCCCTAAGCAACTTAGTGACCCTGTCTCAAAATTTAAAGATTAAAAAGGCTGGGGATGTGGCTCAGTGGTTAAATGCTTATGGATTCAATCCCAACAAAAAAATGAATATGAAATGAAATGAATATGAAAACAATAAATGCTAGCAAGGATGTGGGGGAAAATGGATACTCACACATTGCTGGTGGGACTGCAAATTAGAGCAACCACTCTGGAAAGCATCATGGAGATTCCTCAAAACACTAGAAATGGAACCATCATATGATGCAGCTGTCCCACTCCTTAGTATTTATTCAAAAGAACCAAAATTAGCATACTAAAATGCAGGCATATCGGTGTTTATAGCAACACAATTCACAATAGCCAAGTCATGGAATCAGTCCAGGTATCCATTAACAGACAAATGGATAAAGAAAGTGTGGTATATAAACACAATGGAGTATTACTTAGAAATTAGATGGAATTATGGCATCTGCCAGTAAATGGATGGAACTGGAGAATATCATGCTAAGTGAAATAAGCCAGACTCACAAAGTCAAGGGTCAAATGTTTTATCTCGTATGCAGAAACTAGAGAGAAATAAGAAAACATAAAAAGGGAATGATTCCATGGTCAGTGAAATAGAAGAAAGGGATAGAGGGAGAGAGAGGAGGAATGGAAGAGGAAGGAACTGAGGAACAAAATTGACCAAATGATGCTATGTACCTATATGAATAGACCACAGTGAATTCCACCTTTATGTATAAGGCACCAATTTAATAAAACAATAAATAAAGAGAAGGAAGACCAGTAGAGCAAGGGAAGCAGGAAAGGAAGAGAAGAAAAGTAAATGTACCTGGGATTGAAATGGAGAAAAATATATTACATGCATGTATGCATGTCAAAATGAACCCCACTATTATGCATAACTAAAATGCACTAATAAAAACACTTTTAAAAGAGGGATATTATACATGTACTGCCAATTAAACTTTCTCAGCCAAAGAAAAATGTGGTTGATGAGTTTAGTTCCAAGAAAGTCATGGTATAAATTTTTATTAAATGCTAACTTTGTTAGAAATAATGCATTTAAACTTAAACAACTTAGTGGGTTTAACACATGTGCTTTTTGATTTTCAATATTTTTTCTACTACTTTCACACTGCAAGAAAAAATGAACAATTTAAACATTAAGAAAAATAAGTAATGGGGTATGCTGGGGCTCTGTCAGCATTCCTCCTTTCTCCCTGCCAGGTTCCCCAGAAACCACCCTGGGTTACTGCATTAAGATGATGAGGGGTCAGGCATGGTGGCACATGCCTATAATCCCAGTGGCTTGGGAGGCTGAGGCAGGAGGATTGCAAGTTCAAAGCCAGTCTCAACAACTTAGAGAGGCCCTAAGCAACTCTGCAAGACCCTGTCTTTAAATAAAATACAAAAAAGGCTGAGGATAAGGCTCAGTGGTTAAACACCCCTGGATTCAAACCCCAGTACCAAAAAAAAAAAAAAAAAAGAAAAAAAGATGAGAGTCACAGCCTAAGGAAGGGGTGCTTCTGCACAGGGATCCTTGATGAAATAGGGAAGGAGAGAGAGGGGCTCACAGCCAGGCTCCCCTCAGCTCTCAGGCCCAGGACATGGCTTTCTCCTAACCCTCCCTACCTTTCCCTCACCTACCACCTATTCATCCAGAAGCTTCTAGGGTACCCTGAGCATCTTGATCCACATCATGAGGTTCAGGCGATGCGGCAGGACCTTGCACATGGCAGAGAAGGTGGGGCCTGCAGCCCAGGGACGATACTCTTCATCCAGGAAAGGACGATCAGGAGGTGAACTTCAGTTGCGGGTGATGGATAGGTGTGAGGCAGGTGATGGAAAGGCAAGAGGCAGGCAAATGGCAGATGATAGGCACCTGACAGTGAGAAATCTGCACTCAAAAAAGGCATCGATATGCTGACTGACCGCAGGTGATCACCGTAGACAAATGGGGTAAAGGGCAGGGGATTGATAAGCAGCAAAAACTGCCTCACCAAGAAACAGATACCCTCTGCTAGAAACCTGAGTTACAGAGCGACAAGGAACCCAGCCTCCCTCTAGTCTGCTATCTTGGATCCTCTCCCTGCACTGTGACCTTTAATACTAATATAATATATGTAGTATGGAATCTAAAATTAAATAAACAGGTGCCCTTTAACCCTTAATAATAATAATTATAATAATAATAATTAGTTTCTAGCACCTGAAACTAATATAATACTTGCCCTGTGGCAATAAATACTAATATAATATCCATAATATAATAACTAAGGCTAATAAATAACTCCTGTGTCCTTTAATTAATGTAATGCCCATATGATAGCATCTGACACTAATGTATTGACTCCCCTGTGGCCTTTAATATTAATGTAACATCAATATTTAGTGTTCAAAATTAATCTAATAGCTGCTCTGTGGCCTTTAATACACAGAGCATATATATATATCCATATCATAGCATCTAAAAGTAATATAGTTAATAAATATATGCTTGACTGCCTTTCATACTAATATGATATGCATGCTACGACATCTAAATAAAACATAACCACTTCCCTGTGTTCTTTCACAATAATGTGCTACCTATAATCTAGCATCTAAAACAAATAGAATAGCTACTGTGTGGCCTTTAATACTAACATGACATTTTCTATGGCATCTGAAACTAATGTAATAGCTGCCTTGTGTCTTTAACACTAATATGATATTCATACTATAGCATGAAAAAATAAATAGTTGCCCTGTGCCCTTTAATAAAAATATCATCTCCATATTTTAAATTTGAAAATAATACAATAACCACAATCTGACCTTTAATACTATGAATTCCATAGTGTAGCATCTAAACTAATATATTAATATTTATATAACAGCATAGGAACTAAAACTAATATAATAGCTTCCCTGTGGTCTTTAATACTAATATGATATGCATGGTGTTGCATCTAATACTAATATAATATCTACTCTGTGGCCTTAAATACTAATATTCATACTATAGCATCTAAAACCAATACAATAGTCCTGTGGATTTAATATTACTATGATATCATATTTTATCATCTAAAACTAATATATAGGATCTTAAATAATAATATTCATACCATGGCCTCTAAATTGATATAGCTGCCCTGTGGCCCTTAATAACATATGATATCCATACATAACATTGAAAACTGATGTGATCACTATACTGTGACCTTTAATGGTAGTATGATTTTCATAATTTAGCATCAAAAACTGGTATAATAGTTGTTCTATGGCCTCTCACACTAATATGATATCCATATGTAGCATATAAAACTAATAAAATAGCTGCCTGTTTCCTTTAGTACTAATATAATATCCATACTACAGCATCTAAAACTATACAATAACTACCTTTGGCACAGCATCTTACATTGATACAGGGCCTTCCCTGTGGCCTTTAATACTAATATGATATATGTTCAGTACAATGTAAAAATCATAATTCATGCACTGTGGCCTTCAATACTAATATAATATGCATAGTATACCATCTAAAATTAATTAAATCAGTGCCCTGTGACCTTTAGTGCTCATATAATATCCATACAGTAGTATGTAAGAATAGTATATTGCTGCCCTGTGGCCTTCAATATCAATGATGTCATATTATAGCTTCTAATATAGTAAGTGTCCTCTGACCTTTAATATTAATATGATATCCATACTATAGCATCTAAAACTAATAACTACCACTGGGCCATTAATTTTAATGTAACATCCATACTGTGGCCTCTACAACTAATATAGTATCTTCCCTGTGACCTTTAATAATAATATAATATCTATACTATATCATGAAATTAATATAATAGCTGCCCTATGGCTTTTAATAGTAACATGATATCCATACTATAGCTTCTAAAAGTAGTATAATAGTTGCTCTGTGACCTTTATCATTAATATCAATACTGAGGTCTCTGAAACTAATGTAACAGATGTCCTGTGGTGTTTTAATATTAACATTTTTAATTGTAAACAAATGGGGTACAACTTGTTTCTCTGGTTGTACATGAAGTAGAGGCGTACCATTTGTGTAATTATACATTTACATAGGGTAATGATGTTTGATTCATTCTGTTATTTTTCCTTCCCCCACCTCTCCCACCCCTCCTTTCCCTCTATAAAGTCCCTCCTTCCTCCATTCTTGCCTCCGTCCCACTCCCCATTATGTATCATCAACTGCTTATCAGTGAGATCATTCATCCTTTGGTTTTTTGGGATTGGCTTATCTCACTTAGCATGATATTCTCCAACTTCATTCATTTATCAGCAAATGCCATAATTTTATTCTTCTTTATGGCTGAGTAATATTCCATTGTATATATATATATATATATATATATATATATATATATATATATATAACATATGATATATGTATATGTATATACATCACAGTTTCTTTATCCATTCATCAATTGAAGGGCATCTAGGATGGTTCCACAATCTGGCTATTGTGAATTGAACAACTATGAACATTGATGTGACTGCATCACTGTAGTATAAACAAAATTGATAAACCCTTAGCCACACTAACAAAGAGAAGGAGAGAGAAAACTCAAATTACTTAAATTCAGGATGAACAAGGAAATATCACGACAGACACGATTGAAATACAAAACATAATTAGAAGCTATTTTGAAAATCTATACTCCAACAAAATAAAAAAATCTCAAAGACAGGTTTCTAGAGACATATGATTCACCCAAACTGAATCAGAAGGACATACACAATTTAAATAGATCAATTTCAAGTAATGAAATGGAAGAAGTTATCAGAAGCCTACCAACAAAGAAAAGTCTGGGACCAGAAGGGTTCTCAGCTGAGTTCTACAAAACCTTTAAAGAAGAGCTCCTCAAAGTATTCCATGAAATAGAAAAGGAGGGAACCCTTACAAACTCATTCTATGAAGCCAATATCACCCTGATACCTGAACCAGACAGAGACACATCAAGGAAAGAAAATTTCAGACCAATATCCTTAATGAACATCAATGCAAAAATTCTCAACAAAATTTTAGCAAATTGCATACAAAAATATATTTAAAAGATAGTGCACCACAATCAAGTGGGTTTTATCCCAGGGATGCAAGTTTGGTTCAACATCCAGAAATCAATAAATGTAATTCACTGTATCAACAGACTTAAAGTCAAGAATCACATGATTATTTCAATAGATGAAGAAAAAGAATTTGATAAAATACAGCATCCCTTCATGCTCAAAACACTAGAAAAAATTGGGGTAGTGGGAACATTCCTTAACATTGTAAAAGCTATCTATGCTAAGCCCATAGCCAATATCATTCTAAATGGTGAAAAACTGAAAGTATTTCCCCTAATATTAATATTTATCCATACTATCACATCCAAAATGGATATTATTGCTGACCTGTAGCCTCTCATACTAATATAATATCCATACTATGGTCTCTGACACTAATGTAATAACTTTCCTGTGGCCTTCAATATTGAGATGATATGTAGTATGGTTTCTATAATTATTATAATAACTGCACCATGGTCTTTAATATTAATGATATTCATACTATAGCATCTACAACTAATATAATAGGTGTTGTGCTGTCTCTAATACTAAAGATGCCCATACTATACCCTCTAAAACTAATATAATAGGTGCCCTGGAGCCTTTAATATTAATATAGTGTCCATGATGTGACCTCTAACATTAATTTAATGGCTTCCATGTGGTCTCTAATACTAATGTGATGTCCATACCATAGCATCAAAATCTGATATAATAATTGCTCTGTGGACTTTAATACTACTATGATACCCATAGTATAAAATCTAAAACTGATATAAATGCTGCCTTTTGGCTTTTAATACTAAGATAATATTCAACTGTTGCATCTAAAATGAATGAAATTGCTGCCCTGTGGCATTAATACTCATGTAATAACCATATTCTAGAATCCAAAGCTAAATTATAGCAGCTTTGTGACCTTTCACATCAATGTGATATCAATACTATAGCATGATAAACTAATCTAATAGCTGCCCTGTGGCATTTAATACTAATATACTATCCATAGTATAGTATCTAAAATAAACATGATGTTTCTCCTGCAATCTTTAATACTAATGTAATATCCATACTATAGCATCTTATACTAATATATTAGCTATCCTGTGGCCTTCAAACTAATATATTATCCATACTACAGCATCCAATGCTAATAGAATATCTACCCCATAATCTTTAATATTGTAATGGTTAATTTGAATTGTCAACTAGATTGGATTAAGAGATTAAGATTAAGAGGCTTTTGGGTGTGTCAATAAGGATGTGTCTAGGAATGATTGGCATTTGGGATAGCAAACTGAAGTGGAGACCCTTCCTAAGCATGGGCAGCACCATCCAATGGGATGGTGGCTTGGATGGAATAAAAGTTGAAAGAACAAGGAAGTAGCAGCAGCTGCAAGCTGTATTCTTCTTGAATTTGTTCTTTATTTTTTGTCTCTTTTTGTTTTTACTTCTAAGTACTATAATTTTACATTAGATATTTTAATAATTTTTAGTTATACATGACAGTAGAATGTATTTTGGCAGAATATACATACATAAAGTTTAACTTATTCTATTAAGTTCCCACTCTTATAGTCATACATGATGAGTTACCCTGGTCATGTATACAAATACAAGGCTAGGAAAGTTGTGACCAATTAATTCTACTGTCTTTCCTATTCCCCTCCCAACTCCCTTCCCTTCATTATCCTTTGTCTAGTCCAATCTATTCTATTATTCCCCTCCCCAATATCCCTTGTTTTGGGTTAGCATTCACAAATCAGAGAAAACATTTGGCTTTGGATTTTGGGGATAGTCTTATTTCACTTAGCATGATTTTCTCCAGTTCCATCCATTTACTGGCAAATGCCATAGTTTCATTCTCTATATGGCTGAGTAATAATCCATTTTGTATATGTATCACATTTTCTTTATGCATTCATCCATTGGAGTATATCTAGCGTAGTCTCCATAGCTTGGCTATTGTGAGTTGAGTTGCGATAAACATGGATGTGGGTATGTCACTGTAGTATGCCATTTTTAAGTCTTCTGGGCATAGACTGAGGAGTGGGATAGCTGAGTCAAATGGTGATTCTATCCCAAGTTTTCTAAGGAATCTTCATATTATTTTTCATAGTGGTTGCACCAATTTGTAGTCCCACAAACAATGTATGAGAGTACCTTTCTCCCCACATCCTCACCAACATTTACTGTTACTTGTATTCTTTTTTTGTTTTGCTTTTTGTACCAAAAATGTTTCTTGTACCAAGTATTGAACTCAGGAGCACTCAACCACTGAGCCCCATCCCCAGTCATTTTTTTGTATTTTATTTAGACACAGGATCTCGCTGAGTTGCTTAGGGCCTCACTGAATTGCTGAAGCTGGTTCTGAACTCACAATCCTCCTGTCTCAGCCTCCCAAATCACTGGGATCTATAGCATGCACCACCATGCCTTTCCTATGTGTATTCCTTATAACTGCCATTCTGACTCAAGTGAGTTGGAATCTCAGTGTAGTTTTAATTTGCATTTCTCTAATTGCTAGAGATGTTTAACATTGTTTTTCATTTATTTTTGACCATTTGTATTTCTTCTTCTGTGAAGTACCTGTTCAGTTCCTTTACTCATTTATTGATTAGGTTAATTTTTCTGGTGTTAAGTGTTTTGAGTTCTTTGTATATCCTGGAAATTAATGCCTTATCTTAGGTACTGGTAGTGGAGATTTTCTTCCAATCTGTAGGATCTCTGTACACATTGAATGAGTTCTTGATTGAGGATATCAGACTTGCTCCTTTACTCTTCCAAAGCAGTTTCTGCCAGTGATTCTCTAGGGATTTTCTGGAAGCTTTTGGTCTTGGGCTAGGGTAGCACAGTTGATTCTCTTGCTCTGAGGTTTCAGCCTCTTGGACTGCACAGCTACTGGCTCCTCCAGCTCTCCAGCCTGCAGATGACCATTGTGGACTTTCTAGCTTCTGGTCATGTGAGGCAATCTAATAAATTCCCTTTTTAAAATATTTTTTTTCATTGTAGGAGGACACAATACCTTTATTTTATTTTTATGTGGTGCTGAGAATCGAACCCAGGGCCTCACACATGATAGGCAAGTGCTCCACCACTGAGCCACAACCCCAGCCCAATAAATTCCTTTTTCATTATCATGTTTCCTGTTGATTCTGTTCTTCTAGAGAGCCCTAACTAATACAAATACTAATGTAATAGTCATATTACAGCATCTAAGACTAATATGATATCTCCCCAGTAGACTTCAGTAATAATGTAATCTCCACTGAAGAGCATCTAAACCTGATATAATAGCTGCTTTGTGGCCTTTCATAGTAATATGGTATCTATAATGTGTAATTTAAAATGAACATAATAACTAACCTTTGGTCTTTAATGTTGAAATAATATCCATAATATAACAGCTAATATTAATAAAATATGCACACTGTGGCCTAGAAAAATCATGATATTCATACCATGGCATCTAAGAGTAATATAATGGCTGCCCTAGCCTATTAATATAATCTTCATCCTCTAGCACCTAAAACTCATAGGTACTCTGTGGCTTTTAATGTTAAGATAATATCCATAACATAGCATCTAAAAATAATATTATAGATACCCTATAGCCCTAAATATTAAAATAATATTCATAGTGTAGCTTCTAAACCAGTGTAGTGGCATCTCTGTCACTTTTTTAAAACCAAGAATGTTCTTTATTTGTACAAAGCATTGTAATCTTTGAAAAAGTCTTCATTTATCAATAAACTTTTCATTTATTTAACAAATAAGTGATGTTAAACCATAACACACTACCTTGTCAAATCCCAAGTGCTCCAAGGGAGAAAAAAAAAGTGCTTTGAAGCATTGAATGGAAATTAAAAAGGTCAACAGAGATACTTCAGAAGAAGCTAAAGGGGAAGTTGGAGTGGGGTGGGGGGTTTGATTCATGATCACCATCAGATTTACCTCAAGGTGCAGAGGAGTTTTTCACAAAATCATTTTTTAAGTTATGAGATTAGAATTAAGGAACAGAGGAACCTGCACTTTGGGATATAAAGTAAGTAATCAAAATCCCTAGATTACCAGGTGAAATGAGTAAAAGAGGAAGAGAAAGTAGAGAAGAGGCAGAAGAGAGAGGAAATAAGAAACAAGCTCATTATGAACTAGAGAATGGAAAACCAAGGACAGGAGTCTGGGAGTGCAAGAGGAGAAAGGTAGGATCGTGAAACTTCCAGGAGGTGACAGTGAATCCTGGAGTTGAACAAAGGTAAAAGTGAGTGACATCTAACACTGTGCCATCTGCTCTGGAAAAGTAAGACACTGGCACCCTGGCTTGACTAATTCCAATCAACTCTGCTAATTTAAAAGCACACTTGGCCAGAGTACAGCCATCCCACAGGCTACATGTCTGCAGGCCATCTGAGAGGGATCTAGAGGAAGCAAAACTCAAATGAATGCAACTGTCAAGTGAAGGAATGGCAGAGTGCATTATTCTCCCATAGATTCCTAGTTGTTTATTAAAGCTAACCTATCCCGGTCATTCTTAATATGCTACTATTGCCAAATACTGTACAATCAGACATAGGTTGATCATGATCCAAGTTCCAATTTTCCCTGAGCCTTCACTGGCTCTGTGATCTGCAGCATAGCAGGCAGCTTGGAAGTTATTATATTTTTTGGAGGGGCAAGGAGACTTGGGATAAAAAAACACCTAGCCATACAAGAGTATACAAGAGATATCTAATCAATTAGTCATTCAGAATCCCTTACCAAAAAGTCATAACCTTCAGATTGCTTAAGCAAAACAGAATTCCACCACTCAAATGCTGAGTCTGGGAAGTGCTGGTTTTGATGATTCTAGCCAGTTTCTAGTTTGGTCTTCTTAGGCACATGTGCCTAAGACTGTTCTGTCCAGTAGGGCAAAGCTTTGGGTAAACCTGCACCACGTTTCAGTGTGGGAGCTTCCATAGTGCCATGGTCTCTCACCCTATTCAATTTTCCACACCCCCCTCTTCCTTCTGTTCTTCTTCCAGCCCTCTGCATCTTCTTCATTGTCTTATCCATGCTCCTGCCTTCCTCTTCTGAGCCTGTTTTTCTCTATCCTTCTGGTTTAGCTCTGTTGTGCCCAAAGGCTCGAGACCCCGCAAAGACCACCAGAGACCACGATCAATGCAAGCAGCAAAGAGTCATTTATTAGCAAGCTCGAGCCTGGTCCTCTGCGTCCTTAACCGGTGATGCTAAGAGAGGCCCCCAGCCCTCGTTAGCAGGGTTTTTATAATGACAGGCAAGCAGTTTTACAGTGTTCTTTTAATTGGTTAACATTTGAACAGCTAAACATTAGTCCTCCTCTGGTTGGGTCCGGCCAATCTATTTGATTCTCATTGGGTCCTGCCAGAACTGAACGGTCCTAGTGGAAGAAGGGAGGAGGGAAGGGGTGAACTATGCAGGAGATGAGTCGGGGCTAAGCCCCGCTCCCATCCTTGATGGATAAGGTCTCCAGACAACCGCACATTCCTCGGACAAATATCTCTTAACAACCTTGGTAAGCACAGGGACCCAGCAGTCCTGTTTGTCCTTGAGACAGTTAGCAGCACAGATACCACCCTGCTCTCAACATTCCCCCCTTTCCAAGAACACTTAGAGAGCCAATCTTGGGTCTCTATTGTTTTAATTCTTGCTGCTTAATGGGCTGATATTGGGCCTTTAGCACCATTAGCTGTACTGTATTTATTCTATCTTTAACAAAAGCAATTTAACTTATTGATTATACAAGGTCCTATAGTTAAAGCTAGTAACAACAATATTAGGGGTCCCACTGTAGCGGACACCAGAGTAGTTAACCAAGGGGAAAAATTGAACCAGGATTCAAACCAGTTCTGACTAGCTTCCTGTTCTTTCTTTCTGTTTGCTAGTCCTTCTCTGACTTTTGCCATGTTATCCTTAATTGTTCCAGAGTGATCTATATAAAAGCAACATTCTTCTCCTAGGGCTACACATAGGCCTCCTTGTTGTAAGAATATTAAGTCCAAACCTCTTCTGTTTTGCAAGACCACTTCAGCTAGGGAAGTTAAAGATTGTTCTAAATGAGAGATTGAATCTTCCAAACGCTCCATGTCTGCATCTATCGCTGCTCTTAGATTGGAGTAATGTCTGTTCTGGGTAACTAAGGAAGCTATTCCAGTTCTTAACCCTCCCAAGCTAGCCCCGAGCAGCAGACCAAGAGTTAATGTGGTAATAGGTTCTCGTTTTTGTTGAATAGGGTTCTGTTTCAGGCCCCATCCTTGTTCAATCATAGTCATAAAACTTTGGTGCTCATGGTAAATTAGCCACGGAACCAATCTGACTAGAACACAATAATCCTTTGACTGTTTTAACACACTCCAGTGGACACAGGGGGTGAGTCCAGAGGAGCAAGCTCACCAAGTATCATTGTGGGGGATTATAAAAGAATTTTCTTCCTCCGGTTGGATTTTCCATGTCAAACGACAGAGGGACCTGCTGGCATAGGGCACTGCTCCTAAACAGAGCCCTTGCCCTGACACTTGTTCTAGGGTTAGGGACTGTGTAGATCGCCAGCGGCGATCCTGGAGCTTGGTGGATATAGTAACATACGCTTGCACTGCTACTCCCTCATAATATGGGGGGACAGTGTCATAGCAGAGCCAGCAGGACCTGGTCAAATTAGGATAGGTGGCATTGAGCACCAGGAAGGACCAAGACAAAAGGCTCAGAAGGGGATGAGCTTCCGTTTGAATTGGATCCACAATTGACTGTTCATGGGGTTGTTTAGTTCTTAAGTAGGGGGCACTTAAGGAGTGGGTGGTATTCAGTCACAGTCAAGTTGGGAACCTTTGCCGCTGGGTTGGTTACTTCCCAGGTGATTTCATAAGGCTGATATGGGCTGAAGTTGGTGGCTCCAAAAACTGGAGCTACAGCTATGGTTATGGCCAGAACGAAAGAACAAAGCAAAAGCAAGAACATAGTCACAGTCTATGGCGGCAAGGCTTGATCTTTAGCGGGTTGTCCTTAGACCTGTTCACTCTCCAGGCAGAGTCGTCTAGGGCAGGAAGCACGATGTCGGAAAGGGGTTCAGTCAACTTGGCATGGGTGTGATGAATCCAGGAGGCGATGCTGTCGACTTTGAGAGCAGTGGGTGTAGTCAAAATGACCATATAGGGGACCTTCCACTGTGGTTCCAAGTTACCCTGTTGATGTCGCTTTACTAGGACCCAATCACCCGGGTGGAAGTTGTGAGGAACAGGAGGCGGGCCTGACTCGTACAGACTTTTGAGCTTAGGCCAGACTTCTCTGTGGGCCCTCTGCAGGGCCTGGAGGGAAGATAAAAGTTCAAAATCATCTACATTTTCTTCTTTTAAAAGCCGCTCAGTCAGATCACGGAGTATTGGAGGCGGGTCCCAAACATGATTTCATAAGGGATGAGTCCCATCTTATAGGGAGAATTATGCACCCGATATAGGGCATAGGGAAGGAGAGCCACCCAGTTACCGCCAGTCTTCAGGGTTAATTTGGTTAAGGTCTCTTTTAAAGTTCTGTTCATTCTCTCTACCTGTCCTGAACTTTGGGGTCGATAAGCACAAGGCAGTTTCCAATTTGCCCCAAGTACTGAAGCCAGCCCCTGACTTACCTGTGAAGTAAACGCTGGCCCATTGTCAGACCCTATCATCACAGGAAATCCATACCTTGGCAGGAGGTCCTCTAAAATCTTTTTAGCCACTATCTGTGCCGTTTCCCGCTTGGTGGGGAATGCTTCAACCCATCCTGAAAAAGTATCTACAAAAACTAATAGATATTTTTACCCATACCTTCCAGGTTTTACTTCAGTGAAATCAACTTCCCAATATGCCCCTGGCCTATCCCCCCTTAATCTATTTCCTGATTCCCACTTGCTATATCCTGCATTTGTTAACTTACAAATTCTGCAACTTTTGACGATCTGTTCTATCTTATTTTGCACACCTTTAATTCTAATTCCTGCTTGCAGCATCAAGTCCTGTAATTTTCTTGTCCCCATGTGGGTGGTCTGGTGGAGCCTGCGCAACACTTTCTGCCCCATCAGTTCTGGAAGTATTATCTGGTTTTCAGAGTCTTTCCACCATCCATCTAAGCATTGGGCTAGTGGTTGCTGGCGAATCCATGATAAGTCCTCTTCCGTGTAGGTTGGGTCTTTTGGGAGGGTTCGTGAGCCAGAGTCTGGGAGTTGAGCAACCGTGATCAAGTCTCTCTGGAGGGTTACTTCATGTGCTACCTTGTCTGCTAAGCAGTTGCCCCTGGATACTGGATCAGATGGTTTTTGATGCCCAGGGCAATGTACGATAGCCAATTTCTTGGGTAACCAGAGGGCGTCTATCAGGGACACAATTTCTTCCTTGTTTTTAATAGATTTCCCCTCTGCAGTTAGCATTCCCCTTTCCCTGTAAATAGCCCCATGAATATGGGCAGTTGCAAAGGCATAATGACTGTCCGTGTATACAGTCAATTTTTTGTCTTTTCCCATCATTAGAGCCTTAGTCATGGCTATCAGTTCTGCCTTCTGGGCAGAGGTGCCTATTGGTAGAGGCTCAGCCCAAATTACCTCTGTCTCAGTCACTACTGCTGTACCCGCATACCTTTGACCCTGATGTAGAAAGCTGCTCCCATCTGTGAACCATACTGCATCTGCATCAAGCAGCAGATGATCTTGCAGGTCTTCTCTAAGCCCATGAACCTGGGCTAGGATTTCCGAGCAGTCACGTATGGATGTGTCCAGGTCAGGGTCAGGAAGCAGTGTAGCAGGGTTGAGGGCTGAAGGTGCCCAAGTCCTCATGTAGAGCTTCGTCAAACAAGGCAGGAGAATTTTTGAATCCCTGCAGCAATCTCGTCCAGGTAAGTTGTCCATTGATACCCTCATCAATGTCTGTCCATTCAAAGGCAAATAGCTCTTGGCTCTTTGGAGCTAGAGGCAAGCTGAAAAAGGCATCTTTTAAATCCAGCACCGTATACCATTGTCTGTAAGGAGGAAGCGCACTGATTCCGACCCAGATCATGCACCCTGGAGTTCCCAAGTGGTGGTCGATTACTCGGGAGTCTGTTTCCTTCTTTTTCTGCTCTCCCTCCCTGCACTGCTACTGCTAATGCTTTGGTTATTTCCCTAGTAGTCCTAAGCTGCTTTTCCTCTGGTGCATCTCTGTTATTGAATACCCGCTGGGCTATTCTCATTAAGTCTTGAATACTTTTCCCTTCTAAATCCTCTATTTTTTGTAACTTACGCCTTATGTCCGGTGCTGCCTGGTTAACAAAGCTCATTACTACTGCTGCCTGATTCTCTGGGGACTCTGGATTCATAGGAGTGTACTGTCTAAATGCCTCCATTAATCTTTCTAAATAAGCTGAGGGTGATTCCTGTTTTTCTTGCATGACTGAATACACCTTGGCCAAATTAGTGGGTTTACGAGTTGCTGCCCGGAGACCCCCCATTAGAGTCTGGTGATAAACCCGGAGTCTCTCCCTACCTTCAGCTGTATTGTAGTCCCATTCATCTTGCGGAGGCCTGGACAAGGGGAAAGAAGCATTAATTAAGTCAGGGTTTACAGTAGGTTGTCCATCGTCTCCGGGGACCAACTTTCTGGCTTCCATCTGGATTCTTTCAAGCTCCTCGGTTGGGAACAGAATCTGGAGTAGCTGCTGACAGTCATCCCAAGTAGGTTGATGAATGAACATGACACTATCTAAAAGGGAAATCAAGTCTTTAGGGTTGTCGGAAAACTTAGCATTTTGATTTTTCCAATTATATAAATCGCTTGTAGAGAAGGGCCAATATTGAAGCTGGGGATTGCCAGCATTGTCTGGCGGCCCACTTTCTCAGAGCGGCAGAGCGATGGTGGAATCTGGAGCTTCTGGTCGGGAGGGGCCGGCTGCCTGCTGGGCTCGGCTCCGCGTTCGCCTTGCCAGCCCTCCCGAGCCAGTTCTTTCTTCCTCATTTCTGGCTGCAGCTGCTTCTCTCTGTTCTGCAACCTCCAGTCCTGGGTCCTGAGGAGGAATAGGGGCTTGCATATAAGGAGGCGGGTTAACAAGAAGGGGGTCTGGATCTTCCTCCGGGAGAATAGGGTGGGGAGCTGTGGGCTTTAACTTTAATGTCCATAACTTTACAATCATTTACCCTTTTATTAAAGTACTACCACATACTATCTGTTTTGAAGGTGATGACCTATTATCACAAGTTACCTAGGTTGTATGTTCTGGAAGCAGCTACTTCTGCAAAATAGTAACAGGCAACAGTTTTCCAAAATGAAATTAGCAAGAGTAAAAACATATTTAGCTTGTATAATAGTTATCTTGAATTTTGGCTGAGTTCTACATTATATACCCTGTTTGAGATCACAGTAATCTTTACAACAAACATCAAACTTTTGAGCACAACTTTAAATGAGTTAAAGCCTGGCTTACTTTGGAGTCATTCTAACATGTAGCAGGGTGAGGCAGAGCCTTATCTCAGGTAAGGCAGGGCTCTTCACAAGTCTTAAGTAAAATGTTCTAATCCTAAAACTAATTTTTGCCCCTTTTGCCATGACCAGCATGACCAAATTTTCAAGTTCAGTGAGGTTCAAAGGAGTATTAGAAAATAAAGGTTTATAAACACAGATTTTGAAGATTAAACTGAGATCAGATGGAGCTCTGTTCTCTGATGGAAATGCAGACCTAAAGAGTTATGTTAGCAACATTTATACATGTCTTATTATTAGGTTAAAGACTATGTAAGCATTATTCTTTGTTTTCAGGAGAGTTACAGAGACTAGAACATCTACATAACTTTTTCCCACAACTGCAAAGTGCAATGTTAGGAACTCCGTGTAGCTCTCAAAGAAGTCCACTATCCAAAGTTACTGTAAGGTGGGCAGGAACTAGAGAAGGGAACTGATGAAACACTGGTTATCTAGCAAAACAATTTCTTTCTGCCCAAGAGCTGTGTGCCTGAGATCAATGTAAGAGCTGATAGGACTCCTGTACAGAGCCTCCCCAGGGAGGCTACTGCCACAGCAGTTAGGCATCTTGTGCTCCTACACAGGAACATTCCCAGGCACCAGGCAGGCTACAGTCATGAAGTCAGGGACCCCAATCTCGGTCATTGTTGTCCCATTTTTGCTATAGTGCATTATACTCTTTCTTAAATGTCATTTTAAGAAGTTTACATATATTGATTTCTGAGTCCATATGGACATTAGTTAACACAGTCTAACATTATATCCAGAACAGGAATCAATCAAAGAAAGGCTGAGAGAACTTTTAACTTTTCTTTTGTGTAGCAAAATGCTTTCACCTTCTACAATATGAACCTTTAAACAAATCAGGCTGTCACTAACTCTTAGATATACATTTACATTTACATTTTTATCTCAGTGAAATAAGTAACCAATTTTACATATACCTTACTGATAATATGTCCCATAATAGAACATTAAATGATAGAAATAAATCCCCAATAAAATGTACTATTTAAGTTTAATATTACCAGTACAGACAAGTTTATTCTGGAGAATAGCAGCTTGACAAATTTCCTGCTTTAAAAACTTGTATACCTGGAAAATATGAATACATTTAATATACAAGGAGTGACCATTTCACAATTACCTTGACACTTTAATCTTACTAAATTCAGTTTTTAAAGAAAAATTTAGACTCTGTAACATAGTACAATACTCTTAACAGTTGTTTAACCATAATTGTATAAACCCCAAGTTTTAAGACTAATTGTTTTAAAGAATAAAACTTAATAGATACAAAGTTAAGAGTAAATTAGTGTTTCTAAGAAATCCTTATTATTTTACCATGTCATTTTACCATATAGATTAAACTTTGGCTTATATCAGAACATTAGTATTTCACCTTAGGAAAAACCTTAAATAGCTTTAGCTGTCTCACATACACACAACCAACTTAGTTACACACAGACTTGTTGAAACTTGCCCTTTACTTACACACAGACTTTCTTAGCACTTACTTAGACCCTCATGTATTCCATCACACAGGCACTTTCTTACCCAGAAACATTTTCTTTTCCTTTTTATTAAATATATTTCTAAACCCAGAACCTTTTATTTTCTCTTTCCTATCTGTTGACCCCTTTTTGTCCACATTCTGAAACAACTCTTATGAAATTTTTGAATTTAGACAAATTACTCTGATTTAACAAGATAAAATACTTTGTGGTTTATAGTACTCTAACTGAAACACAGTGAAAGGGGAGATGGTAGCTCTAAATCCAAATCTAAGAGCTCCTTGGAGCTTTGCAGAACTGGAGGGGGAGCAGGGGGAAGTGGTAAGGAAGCAGATGGAACGCTCACCCTCCGAGTTGAGGTTTTATCTGTTAGAACATAACTCTTAATAACCTTGTTTTTAGTAATGACACAAAGCAATTTTAAACCCTTTCTAATTTACCAACCTATGAAAACACCAATAATGTTTAAGTATGTTACCCCATGTAATTTAAGGAGTTAAAAGTACTTGATGTTATTTAACAATGAGCATTTTAACTTTGCAAATTAATCAGATGTCACCAACAAATACATTTGAGTAATCCCATACATGTTAACTCTAATTCACTTATTCTGTAAAAACCAAGATATCAGACAAGTGTCCTGAACAGTATTTGCTGTCTCTTTCCTGTTGAAGAAAAGTCCTAGAAACAATTGATATTAGACATTGTTTAACATCAACATTCCATTAGTTTGACCACCTAGAGACTTGCGAGTTATTTCTAAAGACATTTTACTTTTATTAGTTTACCCAATTTAAATTGAACCTTTTAAAATCACATGAATAAAAGTATTTGGATCCATTTTTAAATTTTAATTTTAGGAGCGCTTAGTTTTGATATAGACAAAACATGACATTAGCACAACATACAAATAATACAAAATCAAAGGTCTTGTAACTTTATAGGTGAATCTCCATTGCAATGTAACAGATGTTCAAAAACTCTAGTTGAATAAAAATAGAACTGATCAAAAAGAAAAAATCATTAACCTAGGTATGCAGGATCAAAATTAAGAGCTCAAAAATACAGCATTAGAGAAAAACAAAACAAAACAAGAATCCTAGAGAATGAGTTAGTTCTGTGTAGCAGCCCAGGAGTTTAAAACAGACACCTTTTTTTTTCTTTTCTTCAGGTTACCCCGCTTTCCCACTGAGACTGCTGCAGTTTACATTCCAATGCAGGCTTTAGCAAGGCCAGGCAGGGGAGAGGGAGGGATCACCTAGGGCTTTTTAACCCTTTTTCTTCCTGGTTGAGAAATCAGGTTAGGTTTGAATGCAGAAAATCACAAAACATTATTTCTTACTACTTTTGAGGAATGGAGCTGCTGAGCTCTCTGCCTAGGGGGATTGGAGTAAACAAATCTCTCAGGAACAAGGAGAAGGACTGTAAAGTACCCTGCAAGGAGTATCCCTAAACCTAAGATCGAATTAACACAATGAAGAATTTAATAGAAGGCAAGAGTAAAGACCATATAGTACAATACACAAACAGACAGACACGTAGCGCACTAAATCAAAAATTGGCTAGCTGGTACTTTGTCAACAAAAACAAACAATTTCTGATTATATCAAAGAGTTTCCCAGATGCAACACAATGCCCAAATGGGACAAAGAGTTATCCAGATGCGACAAGGTCGCCCGATTGCAGCACAGAAGCTTCCCAGATGTGAGAGTCACCCAAATGCGACAGAGTCGCCCAGATGCAGCACAGATGCTGCCCAGATGCAGCACAGAAGATGCCCAGATGTGAGAGTCACCCAAATGCGACAGTGTCGCCCAGATGCAGCGCAGAAGCTGCCCAGATGCAGCATGGAAGCTTCCCAGATGTGACAGAGTCACCAGATGTGACAAGTTCATCCAAATGCAGCACAGAAGCTTCCCAGATGTGACAGAGTCACCAGATGCAACAAAGTCGCCCGACGGGTTGAGGGGATGTCTCCCAAGACCCTGCTGGGGTCCTATAGTGCATCCACCAGGACTATGCCAGCCCAGAACCAGAACCTGCAGGCAATCCAGACCAGAAAACACACAGCAATGCCTCACTCACCGGCCGAAGGTGTCACTTATGACTCTATGATCAGGTGTCTGGGTGGGCTTGGGGCATCCCGGACGAGCCCCCATATGTTGTGCCCAAAGGCTCGAGACCCCGCAAAGACCACCAGAGACCACAATCAATGCAAGCAGCAAAGAGTCATTTATTAGCAAGCTTGAGCCTAGTCCTCTGCGTCCTTAACCGGTGATGCTAAGAGAGGCCCCCAGCCCTCGTTAGCAGGGTTTTTATAATGACAGGCAAGCAGTTTTACAGTGTTCTTTTAATTGGTTAACATTTGAACAGCTAAACATTAGTCCTCCTCTGGTTGGGTCCGGCCAATCTATTTGATTCTCATTGGGTCCTGCCAGAACTGAACGGTCCTAGTGGAAGAAGGGAGGAGGGAAGGGGTGAACTATGCAGGAGATGAGTCGGGGCTAAGCCCCGCTCCCATCCTTGATGGATAAGGTCTCCAGGCAACCGCACATTCCTCAGACAAATATCTCTTAACAACCTTGGTAAGCACAGGGGCCCAGCAGTCCTGTTTGTCCTTGAGACAGTTAGCAGCACAGATACCACCCTGCTCTCAACAGCTCTGAAGCTTCCTTCTTGCCTTGCTTTTCCTGTCAGAATTGGGTAAAACCTTGGACCAATTAGTCCAGACTGCTGTAATAGTCTTTATGTCTGGGGGCAGATTGGGTCAAGAATTTGTTTTTAAGATGATTTTCTCCATGACACCGGCTCAATATTATGTTAAGAGGACATTTATACATATTTTAACAAGCCTTCTAGAACTTGTTTTAAGCAAGTAATAAACTGCTGGAGTGCTGTCTCTTCCAGGACTGAAAGCACATCCTTGCGTTGAGCATCTCACCCCCCACCCCTTTCCTTGCAAAGTTGTTGGCAGATGATGTTAGTACAGCACGAAGACACAACTTGTATATCAACTCATCTTAGAGTTTAGAAAAGGAAAGTCTGAAAAGCACAGAAAGTCATGGAAGAAAACATAGAGGAAAAGTCAAGTGTCTCATGCTGCCTTTCTTCCTGGAAGCTCCACATTTGGGGGAATCATGGAGTCTCCTCTACTGAAGTACTAAACTCCCATGGCTGGGGATGGAACTCAATATAGAGCCATTCCCTGGGATGTATGTTGCCTTGGAATAGATTCTCAGGCTGCAACATAAATTAGTGAATGCATGAATGGCAACCAGAAAACAATGTAAGGGCAAAACAAAAACAAAAACAACAAACAACAAACAAACCAACCCATTTTGGGGCTGTTAGTAACCTACAAAATTTTTACTATTAGAAAATTCAACTACAGATGGTGCCAGAAGAAATGTGTCTGTAGTGGGCTTTGGTGCCAGTGGCAGGAGTGGCAGCCTGTGCACCAGCTTTTCCAGAACCTGACTGGAGGTCATGTAAGTGCAGGAGTACAAGCCCGTTATCAACCAACACAGCAGAGAAACTGAGGAGAAAAAGAAGGGGAGAGAGGAACTGAAAGTCATGGACAAATAGAAAAGGGAAAGCCTAGTTTCTTTCTTCTGGAATAAAGGCAGCATTACAGAGAGAAATAAGAGAGTGTAGTACAGGGAAGGAAAGCACCAAATAATTTTATTTCTGTGAGGCTGAGGAGTGAACCCAGGTGCACACTACCTGCAGCCTCAGCTTCTTTTATCTTTTATTTTGAGACAGGGTCTTCTGAGTCTGCCCAGGATCATATTCTCCCATCTCAGCCACCATAGTCATTGAGAAGTTTCTTAAAAAATGAACATGGGAATCAAAGAAATCTGCTTCCTGTTTAAGGAAGAAAAGCAAGCTCTTTGTTCATTAGGCTGTATTTTCTGGGGTTAGAGTTGTTGGGGAACACAAAGCCTTTTGCACATTGAACTGCTTACCTCCTGGCGCTGGAGTAGAGCTGAGTGCTGGAGGCTTTCCCTGGAATGTTGATGCCTGAAGTGGGATTCACAGGACTACCATATACATGAGTAAATGACAACAAGGAAACAAAATCAGGCTAAATGAAAAGGTTTCTGTCGTGATAATAAAAAAGTTGTTTTCCTACCTAAGAAGTTAACTATGTTGTCAAAAGAAACCTCAAAATGATTTCCAGGGATCCAAGTCAAATCTTCAGAGAATTTTCAAGCAGGATCAAGAGGAACAAGGTAGAAGAAAATCTAGACCTTTCAAATCAAAAACAGTACATGGGGTAGCCTGAGGTACATGTGATTTCAGAGGCCAAGGCTGGGGTTTGATGTGTGTGCAGGTGTTTGGGCCCAGCCTCTGGAGCACAGCCTGTACATCATGGAGAAAAGAGAGTTTATGGGGAATAGAAAGTCATGAAAGAAACAGAAGGAAGAGTCAGGTTTCTCTCTCTCATGCTGCTTTTCTTCATCAAGAAAGAGATGGATAAGGAAAGAAAGAGTGGAAGACAGAAGACAGGAGAAGTGGATGAATGGCAATCAAAGAAACAACATCAGAGAAAATAGATGTTTATGGGATGTGAGTGACATATAAAATGTGTCTTCAGGATGATATTTTGACCACTGTTAGTGACAGAAACATCAAGTTGTGCTCAAGAGGCCACGAGTCAAACCTATTAAGAGAGATTCCATATGGGATCAGGATGGCAACTTAGAAAACCAATCAGATCTTCCAAAATTAGAAGCAGGCAGGTGTGGAGGCCTGTGGTACCAGTGATGCTAGTTTCTGAGGCTGGTGGGTCACATGAGCACCTGTTCTGGTCTAGCTTCATTGAATACAGTTGGGATCCTGAGGAGAAAAAGAAGGCTGAGAGGAATGGAATGTCATGGAAGAAACAGAGAAGGAAAAGCTGAGTCTCTCTCTTTTTTGCTGCCTTGAATAGCAGCAGCACAAATTAAAGAAATAAGGAGACACTTGCTTTTCCCCCTCCTCGCTTTCCACTCTCTAGCCTGCACCCTTTCCCTTTCCTTTCTCTTTTCCTCTCATTTTCTCTCTTACCCTGCAGGGAGACACTCTGTTTGCTTAATAAATTCCCTTAGGTGAAAAAAAAAAAAAAGAAATAAGGAAAGAAGTGGAGACTGACTTCCAGCTGCATAGGTAAATCTCCAAGTGTCCTGAGAGTCTCTGGACCTGGCAAAACACCCACCATGTTCAGAGTCCTGTGCAAGTTCTGGGTTCACTTTTGTGCTCTGTGCAACTTGGGCCAGGTCTGCAGGTACAAGGAACCTTGCTAAAAGAGTACTGAGTTTTCCCATCTGTCCAAGTTGGGTCCTAGACCAGCAGGACCAGCCTTCATCTCCTCTTTTCCTGGGAGGTGAGTAAGGCTAAATGATGCCAACAGCCTGCAACCACCCCCTTGCCTGGCCAGGAAAGGGTCATTCCTGGTCTAGCCTGCAAGGATAATGAGTCAGATAGAACAGTGGCCAGTCTGGACAGAGAAGAAGCTATATTTGGAGGCTGGTATGAGCCAGCACACACCTGGAAGACCTGACAAAGGTCACTCCTGGCTCCCAGGAGGCTGGAAGGTGAGTTTGAAGTGAACAAAGGCTCTTGGTTCAGAACCCAGACTCCACTGTCTAGGGACTCTGAAGCCAGGCCTCAAATCCAACTCAGGACAGGAGTTGTGGTCAGAGCTCATAGGCGTTGAGATGGGTATGGGGACAAGGTTGAGAATGAGGATTAGGTGCAGCTGAGTAAATGCCCCCTCATTCTGGTTCATCACTTTTAGCTCCTCTTGGGACAGTACCCCATCCTCAGAAGCAATATTGGTCCCAGAGAACACTGCCCCTGTCAAGGACTGAGATCCCTCCTTCTTTACCTTGGAGAGGGTGAAGGTAGTGGAAGAGATAGGAGTGGGTTTGGGGTTGTGCTCAGGACTTCAGCTATGTTGCTTACCAGCATGTGGCCCAGGGTAGCCACTTCAATGCTTAGAGCCCATTTTAATACCTTTAACAGGATATAAAAATGTCCCAGTACAAAGCTGCTATAACACTGACATGCACTATTCATAATTGCTGTGGAAAAGGCAACTTAATTTTTTCAGGTCAACTTCACATTCAGGCAAAGCAGGCTTTGGATCTCTCTAACCTGGTCTGGAAGAATGCACTCCAAGAATTGAGTAGATGTGGACAACCAGCCCTGGAAGGAGGAACAAGGTCTGCCTTCAAATGTCATCCACACTGAGGCCATCCCCTTCTCAAGGTCAAGATCAGGAAACCAAAATTATATGGTGAGCATTAGGGTTAGGGTAGGAATTATGGTTGGGGTTTGCCTTGAGCTAATTTGTGGTCTGGGTTTGTGGTCAGGTGTTGGGTACAAGATAGAGGGGGATGGTTTACAGGGCAGATGTTAAACAGAAGCACATAGTTTATGGGCTTAGATTTAGGGTTTCTAGGGTAAAGTCAGAGGAGATAGGGAATAGGGTTAGTGTTTTAGAGTTATAGGTAGGCAAGAAAGGTCAGGATTAGGGTCAAACCAAGATGTCTTAGAATTTAGCATCCCTGAGATAACATCCTCCTTACTGTGTTGCCCTTGACCACCACCTCTTATGACCTGCTCTGTGGCCCTACATCCTTTCTCTCACAGCTTCCTATGTAGGCCTGTATCACATCCCATATGACCTCTGGTGTGCTTTCTACTGCCCCCTTTCCTCAACCCTGTATAGATTTCAACCTTCTCTTCTTACCTCCTCCTGTCTAACACTCTACCAGAACCTTTCATCTCTATCTGTGTCACCCTCTACCCACCTCCTCTCACAGTTTTCTGTGTAGCCCTGTATCGCATCCCACATGGCCTCCACCACCCCCTTTCACCAACCCTGTGTACCCTTTTACCACCTCCTTTCTCAGTCCCCTGTGTAACCTTTACAGATTACTGTGTAGCTCTCCACCACCCCCTCTAAAAACCTTGTATGGCTATTACCACCTTCTCTCATGGCCCCCTGTGTTACCTTTCACCACCTCCTCTCAGGACAAAACTGCCCTTCCCAAGGAAGCTCAGCCAGTCTCAACTCAGTCAGCCTCAACTCAGCCAGCCTCAACTCAGTTGTGTTCCTGAGACTTTGACCTATTCTAGGAGTTGTTTAAGATTTTCCATGTCTTCTAATGACTGGTTCACATTATTGACTTTTTAGGTATTTCACTTACATTTAATTCTTTAAATTCTAAAACCTAAGTTACCCAGATTCTTCATCAACCTTTGATTTTCTTCATTTGGGTCCTAGTGCATTCAGAAGGCCAAGATGCTTACTTCTTTAGGTTGATTCTTAGTACTTTCCCAGATAATGTAAACACTACTTTTGTACCTATGCTTTTGTTCAAGTATTCAAAAATGTCACTTACTTGTTGTGATGCCTTTGCCAGCACAGCGTTCACCTGGTTTTGCTTTTTATGGACTCATCTCTCTCTCTCTCTCTCTCTCTCTCTCAGAAAAGAATTGGATTAGAGGGATTGGATCCCATATCACATGCTACAGAACATCCATGACTGTCAGGCAAAGGTCCTGGAGCCCTGTTGCCTCCTATATCAAGTAGTCCTGTGTCTGACAAGGACTTAAAGCATGGTGGGCCTCTGCTGATCTGTGACCCCTGATGCTGAGCCCTGGTGCAGGATCAGCTTCTCCCCTGACCTTCTTCCATCCAAGATACATTGCAGCCTGTTTGTACCTGGGTTTTCTTCTGGATGAATGTTGGTACCAGGAGAGAACAGGAACAGGAAGAGCCCTGAACATTCCACCTTCTATCCTCTGGTTCCAGATGGGTTACATTGAATTCTCTGGAACACCAACACCAGTGACTCCATCCTTGGGGGCACCTTCAAGCTATCCCTCCAGAGTCTCTGACCAAGGGATCTTTGATGGCTCTTCATTTTCCTCTAGTCCACGCCTCCTTCTCCTCCATCCCTGAGATGCATTTGGAAGACTCAGGTATAAGGATGGAAACCTGCCTATCCAGAACATATCCAGATTATCTGTGGGGTAACCTCAGGCCTGGCCCTCAAGAACACCAGCTGGGAAAGGCTCCCTAGTCACAGGATTCAGTTTCATCTCCAAATGTGCTCAGGTCCTCAAAGTTCCACCCTTGGATTTCCATGGTGACTAAAAATACCCTCAGATCCTGGGAACATCTCTCCTCTAATACCCCATCTAATGACATGGACCCATAGAGTATGGGGACTGAGTCCTGGGTGGGTGGGTCACAGATGGAGCTGAGACTGGATGGGAACTGAGTTTTGAGCTTCCAAGGAAGGGTTTCCACCAGGGATCAGGATAGGGACTAGATGACCTGGGGGTGGGACTGGGTATCTGAGAATGGTCCTTCAGTCACACTAGTATGTGTACTAGTTCCTGTTTCAGTCAGTTTTTGCCTCACTGTGACCAAAAGACCTGGTAAGAACAATTAAAGGAGGAACAATCTATTCTTGCTCATGGTTTCAGAGGTTCAGTTTATGGTTAGCACACTCCATACCTCTGAGCCTGAGGTGAGGCTGAATATCATAGTGGAAAGGAAAGCATCTCAGGATATGGCAACAGGAAGCAGAGAGAGTTCTGCTCTCCAGAGACAAAATATAAACCCCAAAGACACACACCAAGTGACCTATTTCCTCCAGTCACACACAGCCTGCCTACAGTTGCCATCCAGTTAATCCATCAATGGATTAAGCCATTGATTAGGTCAAATCTCTCAAAATCTAATCATTTCACCTCTGAGAATTCTTGCATTACCTCACACATGAGCTTTTCTGGGACACTTCATATCTATACTATAACATACTCAAGATAAAATTTAAAACAACTTAAAAACCAATTACTGGAATATCTCAGAGTATTCTTTGTGGCCACTACTGTGCAAGAAATTTGGACAGGAAGGTGGATCCCTAAGATAGGAGAGCATAATTCCCTGAGCAGGAGGGACTGGCCTGTGGACCAGGAGTTCATCAACAGATGGTCCCAGTCCTCATGGGTTGGTGGAGGCAGAAGGGAGGCCACAGTCCCCTACTGCTGTCCATGCTTCTCAGTGCAGGTGGGGAGCACACAAGTGACAGCTGGTTCCCTATGGCTTCCTATTATGGGCCTTGAGGCTCTCCAGAAGAGAAGCTGCAGAAGCTAGCAGAGCAGATATGCTTAGGGGACCCCATGTGGGTCCACCTTGTCCAGTGTCAACCTGCTGTGTCCTATCTCTGTCCTATTTGATCTCTCCTATTACATTATAACAAAACCCACCTGCTATACTCAGGTGTGTGGGTTGTGTCACAAACCTCAAAACCTCTAAGTAAAATGGCTCCCCCCTCCCTTTTTTTGTTTCTATCAAAGTGCCTTCCTACAAACTGTTGTGAATTCAAGAGAAAAAAGAGAGCCTGGCTTCCAGCCCTCCTTTGCCTGTCTCAACTGGGTGCACCCTGCCCCGTGTGTCCAGGACTCTCAGACACAGTGAGACACAGCATACAGTGTGCACTCTGCCCTCTTTGTCCAGGAGTGTCAGACACAGTGGACAGTATGCACTCTGCCCTGTGTGTCCCAGATTCTCAGTATAGTATACAGTGTGCACTCTGCCTTCTGTGTCCAGGACTCTCAGACACTGTGGACAGTGTGCTCTCTGTCCTGTGTGTCCCAGATTCTAGTTATAGTGCAGTGTGCTCTCTGCCCATTGTGTGCAGGAATCTCAGATATAGTAGACAGTGTGCATTCTGCCCTGTGTTTCTAGGACTCTCAGTCAAAGTGAACTGCCCTGTGTGTCCTAGACTCTCAGCCATAGTGGATAGTGTGCACCCTGCCCTGTGTGTATAGGAGTATCAGACACAGCAGACAGTGTGCACTCTGCCCAGTGTGTTCTGGACTCTGACATAGTAGACAGTGTGCACTCTGCCCTGTGTGTCCTGGACTCTCAGACACAGCGGACAGTGTGCACTCTGCCCTGTGTGTCCAGGAGTGTCAGACACAGTGGAAAGTGTGCAGCCTGCCCTGTGTGTTGGGAGTGTCAGAACCAGTGGAAAGTGTGCACCCTGCCCTGTGTGTCCAGGACTCTCAGTTAAAGTGAACAGTGTGCTCCCTGCCCTTTGTATCCAGGACTCTCAGACACAGTGGATGGTATGTACTCTCCCCTGTGTGTCCCAGATTCTCAGTTATAGTGGACATTGTGCACTCTGTCCTTTGTGACCAGGATTTTCAGTCACAGTGGACAATGTGCACCCAGCCTTATGTGTCCAGGACTATCAGTCACAGGACAGTGTGCACCCAGATCTATGATCCAGGACTCTCAAAGTGAACAGCACACCCTGCCCTTGTGTCCTAGACTGTTAGACACAGTGAACAGTGTGCACACTGTCCTTTGAGTCCAGGATTTTCAGTTACAGTAGACAGTATGTACCCAGTCCTGTGTGTCTGGACTCTCACTCACAGTGGAAGGCTCCACCCAGTCCTGTGTCCAGGACTCTGCTGCAGTAGACAACATTATCCTGCTCCTGTGTCCAGGACTCTCAATCACATTAGGCAGTGTGTACCCAGCCAAATATGTACAGGATTCTCAAAGTGGACAGACTCTACCTGGTCTTGTGTCCAGGACTCTGTCTAGTTAGTAGTCCATGTGCATCCAGTCCTATGTGGCAGTTGCAGTAGATACGCCCTGTGTGTCTAGTGTTCTGTCACATTGGACAGTGTGTTCCTGGTCCTGTGTTCAGGAATCTTACATTGGACAGTGTGCCCCCAGCCTCTACTGTAGTGGACAATATCCTCCCAGTCTTATGTCCAGAACTCTCAGTCACAGTGGACAGTGTGCCCCTAGTCCTGTGTTCAAGAATCCCACAGTGGAGAATGTGCACCCAGCCCTGTAACTAAGACTACTGCAGCAGACAACATCTTTAGTCTTGTGTCCAGAACTCTCAGTGGACAGTGTGCATCTGGTCCTGTATGTCTATGGCTCAGTCACAGTGGACAGTGTGCACCAGTGCTGTGTGTCCAGGACCCTGTCACAGTGCACAGTGTTCTGGCCCTGCCAGAATATGTCCAGACATATTCTCCTGGCATGATTTCTCCCTCATCATAACCCACAGGATGTCCACATGAGGGTGGACATCAAAACCCATCTCCTCTGGGAGAAATGTTGAGTGACCTAATATGGGGATAGACGTGGCTGCCTAGAATCCAGGGCTGGAAGCAATGACATTATCCACATTCTTCTTCATAGCACCTCAACTGCCTGGAATCAGAGAGATGGGAGGGCATCAGGAAGACACAGGGAAGCCAGGAGGGAAGAGATTTGTTTTAGGTTAGGGTTGAGTTTGGATAGACTTGGTTTAGGATAAAGTTTGGTTTAGATAAGTGTTTAGAGCTTACCCAGCAAGAATGAGGCCTCCACTTTCCCTCTTTAACAAAATGACTGCATCCAGCCTGAATCTACACCTCCTATTCTGCACCAGAGCCCTGCTGCTTCCAGTGTAGACATGAGGGAGCAAAGTGAGTCCTAAGCCAACTGAGTATAGATAGGAGAAAGCCATGTCCTCAGTCAGCAGGATGTAGAGTAAGAGGAAGTTGTGTCCTGAGTCAGCTGAGTGTAGACATAAGAAAACCTAGTCCAGTGAGTGTAGATAGTAGGAAACCAACTCCTGAGTGTAGAGAGGAGGAAAATGTGTTCTGAGTCAGTTGAGTGTGTACTGGAGGTGGATACTCTGTCCTGACCCTAACTCCAACCCTTACCTAACCCTAACCCTGTCCACTATTGAAGCCAGAATTAAGGATAGGCAGTTAATGTAGAAATAGAGGATTGGGTCAAATACAGGAAATGAAGCCATGAAAGCCATCTGCCTCTGGAAGTTGGAGACTACCCCTGGAAGAAGGGAATGTCAAGGATCTCCGGAGCTTATTGATTACCAAATTTATCTGCCTTTATCAAGGACTGCAAGCATGGAGCTGCTAATTAGTGCCCCCTGGGCCCTTACCTGCCTGAATCAACTTGTCCCTCCCCATGCCCATGGCTTCTCACTTTATGCAAAACCAGGCCTAGACACATAGGCAGAAAGGAGACATAAGGGGGGAGAGAACTGAAAAACAAAAGAGACCTTAACCTATAAAAGATGTAGGGTGCACTCACTTCTTGGGATTTTGGAACATCAGCCATGGCCCCCTTCTCCCTCCTGGGAGAAGTCTGTATTATTACTTTTAAATAAAACCTGTTTAATATGCTTGCCTTGGCGAGCTTCTCTAGTGTTCAAACTTCAACATTAGAGGGAGCAGAACCCATCACCGGTAAACGGCGGTATCAGATTTGGAGGTCCCACCGAGATTTACACCAAGGTAAGTGAGCTTCTCTCTCTATGCACCCCACATTTGTTTGAGGTGCACCTTTCTGTCTCTTTATTTTTAGAGGGTAAAATGGGCACCCATCGGCTACCTAAATGCATTTAGTGCAGCCGCCATCCTTCAAGACTTGGGCGAAATGTTTCTAGCCTAGGCAGTTTTCAATCACCTGCTCTGTACAGACCAGGCATGTTGGACTCTGCTGAAGCTGTTTCCTACTTTTCTGTCCAGGCCTGGAGCGCAATTGCCATTGTTGAGAATGGGGTGCCATCCGTGCAGCCCTCTTGTATAAACAAGCTATTTCGTGAACTTGGAAAAGGGTGTGCAAGCACCGAGGATCCAGCAGCCACAGCGGTGCCTTCGAGGGCCAATACAGGTCAAATGGGATGTGCTGGGCCCCAGGTTTATCAAGGCTGTTCAGAGATATCTATCTGAGGAAGGTGCAGCTGTCTGGAGACCCCATCTATCAAGGACAGGGGAACCTAGCCCTGGCACCTCTCCCTCATAATTCACTCCTTCCCTCCTCCCTGCTCCCTCCAGGACCATTCAGTTTTGGCGGGACCCAATAAGATTCAAATAAAGTGGAGAGACCAAACCAAAAGGGGACAAATATTTAGCTATCTGAATTTTAACCAATAATGTACAGGTCCTTGTGTATGAATGCTGAAAAAGCTCTTAAATAGAGCGCTTTCTCACCACTCAGGGCCGCATCCCCCCCGCAGTAATTGTAACAGTCTGAGGGGCTGGTAGTGGTCCAGGTTTGAGCTTGCTTTAATAAAACCTCATTGTGTGATTTGCATTACTGTGTGTTCACTTTGACTCTCTGGGGATTAGTCGGAACGGGAC
Organism: Sciurus carolinensis; assembly: GCF_902686445.1. Classification (NCBI taxonomy): domain Eukaryota; kingdom Metazoa; phylum Chordata; class Mammalia; order Rodentia; family Sciuridae; genus Sciurus; species Sciurus carolinensis. The sequence continues at coordinate 140,946,127 of NC_062222.1, forward strand.
CCTAACAGTGTCCCTAGTCCTGACCTACCCAGGATGCATGGAGGCGGAGGAAGGGTTGGAACAACTGTGGGGTTCTCTGGCCTGGGCTACTCTTGGGCAGATCCCAAAAGTTCCTTCTCCAGACTCCCCCTCCTGACCACCCTAAGGGGTATCCAGGGTGGTCGGTAGACAAATGGCACTGAGGGAAAGCGCCAATTACCTTTGCCTCTGTATGAGCTGCACAACACTCATGCACATCCACTCCCTCCTGGATACTCCCATTCCCTTGCCAGTCAGACATTAGGAATTCAAGCTGTAGGATAAAGACCTGGGATGATTAGTATGAAAATGCCCAGGTTCCCTTTGTTTGCATAGTTAGCCTTACTAGTCTATCTTGTATCCCCATTACTGTTCCTGAGCTTAAATGTGCTCACTATGTTCTCTTTCAGCTGCAAGAGGGAGGCATTTAAAATCAACCCCTCCTGTGAAACCCTCCAAGAAAACGGTGGTATATGACTAAGAACCAATAGATTTTCCCTCACCCTCCAGAGATTCCTTTAGTCTACAGGGCAAAAAGATAGGCAAAAGGCACACTTTTTACTTTTGTCATTTTTTTTAAATAATTAGGAGTTTATAGTGGCAGGGAGGAAAGCAGTAATGCCCTTAAGTCTGAATCCTCCAAGGGTCTCTAGCACAGGGCAAACTAGGACCCTAGCACTTTGCCAAAGAAGGCCAGAAATAACTCTGGCAAAGACAGGTAGTGAGAGAGGGGTTTTTCTGAACCGTAAGAAAGCTCAAAGTTAGGGAGACATCCCTAATACTTCTAACTCAGAAGGGAGCTTCTTTCTCAACAGTATTGCCAGGTTTACCCCTAGCCTGCATACTACTAAATTGCAAGTGATCAAGAAAAGTGCCTTTCATATGTTACCATGCTGGACATCAATAATCTCTACCATGAGAGGAGAAAGCCTTGAGGAATCACCTACTAAGGGAGGGAGATCAAGGGGACCTCCCCCTCAACTTAAGACACAAAAAATAAATTTAGGGAGGTTTTGGAGGATCCTAATAAATAATAGATGCTTCAAAACTTATGCCAGGTATTTGACTTCAACTAGAAAATTATGCTATTAACCATCTAGAGCACAGGCAGTTCCCAGAAGCCATCCTAACTGGGATTTGAATAATGAATAGGATGCCTAAAAAAACTATTATGAGGCCTTCAGGAAAGTCCTGCTATTTTCATGGAGAGTTCAGGAAGGCAATAAGAAAACATACCACCCTGATTCCTGAATCCTGAATCCATAGAGGGCCACCTACTTTTAAAGTATAAATTTATCATTCAGCCAGCCCCAAATATTTAGAGGAAATTACAAAAATTGGCATGTGGTCCTGATCAATCCTTAGATGATCTTCTCCAGCTTGCACCTTCTATTTCTTAATAGAGATCAAAAAGAAAGAAAAGGGAGCATAAAGACAAGAAAAAGAACTTATTAAAGATCATTCAAAACCTCAAAGATCATTCAAAATGACAGAAACTTTTAATGCCTTGCAATAGCCCATGCAATTCACCCATTTTAGGAGTTAAAAATCAAACTGCCTAGTTCAAAACCTTAGAATAATGAAGCAGTAATTTCCCCCACCCTGTAGTTCTTACTATGTTATCTGAAATTCCAGCTGCTGCTTGGTTTACTAAGTTAGATTTAAAAGATGGCTTTTCCTGTATATGCTAGACTCTGAATAGCAATTTCTGTTCACCTTTGAGGAAGTGTATCTCAACTAACCTAGACAGTGTTGCCTCAGGATTTAGAGATGGCCCTCACCTGCTCTGGACAAACCTTAGCTAAGGACTTAACAAAATTCAGAGATAAAACATCTGTAATTGTTCTCCAGTATGTAAATGACATCCTTTATGTGCCTCCACCCAGGAGGAATATCAAAAGGCCATTGCAGAACTCCTAAACTTCTTAGCTAATAGGAATTAAAAGATCTCAAAAAATAAAACTTAATTATGCCATCAACAGATTTAGTACTACAGGAAAATAGCCACCATAGGACAATATTCTGCCCCAGGAATGTCAAAAAGGGGCCTTACTTCAAGCTCCTGTCCTCAGCTTACCTATGAAACAAGATTTAACCTGTTTGTCACTGAAGGGAAAATAAATCCTGGATAGGCAGCCATAGGCAGCTCAGTAACCAATGGCATCTCAGTGAGGAGCTTAGCATAGTAACTTCATTCTCAAAACTAATGGAAAATAAGGTCTTATAATTTTCTTTGACATCCAAGCCTGTCCTGATAGAAATGGCTAAAATGCCCTAGGCATAAAGTTTCTGCTAAAACCTGTTATCTCAGCTCCTTTCAGATCTCAGTCAAGGCTTACAATAAAATGTAAATAGAGGAAGCCTGAAAGCTCAGTAGGAGACCAGACTCAAACCCAAGAAAAAAAAGTAAAAAGAGTCTTACCTGAACTCCAGCAAAAGTAAATTTTATGGTACTTCACTAAAGTAATTAACGGCCATATCATTTTTCCAGGACTTTTGTTTTTTTTTTTTTAATTCCACATTTTTTTTGAGCTCATGACTTTTTTGATCTATTTTTTTATCCAACTAGAGTTTTTAAACATCTGTTACATTGCAATGTAGATTCACCCATAAAGTTACAAGGTCTTTGATTTTGTGTTATTTGTATGTCGTGCTGTCTGACGTAACGTTTTGTCTGTATCAAAATTGAGTGCTCCTAAAATTAAAATTTAAAGAATGGATCCAGATACTTTTAATTCATGTGATTTAAAAAGGTTCAATCTAAATTGAGTAAGCTAATAAAAGTAAGATGTCTTTAAATATAACTCGCAAGTCTCTAGGTGGTCAAACTAATAAAATGTTGATGTTAATAAAATGTCTAATATCAATTGTTTCTAGGACTTTTATTCAAAAGGAAAGAGATGGCAAATATTGTTCAGGATACTTGTCTGATATCTTGGTTTTCACAAAAATAAGTGAATTAGAGTCAACATGGGATTACTCATGTGTTTGTAGAGACATCTAATTAATTTACAAAGTTAAAATGCTAATTGTTAAATAACATCAAGCACTCTAACTCCTTAGATTCCATGGGGTAACATACTTAAACATTATTGGTGTTTTCATAGGTTGGTAAATAAAAAGGGTTTAAAATTGCTTTGTGTCATCACTAAACTAAAAACAAGTTTACTAAGAGTTATGCCCTAACAGGTACAATTCTATGTACAAAGGGTTCCAAAAGTTTCAACTGTTTTAATTAAAGTACTATAAATAACAAAATATTTAATCTTATTAAAATGGAGTAATTTATCTAAATTCAGAAATTTCTTAAGAGTTGTTTCAGAATGTGAACAAAAAGGGGTCAACAGATAGGAAAGAGGAAATAAAAGGTTCTAGATATGGAAATATATTTAGTGAAGAACAAAACCTTTCTGGGTAAGAAAGTGTTTTTGTGATGAAATACATGAGGGTCTAAGTAAGTGCTAAGAAAGTCTGTGTAAGTAAAGGGCAAATTTCAACAAGTTTGCATGTAACTAAGTTGGTTTTATGTATGTGAGACAATCAGGTAAAACTATTTAAGGTTTTTCCTAAGGTGAAATACTAATGTTCTGATATAAACCAAAGTTTGATCTATATGGTAAAATGACAAGGATTTCTTAGAAACACTAATTTACTCTTAACTTTGTGTCTATTAAGTTTTATTCTTTAGTACAATTAGTCTTAAAAATTGGGGTTTATACAGTTAAACAACTGTTAGAGTATTTTACTACATTACAGAGTCTAAGTTTTTCTTTAAAAACTAAATTTGGTAATATAAAAGTGTCAAGATAATTGTGAAATGGTCACTCTTTGAATATTAAATGTGTTCATATTTTCCAGGTATACAAGTTTTTAAAGCAGGGAATTTATCAAGCTGCTATTCTCCAGACTAAACTTGTCTGTAATGGTAATTTTAAATTTATAAAGAGTAAATTTTATTGGGGATTTATTTCTATCATTTAATGTTCTACTATAGGACCTGTTATCAATAGGGTATATGTAAAATTTGTTAGTTTTTACACTGAGATAAAAAAATTTAAATGTAAATGTATTTCTAAAAGTTAGAGCCTGATTTATTTAAAGGTTAATATTGTGAAACATGAAAACATTTTGCCACTTTGCCAAACAAAAGGAAAGTAAAAAACTCTCTCAGCATTTCTTTAATTCATGTTTTAGATATAATGTTAAATTGTGTGAACTAATGTTCATATAGACTCAGTAATCAATATATGTAAACTTCTTAAAATGACATTTAAAAAAGAAGTATAGATCAACATCAGAATTAGAACACTTCACTTAAGATTTGTAAAGAGCCACGCCTTACCTGAGATAAGGCTCTGCCTCCCACCTTACTGTATGTTAGAATGGCTCCAAAATAAGTCAGACCTCAGCTTATTTAAAGTTATAGTCAAAAAATTGGTTCTTGTTGTAAAATTACTGTGATCTCAAACAGAGGGTATAATGTGGCACTCAACCAAAAATCAAGATAGGTATTATACAAGCTAAATATATTTTTACTCTTGCTAATTTCATTTTGTAAAACTGTTACCTGTTACTGTTTTGCAGAAGTAGCTGCCTCAAGAACACACAACCTAGGTAACTTGTGATAATAAGCCATCACCGATAGAACAAACAGTGGTAACTTCCAGTACTAATACAGACTTCAGATAAATAAAAGGGTAAATAACTGTAAAGTTATAGACATTAAAGTTAAAGCCCAGTAGTCTTACTTTATGACTGGTAAGAATGGCTTGCTGGATGGTTAAGATCAAACTTAGAAGTTGAGATTAAATACAGAGGCCAAGATAAACCAGTATTTAGATCTTGCCCTCAGTCAGCCTGAATCCAGGGAACAAGAGGACTTTTCTAAGGAGCTTTGCAACTCTGGGTCACATGACTTCCCAATCAGGGAGACTACTGAGGCCACTAGAGAATGAAAAACCAATCAGTGCACCTGCTGCAAAAAGGAGGGTCATAGAAAAAGGGAGACATCTCCGATGCTTCCAAGGGAAGCCACCTCATCGAGGAGACCCTGCCTCCTAACGGCCCTAATGGAGCTAAGAAGCTGCTCTTAAGTTCTCTATGAGTGATCCCTGTGGAAACTCAGCTGACTTTTTAACAGACAGGAACAGATCAATTTGACCAGCTTGATCTTAGACACCTAGCAAAACAGTCAAAACTAAAATATAGTCATTCTTGGGCATTTAAAAGAAATAATAGTTAAATGTAACTTAAGATGTACACTTGTGTTAGCCCACTAGAATAAAGACTGGAAGCTACAAATGAAACATTCTTAGGCAAATGTGCCTGATAACTATCAAGAGAAACTGCCAGAGTCAGAAATTTTTAATCAGTTTAAGGCCTACAGACACAAATAGGCTTAATCTATGTTTGCTAGTAACAGAAGTATAGAGATCTCTACTAAACACAGGTTATACCAAAAAAAGGATATTTTACAAAAATCAGATGACATTAAGTAGCTTAACTGCCCCCAACCTCCAGGTCCTCTGTGGTCACTCCCCCTGCCCCACAGATCTCCACCCATTCTGGGCTCTTCCTGTTGCCCCTCTTCTGTCCCAGGCTTTCCTAGTCACCCAGTACTACATTATTTCCCCTGTTCTACCCTGTTCCAGGCCCTCCTCAGTCCTACTACCCACAGGCTCATCAGGTACCACACCCTGCTCCACAGCCTGCCCATTGCCCCAGCCTTACCTACCCCCCGTGACCCTCCCAGTAGCCAGGGCCTCTGGGTGGTTCTCCCACCCTCCACCTTTCTTTGCCCCTGATTCCATCAACCTCCCTGCCTAACATCAGCTCTTTCCTCCCCTTGTGTCTGTTTTGACCCTCTCCTTAGACACTCTTAAGGCCACTCAGCTCTCCATGCAGCAGCATAGGCTCTTCCCATTCATCCTCAGCCCTCTCCCTCTCCTTTTTTGTCCCTGTCTTTGACTATTGCTCTTTCTTTCCACCCTCTGTCCACCTGGTGCACATTTCAGACCCTAGGATACACTGCTTTTCACTGCTTATTTTATTCGGGGCCTTGGCTGAAATCCCACCTTCTGGAGGAGACTCCACTGACCATGCAGGTGTCATTTCTGTGCACCTTGAGGAGTGCTCTCTGCTCGCCAGCTTCACTCAGACCCAGGAAACTCTGGAGCTATCTACACAGGTCCCTGCGAGTCCAAATGTAGCAAGAGCCCACACTTGATAACCCTTCATCTGATGTCGGATCAGGTTCCTCACCTTCCACACTCCCCAGCTGACATCTGATCACCCTGATAATTTATCACATTCCTCTCCCTTCCCAGGTGAAGTCCAATCATCCTATATCTGACCAGACTCTTCACTATCTCAAGGTGATGTACAACTATGATATCTGAGCAGAATCCTCACCATACCAGATGATGTACAATCAATCATCCCAATATCTGACCGAACTCCTAATACTCCCCAGGTGAGGTCCAATCACTCTGATAACTCACCAGACTACACACCCTCTCAGGTGGTGGGCAATCACCCCAATGTCTGATCAGACTACTCATCCTCCCAGGTGATGTCTGATCACCCCAAAATCTGAGCATTTTGGTGGTGCCAGCCCTGTGTCCACACTGACTGTGGTGAGAGTAAACAGCCCAATTGTCCAGGGTGCTGGCTGATTGCAAGGGTGATTAGAATTGCTGAACCAGTGCCATGAGGTGCCTCATTTGGAAACAATATGGACCTGTGTCCCCCATTGTCCCCGTTGAGGACCCCCACTCTCCCTTTAGTTCCTGAGCTCCAATCAGTGATCTTGTTTGGACAGAACTCAGCTTCCCCTCTACAACCCCAGTTTGTGGGCTTCCTTAGAGCTTAGACTCTGGCAGATGAGGGGCAAGAACCCTGAGGGTCCAGGTCTGCCCCCTTACCTCCAGGGACCACAGGTGTCACTGGAGCCTTAACAGCCCTGACCTGTAGCTTGTGTCCTGCCTTGAAGCTCTCATTCTGGAAACCATGATGCCCTTGGGCTGGGAGGATGGCTTGGGCTAGGGGTCATCCCACCAGGCCACAACAGGTATCTTAAGGCAGCATAGCTTCTGGTCCCACCCCAGCACCTGGGGGCCCACTGTGTGACCAAACCTGCTAGGCTGCCCCTCCGTGCCAACTGGTGTCCCTGTAGTGGGTGCAGCTTCCCTCAGTGCCTGTCTTAGGCTTAGAGAGTCTTCTAGGAATTGGGTATTGTGCTGAATGTGCAGATCAAGCTTGAGAGAATTCCATCTTAGCATTGAGCCTAACAATCCTGATCAAGGAGTATCTGTGCATGTATTTATGTTTAATTTTATTTCTTTCTACTTTGTTTCAAGTTTTTCTGAAAGCACAATTGTACTTTAAGATATATTTAAGGACTTCAGTTTGGGGGGATGCTATTATAAATGAAAATGCTTTAAAATTTTCTTATTCTAGTTTTCAAAGTCCAATTTTTCCTGTGTATTATTGCTGATACACAGGAAATCAAAGAACCTTTGTCTGTTGGCATTGTACTTTGCTTCTTGCTATTTCCACCCATTCTGATCAAGGCATGGGGTGGTGGGCTCTATTCCTGCTTCATTTCCAAAATGACCTGGAATAATCAGAACAATGACTTCCAGAGCTTCACTGGGACGCCACAAGGGGGCGCAGGTTCACCACTGAACAGTAAGTGGGGATGTCCTGCAGTGCCCACAGTGTTCAGCAGGCAGCAATTGGAGCCACTTTTCCTGACCCCCTTGAGGCTCCCTCTTGCCCAGGAGTGTGGATTAGGATCATGGGTAATGTTGTCCCAGGTTTGCCTGCTCATTGTAGGGGACTTAAGAGCGTCCACCCACTTAGGATTTGCCCACACACTTTTGCCTGGAGTCACATGGAAGGTGCTTGCCCTGGTACCCTGAGGATTCTGAGCAGTGTTAGGGACAGGGTTAGTGCAAAGGCTAGGGTTAAGGTTAGTAATTTGCTTGCTGTCTTCTGGGGATCCTGATGGCTTCTGTCACATAGAACTGTGGGTAATGTCGTCCTGTGTTTTGTCTTCTCACCAAGTGGAGACACTGGGGACTTCCACTCCTTGGCACTGTGGGTCACAGTTCTGGATTTTGCCTACTCACATTTTCTGAGAGTCCTATGGAAAGTGAATGTCAGATTACCCTGGTAATGTGAGGATTCTCAGCAGTATTAGGGTTAGGGTTAATATTAGGACAAAAGCTTGGATAGGGTTAACATTTTGCCATCTCTTTCTTGGGGATCCTGGCAGCTTCTGCCAATTAGAATTCTGAATAATGTAATTCTGAATTTTGCTCACTGATCTCTGCCAGGAGTCCCATGGAAGCTGAAGGCCACATGCTTACCCTGATATCCTGAGGATTCTGAGTAGTTTTATGGTCAGGCCAAAGGTTATGGTAGGTTTAGCATTTGGCAGGTTGTCTGCTAGGATCCTGGCTGCTTCCGCCACTTAGGATTGTGGGTAATGTAGTCTTGTGATTTAGCCCACCCACTGTGGGTGATCCCAGGAGATTCTTCATCCTTGGGAATGGGGTAATGTTGTCTGTGTTTTGTCTGCTCACTGCTCAAGGAGGGGGAAACTGGTGATTTCTATCAGTTGGCATCATGAGTAAATGTGGTTCTGAGTTCTGCCCCCTTACCTCTGCCAGGAGTCCCATGGAAGCTGAAAGTCACACACCCTGGTGCCCTGAGGATTAGGTCTATGGTAGATTCAATGTTTCTTTGTTTGTTTTGGTCCTGGGAATTAAACCTAAGGGCACTTAACCACCAAGCTGCATCCCCAACCCTTTTTCTTTTAATTTTGAGACAGGGTCTTTTTAAGTTGCTTAGGGCCTCACTAAGTTGCTGAGGCCAGCTTTGAACTTGGGATCCTCCAGCCTCAGCCTCCCAAGCTGCTGGTATTACAGGTGTGCAACATTTAGTGTTTTGCCGATTGTCTGCTGAGGATTCTGGTGGTTCCTGCCATTTAGAATTGTGGGTATTGTAATCCTATGATAAGTCCACTCTCTGTGAGTAATTCTAGAAAATTCTTTCCCTCTGGGATTGTGGGTCATATAGTCCTGCATTTTGCCTACTCACTACTAGGGGAGGACCCAGGTAACTTCTATACCTTGGCATCATGGCTAACCTGGGTTCTGAGTTTTGCCCACACATCTCTGCTATTAGTCACATGAAGCTGAAAGTCACATGCTTGCCCGGGAACACTGAGGATTCTGAGCAGTGTTAGGCTAGGATTAGAGCATGGGCTAGGGTTTGGGTGAATATTTGCCCTTTGCTGAAACTGTTTACATTTTTTTCTTATTCTTGTTTTTAAATTCCATTTTTTCCTATACATTATTGCTGGTAGATAAGTCTATTGACTTTTTCCTATCAACCATGTATTTTACTTCTTGTTACCTTTATGCATTATGATCAAACATGGGATGGTGGATTCTACGTGGATTCTACGGCTTAGAAAAATCAGAACCATGAATTTCAAAACTTCACCAGGACTGCCACAAGGGGGCGCAGGGGCACTGTTGAACAGTGAGCACTGAGCACTGAACTTCAGCTGCTGATAAGGGTAAGCAAGGGTGTTTAGAGTAACTTTTTCTGATCCCCTTGAATCATCTTGCCAGAAATGGGTGTCCTGTGCCCACAGCAAGCTTCCTTCTCCAGACTTACCTGGGGAAATGCCATGGCTGGGTCACATGGTATCTGTGTGCACAGTGAGGTAACCCTAACCCAAACCTTCAAGACCTGCCCTAACCCTACCTGAGTGATGCAACATAGGAGAGACCATGGCTGTGGATACCTTGGGGCTATGGCTGTGGTGAGAAAAGCTTCCTTCACCTTGGGAACCACACAGGGAGCTGCTGTAGCTGGGGACACCAGGGGGCCATGTCCACAGTGAAGTAACCCTAACCCTAACCTTGGGACCCACCTAGGAAGAGACCATGTCTGCAGACACCTTGGAGCCATGACTGTTGTGGCAGAGACCCCTTGGTACCCTCACAGGGAGATGCCTTGCCTGGGGACCATGTGTACTGTGAGGTTTCTTCTTGGCATCTACATGTGGAGATGACATTGTGGTTTGGGATAACTGGAGTCAATCTGAGGAAAAGGTGGTGAAGAATGAGAAAAACCCTATTATTTGCTATCCCATGTACTGAGGAAGAAGCTCTGCTATTTTTTTTTTTTACTTTCTTTTTTTAAATTTATTTTTATTGTAAACAAATGGGATACATGTTGTTTCTGTTTGTACATGGAGTAACAACATACCATTTGCGTAATCATACATTTACATAGGGTAATGGTGTTTGATTCATTCTGTTATTTTTTCCTTCCCCCCACCCCTCCCACCCCTCTTATCCTTCTATACAGTCCCTCCTTCCTCCATTCTTGCCCCCTCCCACCCCCCATTATGTGTCATCATCCGCTTATCAGCGAGATCATTCGTCCTTTGGTTTTTTGAGATTGGTTTATTTCACTTCACATGATATTCTCCAATTTCATCCATTTGCCTGCAAATGCCATAATTTTATTATTCTTTATAGCTGAGTAATATTCCATTGTGTATATATATATATATATATATATATATATATATATATACCATAGTTTATCCATTCATCAATTGAACATCTAGTTTGGCTATTATAAATTGAGCAACTATGAACATCGATGTGACTGTATCTCTGTAGTATGCAGTATGGAGATTCCTCAGAAAGCTTGGAATGGAAACACCATTTGACCCAGCTATCCCACTCCTTGGCCTATACTCAAAGGACTTAAAATCAGCATAGTACAGAGATACAGCCACATCAATGTTCATAGCTGCTCAATTCACAGTAGCCAGATTGTGGAACCAAAAATTTTAGAGGTAGGGGCAGAAGTTCCCTGGGTTCTGCACAAAGAACCAGCAAAATACTGGACTACATACCCACAATCCACAGGGTCAGTGGGCAGCTCACAGGAGCCCTCCCCCACCATAAACTGGCTAAATGCTGGACTACATTACCACAGTCCTCAGGGGCAGATAATTGCAGGAGAATTCCTTCCACCACTTCCCACAAGTAGGTAAAACTCTGGACTAAATGACCTACAATCCTAAAGGAATTGAAGCTCCCAGCATAGCCCATGAAGAAGTACCAAAATGCTGAACTACATTACAAGTATCAGGATTAGAGTTAGGGTTCAGGGTTGGCTGGCTGTCCAGGGGGGGATTCTGCGAGATTCCTCACCCTAAGGATTATGGGTGATGTAGTCCTGGATTATACCCACACACCTCTGCCAGAAGACACACAGAAGCTGAATTCTACAAGCTTGCCCTCATACTCTGAGGATTCTGAGTAATTTTAGGGTTAGAGGTAGAGTCAGGCAAAGATTACCTGCAGGGCTAGGGTTAGTGAGATTGACAAAACCAAAGGGTTTCCTTGCATTTCTGCCACTAAGGACCATGGGTAGTACAGTCTCAGGTTTTCCACGCACACCAAACATCCTGGAAAGTCCTCCCCCTTAGGATTATGGGTAAGGTAGTCCCAGTATTTATCACTCACTGCTTGGTATTCTGGGAGCCCCTCCTCTAAGGATTGTGGGTGAAATAGTCATGGGTTTACAGTTCACTTAGAGGAATTCTGGGAACTTTCTCTGCCACTCCCTGGAATTGTGGGTAATGTAGTCCCCCATTTTACACTTACTGGGGAATTGTGGGAGCCTCTGCCCCTATTAGCATTGTGGGTAATGTAGTCCCATGACTTGTCCTTCCCATTCAGAAGATCCTGGGACTTCCTCCCCCTTAGGATTATGGACAACGTAGTCCCAACATTCACCCGATCACTGTTTGGTATTCTGAGAGCCCCCTCCTCAAAGGATTGTGGGTGAAACCGTTGTGGACTTACAGCTCACTTTGGGGAATTCTGGGAACTTCCTCCTCCTCATAGAATTATGGGTCATGAAATACCATGTCTTTTCACTGTGAGGAATTGTGGGAGCTTCTGCCCCCATTAGAATTGTGGGTAATGTAGTTTCATGAATTTTCTTCTCTGTGCAAAGGATCCTGGGAGCTTCCTCCCGCTTTGGGTTATGGGTAATGTAGTTCCAACATTTACCTGCTCTTGGCTAGGTTTTCTCTGAACCTCCTAGCTAACGATTGTGGGCAATGTAGTCCCATGTCTTGCCCTCTCCGTGCAAAGGATTCTGGGAACTTCCTCCTCCATAGAATTGTGGTCATGTAGTTCCATGATTTATCTCCTCTGTGCAATGTATCCTGGTAACTTCCTCTCCTTAGGGTTTATGAATGACATTGTTCTAACATTTGTCTGCTCACCACTGGGTATTCTTTGGGCCTCCTCCCCTAAGGATGGTGGGTGAAGTAGTCACATGCATACCACTCCCTTTGGGGACTTCTGGGAACTTCCACCCATAGACTTGTGGGTAATGTGTAAGATCGGGTGGGTCTCAGCGGGCTCGGCAGGCACAATTAGCAGCCAAATAAAATGGGACAGAAAATGGTCAGAGCAAGCTTTATTGGAATTTGGCTCTTGGACAAAATTCCCAGACCCCGGGGGGTATAGGGACCTGGAGAAAATCACGCGTGGCCCTGGCTACCCAGGGTTTTTATAGACTGGGATGGGAGGGGGTCCTGCTGAGTGACAGGTGGGTGTGAAGGGTCATTGGAACTTTACATCCATCTTGCTGCAAACTTTCTGGTCACCTTTGGTGGGCTGGTCTTTGCTCCAGCTGCTCAACTTCTTTGTTCCAGCTGCTCAGTTTTGCCCTCTACAGTTGCCTAATTTCTGACCTAACATCCTGACCTTTTTGGTGATATAGGGCACCAGAGTCCATCTGGCTACTTCCTGCATGTTAGGGGGCATCATGGGGAGAATAAGGTTTGGGGTCTAGGTTGGTGGGGAGGTGGCTATAAAAGTGTAGGAGCATCTGGTTGTAGGTCACCCTGGCAACCTCACTTATGTGGTTCCAGGCAAACCTGAGAAGACAGGGAGCAATCATTAGCAGAAATTCTATCACAAATAGGGGAGTAAGGGTAGGGGTCAGCCAGGTGACAAGAGTGGAGTTCAGTCATCCTGGCCAGGGGTCATTTGATTCTTCTTGCTTCAGCCTTTCATTTAGATGTCTGAGAGTTTCGATGTTGCTTTCATTAGACCCGTTTCATTGATGCAGCAACAACATTCTTTTTTAGGAAGAGGCACATTTCCCCTTTGTCTGCTGTCAGATCGAGTGCTCGATGGTTCTGCAAGGAAACTTGAGCAATAAATGTTATTCATCTTTGCAGGGATGTCGGGGGGCAGCAGATGCCTCTGCTGCCTTCTGGAGTTGCTGTTCTAGCTTTTGGATGGCAGTGACTGCATCCAAAACAAGTCCTCTTGTTAGTATAACCTGTGTTTAGTAGAGATCTCTACATACCTGTGACTTAGGGCTAGATAATCATACTAGCAAGCATAGAGTAAGCCTACCTATGTCGTTTAGGAGGATCTGTAGGCCTTAAACTGACTAAAAACTCCTGATTCTGGCAGTTTCTCTTGATAGTTAGCAGGTACATCTGCCTAAGAATTTCTCTCTCGTAGCTCCCAGTCTTTATTTATTTTAGGGAGGTTAACACAAGTGTACATCTTAGGTTGCATTTAACTATTATTTCTCTTAAATGCCAAAGAATGGCTATATTTTGGTTTTAACTGTTTTGTTAGGTGTCTAAGATCAAGCTGGTCAAATTGACCTGTTACTGACTTTTCTTGGCCTCTGTATTTAATCTCAATTTCTAAATTTGATCTCAACCATCCAGCAAGTTAATCTCACCAGTCATAAAGTAAGACTGCTGGACTTTAATGTCTATGACTTTACAGTTATTCACCCCCTTTTATCTAATTGGGGTTTACATTATCTGTTCTATCGGTGATGCCTTACTATTTCAAGTTAATTTACAGAGTGTGCTCTTGAAGAAGTACTTCTTCAAAAATTAATCAGGCAACAGTTAGAGTTTACAAGGAAAATACAAAATGGAGTCACCAACAGAAAAACATTCAGTTCGTGCAATAGGTATCCTGAATTCTGGCTGAGTTATTCATTATATCCCCTGTTTGAGATCACAGTAATCTTTACAGCAAACATCACACTTTTGAACACAACTTTAAATGAATTAAAGCCTGACTTATTTTGGAGCCATTCTAGCATGCAGCCAGGTGAGGCAGAGCCTTATTTCAGATAAGGCGGGGCTTTTCACCAAACACAGATTTTGAAGATTAAACGGAGATCAGACAGAGCTCTGTTCTCTGATAGAAATGCAGTTCTAAAGAGTTACATCAGCCATCTTTATATATGTCTTATTATCAGGTTAATGATTATGTAAGCATTATTCTTTGTTTTCACAAAAGTTACAGAGACTAGGACATCTATGCAACTTTTCACAGCTGCAAAGTGCAATGTTAGCAGCTCTGTGTTGCTTTCATGGACGTCCACTGTCCAAAGTTACTGTAAGGCAGGCAGGAACCAGAGAAGGGAGCTGAGGAAACACTGGTTATCTGGCAAAGGAATTTCTTCCTGCCCGAGAACTGTGTGCCTGAGATCAATGTCAGAGCTGATAGGATTCCTGCACAGAGCCTCCCCAGCGAGGGTACTGGCATAGCAGCCAGGCATCTTGTGCCCCTGCATAGGAACACTCCCAGGTACCAGGTCACAGCCTGTCTCACGTACATATAACCCACTTAGTTTATGCAAACTTGTTGAAATTTGCCCTTTACTTACACAGATTTTAGCACTTACTTTGACCCTCATATATTCCATCATGCAAGAACTTTCTTACTTAGAATCATTCTTCTACTTTTTACTGAATACATTCCCATACTTTGAACCTTCTATTTTTCTTTCCTATCTGGTAAGCACTTGTGAAAAATTTACTCTCCTCCCATATAGCCCAATGTGAGTGAGCAATCAGGAAGGCATATTTGGAATCTGTGTAGATGTTGACTTGTTTACCTTTGGATAAAATTAGAGCCCTGATCAGAGCAAAGAGTTCAGCCTTTTGGGAAGTGGTCCCTTCTGGAAGGCAATTGCCTTCCAGAACTGAGGCGGTGGTGACATCTGCGTAAAGCGGCTCTACAGCGTCCATCAGGACCCAGCACAGAACTGCCATCTACAAAAATGGGTAGGTTAGGTGAGGGGAGTGGGTAATTGAAGAGGTCTTCACGAGGTGAATGTAGCATTTTTAGCACCTGTGGGAGTGGAAGGGATTTATGGTTTAAGAGGTTCAGTTGGTGGGTGGAAAACACAGTTATTGGTTGAAGTAGGGTGAGTTTTAGAGCTTCCTTAGTTAATTCAGATGCTGTCGCCAGTGCTTGGAGACATGGTAGCCACCCACAAACCGTGGAGTCAAGCTGCTTGGAGTGATGCCTCCGGTCTGTGAGAAGGTCCAGTTGGTTGCCTGAGGAGGCCAGTGGCTACACCCTGCTTTTCATCCGTGAAGAGGTGGAAAGGATGGTTAGGGTTGGGGAGAGAGCAGGGGAGGATGTAAGAGCATCCCTGAGTTTGTAAAAAGAGCTATCATCTTGGGGGAGGTAAGGGGCCCATGTGGGGTCTCCTTTGCTGCCTGGTATAGGGGTTTGGCAAGGAGTGCAAAATTAGGGACCCAGCGTCTGAAAAATGACAGCTAAACCCAGGAAGGAGAGAATGTAATCTGCCATTTCGGTGGCTGTAAGTCACACAGGGCTTGGATTCTGTCTGTTGTGAGACTCTTAGAGGTAGGAGTGAGGAGTATGCCCAAATATGTAACTGAAGGGGTGGTGAGTTGGGCTTTGACTGGAGAGACTCAATAACCTTGAGATCCCAGGAAGTTAAGGAGCTGGGCAGTGTGAGTCTGGGAGGCCTTGAGGGATGGGCTGCATAGGAGGAGGTCATCCACATATTGCAGAAGTGTGCTATTTCCCAAGTCACAAGTAGCCAAATCCTGAGCTAAGGGTTGCCCAGAAAGGTGAGAACTGTCCTGGAAGCCTTGGGGTAAAACTGTCCATGTCAGCTGTTGAGACCTAAAACATGTAGGATCCTCCCATGTGAAGGCACAGAGGTAATAGGAGTCAGGGTGGAGGGAACTATAAAGAACTTGTCTTTGAAATCCAGGATTGTGAAGTGGGTGATAGAAACGTGGGAAAGGAGGGTGTAAGGGTTAGGAACCACGGGATGGATGGGAATAACTGCCTCATTAATTAGACGGAGGTCCTGGACCAAGCAATAGGTACCTGAGGGTTTACATACTGGCAGTATGGGGGTGTTAGAGAATGTATGACACAGAGGTAAAGGAAGGTGAGCACTACCAGTGTGCCTGGGAAGAAGCTGTAGGGTGATCCTAGGGGTTGGAGAACATCTCTTCCTAGGAGGGGGACTGAACAGGAGGGAATAACTAGGAGTGAGTGTGTACAAGGATGTCCCTCAGGCACAGGCTAATTTAGCTATTCTGCTTGGGAAGGAGGGTTTTCCATCAATTCCCATAACCGAAACCTGGGAAGGAAATAAAGACTTAGAGTGGGCAGGCAAGACAGAATAGTTGGCCCCATGTCCACAAGGAAAATTATGGACTCACTCATTACCTGGAGCTTTTACCCTGGGCCTGGCTAGGGTTATAGGGGTCCTTGAGTCTGGGCTCCTTCAGTCTTCTGTGAATCCCAAAAGCTCATGGGAAGGGACTACCTGGCTGGCCACACCCCTGTGTGGAGACGCTGGGGAGGGACCGGCCACAGGTCAGTCACTCTTCCATGTCCTGCTTGTTTGCAGGTGGGACACGGCCTGGTCGGGGGCCGTGGGTTTGGACATTGATGAGCTCATTGACCTTCGCGTCTGCACTTGAAGCAAGCCCCTGGCAGAGGGGGTTGCTGGCTCCCCTTTGAAGCTCTCGCTGGAGCCACAGGCCTCAGGGTAGTTACCAAGGCTTGGGGTTGGAGTGTCACCTTTTTCTGTAAATAAGCTTGCCTGACCAATTTGGCTAATTTTTCTCAGGCATTATAGACTTTAAAGGCCATTTTCACCAGATCTTGGATAGGGATTTGAGGGCCCTCCTCAGTTCATTTGAGCTTTTTTCTTATATCAGGAACTGATTGAAAAATGAAGCACTGTAACCCCAGGGGGAGATTCAGGGTCCAGTTTAGTATATATCAGTTAAGAAACAGCTCAATTCTCCTCTGGATTCTGGGTAATTTCCCTCAGCTTATCAAAGTTTGCCACCTTATTGGAGACTGCTGGCATGCCTGCTATGAGGTACTGGACCATGCGAGCACAGTAATGGTGGCCTTGCTGGCCTTCCTGATAGTTCCTGTTTGGTTCAGTTATTGGAACCACCATCCCTGTGGGTAGAGTTATGTCTGTTAAATGGACTTGGTCAGCATGGTCCTGTGCTGCCTGTTGGATGCAGGCTCACTCGTCTGGAGTGAGAGTGGAAGAAAGAATAACATGAACATCAGGCCAGGTGAGGCTGTAAGTTTGGGAAAGACATTTAAATTCCTTAATATAAGTAGAGGAATCTGCAGAGAAAGATCCTAAGCATTTCTCAATCTTGGAAAGGCCCTGGAGAGAAAATGGAACATGAATTTGCATAATGCCTTTAGCACCAGCCACCTCTTGGAGAGGGTAAAGAAGCTTTGGGTCAGAAGGGTTCTGATGAGACTGCGTGTGTGCACTAACAGAGGGGGAGAACTGACTGGGTGGAGGGAGTTTCTGAAGGAGGAGAAGGAGGGAAGTGGGAGGGCTCTGAGGAGTTGCATCCATGGGAGGAGGGGGTGGGTTTGGAGGAGGAGGACAGGAAGAGGAGGCAGAGTTTTGGCCAGAAGATGGCAGTGGGTGGGGTTTGGGACCGCTCTGGGGAGGAGAGCGTGGGTGGTGGAGCAGGCAGAAGAATGGGGGAGTGAGTGCCAAATTCCAAAAAGAAAGCTTGTGAATGGTTGCAAGTGCCTTTTGGTGGCCATCTTGAGATCTAAAACACTGAGGCTTGGCCAGGGTGGAATAAAAAATTAGCCACTTTTCTGCTTTAGGACAATGGTCACCCAAGCCAAGAGTGCCCTCTGGTGGCCATCTTGAGCCATTATCTAGAATATATTGAGGCCAGGCTATGTTGGAATAAAAACTAGTCACTTATGGCTTAAGTCTCTGGGAAGTCCCAGTTTGGTAAAATTATGGTGGATACACCCCAAAGGAGTTTTGGGGTCCAATGAGCTCCAGGTATTTCCCATTAGCCATTCAATTTTACCCAGAGAGATGTACAGAAGCAGAAGAGGTGTCCCAGTTCTAGCTTATGTACATTGGGAAGATGGTGGGTGAGCCAAAAGTTGAAACGTCTCTCAACTCTTGGGGACCCGAGGCGAACACAGAGGCTATCTGGAAGTCCAGATATCTCTGTGGCAATCAGAGCTGGATGGACGGAGAGGGTCTGTGGTGCGCCAACAAAACAGAACGCCCGGCGGAACGGAAGGGAAATTGGAGCAGCAAATGGGAAAAAAAAAAAAAAAAAACCAGGGAACTTACTGTGCTTTGAAGCAGGATGGAACAAAACAGAGTAGAGCTGAGCAGGACAGGACAGAATCTCCTGGTTCTTCTGAGGAGGGGTGGGTCTCAACCCCGAGGCATGGGGGAGCCCGAAAACCCCCTCCCGGGTTTCGGCACCAAATGTAAGCTCGGGCGGGTCTCAGCTGGCTTGGCGGGCGCAATTAGCGGCTAAATAAAATGGGACAGAAAATGGTCAGAGAAAGCTTTATTGGAATTTGGCTCTTGGGCAAAATTCCCAGACCCCCGGGGGCATAGGGACCTGGAGAAAATCGCGCATGGCCCTGGCTACCCAGGGTTTTTATAGACTGGGATGGGAGGGGGTCCTGTTGAGTGACAGGTGGGTGTGAAGGGTCAATGGAACTTTCCATCCACTTTGCTGTGAACTTTCTGGTCACCTTTGGTGGGCTGGTCTTTGCTCCAGCTGCTCAGCTTCTTTGTTCCAGCTGTTCAGCTTTGCCCCCTACAGTCGCCTAATTTCCAACCTAACATAATGTAGTCCCATGATTGTCCTCTCCAAAGGATCCTGAGAACTTCCCTGCTTAGGATTATGGGTAACTTAGTTCCAACATTTGCCCACTGATTGCTTGGTATTTTGGAAAGCTCCTCCCTTAAGTATTGTGGGTGAAATAGTCAAGGGCTTACAGCTCACTCGGGAATTCTGGGAACTTTCTCCCCCCCCCCATAGAATTCTGGGTCATGTAGTCCCACATTTTATGCTGTGGGGAATTGTGGGAAATTCCTCCTTCTTAGAATTGTGGGGAATGTAGTTTCATGATTTGTCCTCTCCAGTCAAAGGATCCTGGGAACTTTCTCTTCTTAGGGTTATGAGTAATGTAGTCCAACATTTGCTTGCTCACTGTTGGTTATTCTGGGAGCCTCCTTACCCCTTGGCATTGTGGGCTATGTAATCCCAGGTTTTGCCTGCTTACTGCAAGGGATCCTTGGAAATGACTCATGTTAGAATTGTAGGAAATAAATTTCCATGATTTGCTTGCTCACTCCTGGCTGTCCTGGGTGACTCTTCCCCCAAGGATTATGGGTAATGTAATCTAAGGTTTACTACTAATTTTGTGGAATCCTGGGAACTGCCAGCCTACATAATTGTGGGCAATGTAGTTCTAGATGTAGCCACTTCTGGTGGGGGGTGGATACTGAGAACTTCCTCCCTCTTAGGATGATGGGTAATGTTGTCCCAGGTTTTCTCCACAGCTGCAGGGACTCATGGGGAGCTACTCTCCTCAGGATTGTGGGTAGTCTTGGATTTATCACTCACTGTGGGATTCTGGGAGATTCCTCACCTATAGAGGTTCTACGATGACAGGACTCTCAGGTCCTGGTCTCTATTTGTATCACAAGAGATTTGACACTCTATAATGGTGAAACTCACAAAGTTGCTGGGATTTATGTGTCCTAGGGAAACGGGGTTTATTATTGTTAGGGGAAAAATGCAGCTCAACTTGGGATGCAGCGACGGTAGCCACTCCTGCGCGCTCCTGAGACGTAAGGCAGCCACCGCTCACTCGCTTGGCTCAGTTGTGGCTCACCAATAGCTCCCAGAAAAAATGCTCCACAGACACGAGGTCTCACGCAAGAGACTTTATTTATGCGGATGATTAGCGTGTCTGCTCAGGGTGAAAATAAGGGACAAAAGAGAAAGATGGCGCGTGGCTTCTCCCAGATATTGGAATCTTGTGGGCTGGAAGGAACCAATAGTGGAGGAGAATTCTTGCAAGCTGACTGATGAACCAATAGCATGTTAGGATGTAATGTGGGAAGCAGGAAAATGGCGGCGGCATAAGCTGGAAATTCCTGTAACGTAAGAAGTGGGAAGAGCGCAGATTGACAGGTGGTGGGGAGGCCGGAAATTCCTGTAATGGAAGAGGTGGGCGGAGCGCAGATTGACAAGTGGTTGGGATGTTGGAAATTCCTGTAACGGGATAGGCGGGCGGCTTTATACCTTACAATTATGACAGAATTCACATGTTTTCTGGTCTCTTAGTGAAGATTGAGAGACCTTGGTGTCATGTTGACAGGACTCACGTGCTTTTGTGGGCCATGTGGAAAACAAAGAAATGGAATTCTGTTGATGGTAGGAGTCCTAATGTGTTTGAGCTGTGCATGGAGAACCAACCAAACAAACAAAAACCAGGTTTTATGTTTATGACAGGATGCACAGTGCTCCTGGACTCTACCTTGAGAGCTACAAAACTGGTGTTCTATGATAGCAGAGCTCTCAGGACAACTGAGCTCTATGTAGAGGACAAGAAACTGTTTTCTATGATGGCATAAACCCCAGAGCTGCTGTGATATATATACAGAACCAGGGAACACAGGTTGGATAAAGACTGACATTCCATATCTTCTTGGCTCTACTTGGAGACCCAGATAAATGAGCTCCTATTATATCAGAACTCACAGTTCTGCAGGTCTGAATATGGAGAGCAATGGAACTTGATTTCTATTATTTCATTACTCTCAGGGCTGCTGTCCTCCATGGGCGTAGCAAGTAAGCATTTCAAAATGTTTCCAGTACTCTCAAGTCTGCAGGAATTTATACGGAGTCCCAAGGGACTGGGGTCATATGATGACATGACTTTTGGGCTCTTGGTAAAAAACAAGAAAATGGGTTATATTGATGGAAGAACTCCCAAAACTGATGGGCTCTATGTGCAGAGACAGAACTACATTTCTATGGTTACAGCAAGCCTGGAGTTGCTGGGCTGTATGTGTACTAAGAGTAAAATGGGATTTCGTTGCTGGCAGGACATGTAAACTCACTGGGTTCTATGGAACTGAGATTTTATGGTAACGGAATTTGCAATTCAACTCAGCTCTATGTGAACAGAAGGGAACTTGGTTCTATGATGGCAGGAATACCAAAGCTGCTGAGATCTATGTGGAGAGCCTGGTATCTTAGTTTTTATAATGACAAACCCACCAGGGTTGCTGGACTCTACACTGAGAATCAGGGATCTTGTGTTTTATTCACAGCAATATACTTAGTGCTATTATGCTCCACATTGAGTCATGTAAATGTTGTTCTCCAGTGATATTAATAGAAATACTAAGGAATCTACTTGGAGATCCAGGGAAATTAGATATCATGGTGTCAGGACCTGCATGACTTTCGGTCTCTATGTGGAGAGCAAAGAAACTTGGTTTCTATGATGGCAGGACTGCCAGGGCAGCTGGCATATGTGATCAAAACCAGGAAACTAGGGTTCTAAGATTGCTGAACTTGTGATGATCAGAGTTCTTGGTGGAGAGCCAGGGTTATTACAGTCAATGGATAGAAAGATGTAACAAAATTGAGTTCTAAATTGAGAGAGAGGAAACTAAATTTGTATGGTGGCAGTATTCAAATGAAAGTAAGTCGAAAGTGAGTAACCCAGGAACTGAGATTCTATGATATCAGGAATTGCAGAATTGCTGATCTGTATGTGGGCAGCCATGGAATGATGTTCCATGATGACAAGACACCCGGTTCTGCTAGGTTCTGTATGGAGACCTAGGGAAATAGGTTTCTTTGCTTGAAGGACACACAGGGAAGCCAGGCTTTATGTGGAGAGCAGGCAATTGGGATTCTATTATGTCAGGGCCGCCAAAGCTGCAGGAATCCATGAAGACATCCCACAATTGTGATTTTATAATGTCAGGATACACAATATGCTGGATCTATGTGAAGACCCAGAAAACTGAGTCTCTATATAGCAGAACACACTAGGATACTTAGATTTTCACAGAGAGGGATAAAACTGGGTTTCTATGATGAAATTACTTCAATGACTGCTGGGATTTACCTGAAGATCCTAGGAACTGGAGTGGAAGATGACAGAGCCAATAGTATTGCAGGATTTTCATGAAATTCAAGGGAACTGGATTTTATGATGGCAATACTCACACTGCAGCTAAGTTCTATGAGAAGAATAGGGAACTGGAGTCTATGATCATAGGGTACCCAAGGCTAATGTGTCCTACATGGAGAACCATGAAACAGGGGTTTTGTTGATGGAAGGATGTGCAGAGTTCTGGGCTCTATCTACCTTCCACATAACTGATCTTCTATAATGGCAGAAATTGCCAGGCTTCTGAGCACTTCAGAAGGGCACAGAACTGGTTTCTGGATTTCAAGAAAAACACAACTGTTGGGACTTATGCAAAGATTCAGCAAACCTTATAAAGAATAGTAAAATTATGGCATTTGCAGGCAAATGGATGAAATTGGAGAATATCATGCTAAGTGAGATAAGCCAATCTCAAAAAACCAAAGGACAAATGATCTCACTGATAAGCAGATGGTGACATATAATGGGGGGAGGGAGGGGGTCAAGAATGGAGGAAGGAGGGACTGTATAGAGGGAAAAGAGGGGTGGGAGGGGTGGGGGGAAGGAAAAAATAACAGAATGAATCAAACACCATTACCCTATGTAAAAGTATGATTATGCAAATGGTATGCCTTTACTTCATGTACAAACAGAAACAACATGTATCCCATTTGTTTACAATAAAAATAAATTAAAAAAAAAAGATTTGGCAAACCTAATTTCTATTTTGAGAGCATTAGCAGAGGTTTTGATCTCTACTTGGAGAGCCAAGTACATTTTGTTATACTGCCTGGACTCACAGTGCTGCTGTTCTCTGTGGAGAGCAAGGAAACTGGGTTTCTATGATGGCAGATTTGTAAGGCTGCTTGACTGTATGTGGTGAGCTGAGGCACTTGGGTCTTAAGATGCCAAACCTTTCATGACTGCTGAGTTCAATATGAAGAATTGTACCTGGAGATACAAAGAACTGGGTTCATGTGATGTGAAGTTAACCAGGGTACTGGGCTCTATGTAGACCTTTAGAGAATTGGCAGTCTACCTTGCTGGAATATGCAATGCAGCTGGGCTCTAGGTGGAGAGCCCAGATACTGAGTTATAGAATGACAGGATTGTAGGGCTGCTATGTTCTGCATGGAGAGCCGGGAAATCTAAGATGGCAGGATTTCTAGGGCTGCTGAGGTCTACATGTAAACCGAGGAAAGGGGGCTTCTACAATGGGAGAACATCAAGGGGTGGGAATGTGGGTTCTATGAAGGTGGAACACACAGAGTTTCTGGGATGTAAATGGAGAACCGAAGAACTGGGGTTCTGTGATAGCAGGTCACCCAGGGCAATTGGACTCTAAGAGTGTGGAGATGGAGTCTATGTTGGAAGAACCACGAGGACTATTCGTGAAGTTACAGGGAACAAGTTTTCTGTGATGGCAGGACTCAAGGAGTTGTTAGACTGTAGCTGGAGATTGGGATCCCAGGGGATTGGGATTCAATGATAGTAGGATTCCCCAGGCTTCTGGATTCTAAGTGAAAAGGCAAGGAAGAGGGGTTCTATGATGGCATGACTCTCAGGTCCTGGGTTCTCTAAGGGAAGGACTCCTAGCGCTGTTGGGCTTTACATTGAGAATGAGAGAACTGCAGTCCTATTGATGAAAATAGTCCCAGGACAAGTGGGGTCAGAGTGCTCTCTAAACCAGGGCGGCCTGCAGAAGAGGCCGCAGCACACCAAAGTGAACTACTCCATTGTCTACCGACTGGCCCAAGTCGATCCCTTCCTACGGAACCTCCAGCTGTGAGCGAAGCCAGGCTGCTTCTCACTTCAGCTTTCCTGAGTCCACTTCGGTGTGTGTCACAGGCCCCGAGCCTGCACCTAGTACCCCAGGCTGGGCTGAGGGACTGCAGAGCGCGACCTGGAAAGAGAACCTGCCCTTCAGCCTCAAGGGGCGAGGTGAGGGGCGCAGAGTGGCTGGAGGCCAGAGCTCAGAGGGACGAAGGCGTGCACGCATGCGCACTACTGCTTCTTGGAGCCTCGGCTGCTGTTCCCACCCACACCATTCACTCCACTGGTTTGCTGTGGTCCTAGAGGCTGTCCGACGTGAGCGCCTCCACCCAGGTGAGCGTGGGCTTTCCAAGTGTCCCAAGGAAACAACTGGTGGCTTCGGAGCGTGGGCCAGGCGTCGCCAGGTGGGACCGGGGCGTGTGCAGGACTGTGGAGCAGCGGGTCGCAGGGCTGTTGCCGCTGCCGGCTGGGGACAGGGCGCGCTGGGACGCACCGTCCTTGGCCAGCTTACTAGCCCAGCGGGTTGGGTGTGGCCGGTCCCGAGGTGAAGGTCAGGCGGAGAACCGTAACTTCCAGATGACAGAGGTTCTGCGCTGCCCCAGAGCCCATGGAGGCTGTAATTAGCTGGAGGGACTCGTGGTGGCTGAGAATGCCTCGGAGTTCTTCCTCTACAAAGGCAGAGTCCTCCTTGATGGGGCTTGAACTCCTGGTGCTTGATGGAGGAAGGACAGAAGTCATGACCTGTGCTCATTTCTGAGATTAGCCCAGGGATCTGTCTCCAGGCACTGGCTGACACTTAAGGAGTCAGTTTTTTAAATTTTATCTTTCTTTCTCTTTTAAATTTTGCATGACTATCAAAGTAACTTTCTGAAATTGAAAAGAAGAAACCTATTTCCATTGCTCAGAGTTTTTGGAATTGTTTTTGCAGGCTGCTGTATTGGGGATATATGATAACACAACAGCCAAGTTTACTGAGTTCTCTGTGGCACTCCAGGAAACCAGGTTTCTGTAGTGGAAGGACTCCCAGTGCTCCTGGGCCCCTTCTGAAATCCAGCGAACTTTCTTTCTCTAATGGAAGGACCTCCAGGGTTACCTGAGTCTACCTGGAGTGCCAGGGACTTGGATTTCTATGATGTGATTATATGCAGTGCTGCTGAGCTCTGTGCAGATGTCAGGGACGTAGAGCCCAGAATGACTGGATATGCTGGGCTGGAGGACACTTGTGGAACAACAGAGGATGAGGTTCTGTAATGGCAGGACCCACAGGGATGCTGACCTCTATATGGAGAGAGGGGCCTAGGTGTTAATGATGGAGGGACTCAGAATGCTGCTGGGCTTTACCTGGAGTGCCAGGAAAGTGGATTTCTATGATAGCAGTACTCACAGTTTTGCAGACCTCTATGTGATCCTCAGGGAGCTGGACTGTGTGCTCACCAGATACACTGGGTTGCTGGGCTCTGCATTGAATGCCAGAGAATGGGGTTCTATGGTACAAGGTTTTGCAGTCCTGAGGGTATTTATGTGGAGAGAGAAGAAAATGGATGTCTCCAATTTCAGAACTCCCAGCTACTCAGATTCATGTGGAAGACCCCAGGAACTGGTGTTCTATGAATTCAGGACTCACAGGTTTTCTCTTGGATGAGAGAAAGGGAACTGGATAGGCAGTACTTCTGGGTTCTAAGAGGAGGACCAGGGAACATTATTTGGATGTCAGAATTCCCAGAGCACATGGATTCTACTTAGAAGGCCATAGAAGACAGGTACTTTAGATTTCAGGATTCATGGGGCTGCTGGACTGTATGAAGAGTGAGATGTAAATAACATTTTAAGTTGACAGTCTGCCCAGGTCTGCTTCGCCCTATTTGGAAAGCCAGAGAACTTGGATTGTATGATTGCAGGATTCTAAGAGCTACAGTAATCTGCATGGAGAATCAGGAAAATGGGATTCTATAATGGCAGAACACAGGGATAGTGGTCTTTATGTGCAGGCACAGGGAACTATGTCTTCATTATAATAGGACCCCAAGGATTGATGATCTCTGCATTCCAAGCTGGAAACTGGAGTTGTCTGATGGCAGGTCTCACAGGATGCCATGTTCTTGGTGGAGAGGTGGGGAACGTTGGCTCTAGTGATGGCAGAGTGTGCAAGGATGTTGAGTTCTATGTGGAGTTCCATGGAGCTAATGTTCTGTGCTTGCAGGATTCACAGGGCTGCCAGGCTCTACATCATGAGCCAGTGAGCTGGAGGTTTATTATGGCTTGATGTTCAGGACTGCACCATCTTCACAGACTGTCAGAGAACTGGGATCTATTAATTCAGGACAACCAAGGCTGCTGGAGTCTGTTTAGAGATCCAAGGAACTGAAATTCCATGATAGCAGGACACTGAAACCGGCTGGGCTCTGTATGAAGAGTCAGGAAACTGGTTTTCTAGTTTCAGAACTTATAGAAATGCTGAGTGTTTTGTGGAGAGCCAAATAACATGGTACCTAAATTGGAAGGAAGCACAAGGCTGGACTCCGAAAAGACAGGTTATTGGTTTTCTATTGATGGAAGTATTCACAGGGGTCTATACTTTTTGAGTAAGAGAAATGGAGTTTTATGATGTAGGACAAGCAGTGTTCAGATTTATATGGAGAGAAGGGAATTACTATGTAATATTCCCAAGATACCAGGCCTGCTGTATCTGGATGTAGAGTCAGAGTACCTGTGTTCTATCATGGAAAGAATCACAGGTCTTCTGGCTTGTGTGTGGAGAGTCAGAGACTGAGATGTGTGGGACTGTTGAAATCTAGGTGGATACTCAGGAAAATGGAGTTCTCTGATAGCAGGATTCTTTTTAAAAATTATCTTTTTAAATTAAATATAATTTTAGTTGTATGGACACAATACCTTTATTTATTTAATTTACTTATGTGATACTGAGAATTGAACCCAGTGCCCCGTGTATGTAAGGCAAGTGCTTAACTATGGAGCCACAGCCACAGTCAAAGTGGCAGGATTCTTAAGGCTGATGAGATCTACTTGATTTCTACAATGTGAACAATTGTAAAGTAGCATATGTCTATGTGGAGAGACAGGAAAGTAGACTGCTATTATTAAAGTAATATGAGAGCTACCCTGGGCTTCTAATATTAATGTGATATTCACACAGTGCATCTAAAACTAATATACTGCCTGCAGATTTGTCATTGCTAGTAAAATGATAGACAGGATCATCAAATATTAATAGAGTACCCGACTATTTCCTTAGTTCTATTAAATCTATGACACGTTAACTAAGATTAAGACATTAGTGGTCCTTTTGTAAGGAAGAAGGTTAGGGTTAGGGTTAGGGTTAGGGTTTAGGGTTAGGGTTAGGGTTAGGGTTAGGGTTAGGGTTAGGGTTAGGGTTAGGGTTAGGGTTAGGGTTAGGGTTAGGGTTAGGGTTAGGGTTAGGGTTAGGGTTCGGGTTAGGGTTAGGGTTAGGGTTAGGGTTAGGGTTAGGGTTAGGGTTAGGGTTAGGGTTAGGGTTAGGGTTAGGGTTAGGGTTAGGGTTAGGGTTAGGGTTAGGGTTTAGGGTTAGGGTTAGGGTTAGGGTTAGGGTTAGGGTTAGGGTTAGGGTTAGGGTTAGGGTTAGGGTTAGGGTTAGGGTTAGGGTTAGGGTTAGGGTTAGGGTTAGGGTTAGGGTTAGGGTTAGGGTTAGGGTTAGGGTTAGGGTTAGGGTTAGGGTTAGGGTTAGGGTTAGGGTTAGGGTTAGGGTTAGGGTTAGGGTTAGGGTTAGGGTTAGGGTTAGGGTTTAGGGTTAGGGTTAGGGTTAGGGTTAGGGTTAGGGTTTAGGGTTAGGGTTAGGGTTAGGGTTAGGGTTAGGGTTAGGGTTAGGGTTAGGGTTAGGGTTAGGGTTAGGGTTAGGGTTAGGGTTAGGGTTAGGGTTAGGGTTAGGGTTAGGGTTAGGGTTAGGGTTAGGTTAGGGTTAGGGTTAGGGTTAGGGTTAGGGTTAGGGTTAGGGTTAGGGTTAGGGTTAGGGTTAGGGTTAGGGTTAGGGTTAGGGTTAGGGTTAGGGTTAGGGTTAGGGTTAGGGTTAGGGTTAGGGTTAGGGTTAGGGTTAGGGTTAGGGTTAGGGTTAGGGTTAGGGTTAGGGTTAGGGTTAGGGTTAGGGTTAGGGTTAGGGTTAGGGTTAGGGTTAGGGTTAGGGTTAGGGTTAGGGTTAGGGTTAGGGTTAGGGTTAGGGTTAGGGTTAGGGTTAGGGTTAGGGTTAGGGTTAGGGTTAGGGTTAGGGTTAGGGTTAGGGTTAGGGTTAGGGTTAGGGTTAGGGTTAGGGTTAGGGTTAGGGTTAGGGTTAGGGTTAGGGTTAGGGTTAGGGTTAGGGTTAGGGTTAGGGTTAGGGTTAGGGTTAGGGTTAGGGTTAGGGTTAGGGTTAGGGTTAGGGTTAGGGTTAGGGTTAGGGTTAGGGTTAGGGTTAGGGTTAGGGTTAGGGTTAGGGTTAGGGTTAGGGTTAGGGTTAGGGTTAGGGTTAGGGTTAGGGTTAGGGTTAGGGTTAGGGTTAGGGTTAGGGTTAGGGTTAGGGTTAGGGTTAGGGTTAGGGTTAGGGTTAGGGTTAGGGTTAGGGTTAGGGTTAGGGTTAGGGTTAGGGTTAGGGTTAGGGTTAGGGTTAGGGTTAGGGTTAGGGTTAGGGTTAGGGTTAGGGTTAGGGTTAGGGTTAGGGTTAGGGTTAGGGTTAGGGTTAGGGTTAGGGTTAGGGTTAGGGTTAGGGTTAGGGTTAGGGTTAGGGTTAGGGTTAGGGTTAGGGTTAGGGTTAGGGTTAGGGTTAGGGTTAGGGTTAGGGTTAGGGTTAGGGTTAGGGTTAGGGTTAGGGTTTT